>NC_061513.1:326610109-326673335 GCF_022539505.1 Lolium rigidum | reverse complement strand
CGGTGTGACTGTGACCCAAAAAATGGCACCTGGTTAATTAATGGGACAGACGATTGCATTGCCAAGGAAGGAGTGCACACGTCTGCGGGCGGAGTCTTGGTTGCGGGCGGGGCTTGTCGGTCAACGACGCTCCATTCGTTACTCCGGTGGGTCAACCTCTCCACATTCTTTTGTTTGCCAAGACGAGAAGAGAATTAACCGGTTCATTGTGCATGCGCCGATGCGCGGGGCCGGGAGATTGGTCAACGAGGCGCGCGCACCGGCACCTACAGTCCACAGCTGCATGCATCACACTTCTCGTTTCGGTCACGACTCCCTACTCGTTCGCTCTTTTGTTTGCCAAAAGAGAAAGACATGGATCCCAAGTACCGTGCAATTGAATTACTAACCCTGTTCCTTCCTTACTCGCGGCCAGATTAATTAATCGATCGACTCGTGCAATATATACGTACGAGTTCCCTACTCCTTCGTTGCGCAACACACGCACGCGCTGCGGATCATCCAATATGTTCTTTTCTTTGACAAGACAAAAGACCGTGCAACTGAATTACTAACCCAGTTCCTTCCTTACTCGCGGCCAGATTAATTAATTAATCGACTCATGGTGCATGCACTCGTGCACGCACGCAACATCCACCCATCCAAAGACGATTTACACGCGCACGGATGATTAATTACCGGAAAAAGTCCAAAATGAACCCTGAATTCGTAGACCAAAGCTAAATCAAACCCCAAAGTCCGAATCCCTGTAATTGGCACTCTCAACTCTGTGATCCCGGTCTATTTTAAACCTTGCACCTAGTTTGCAGATAAAAAATAAAAAAAAATCTTAACCAAACATGTCATTTTCTTCTTCCACCTCCATTACAGCAGTTGAGGGAAGAAAGGAATAGAGGGGAGGCGCTGTCATCGAGGCCCTCGCATGGGATGCCGCCTCCGCGCCGGGGACGACCACATCCGGCGGCGAACTCATCTTGGAGGGGGTAGGCGAGAGTGGCAACCGAAGGTCGACTGAGCTCGCATGAGGGCTGCAAGGTGGAGGCACGCCGGAGAGCACGATAGGGGCAGAGATAACCGTCGCACCACGGGGATGGCGCCTTGTCTGCTTTAGCAAACCGCCGCGTCGTGGACCGAGCTCTGGTCGTGGAATTGCGACTTGGCCGTGAACTACCGCCGACAGAACACGTTCTCCCGCCGGACCACGGGGATGGTAGCGAGCTCTGGCGGCGCGCTGGGTTCGCTAGCCGTGCGGCCTTGCGGAGGTCGCTGAGGACCAACACCACCTCGCCACGATTAATGGGCACAAGATGTGAGTGGAGATTGGGGAGGAAGACTCTTACAAGTGGGGCCCAGGTGCCAGTGAGACTAGACCGTGATCCTGGTCGGGATTGTAACTTTCCTCGTGTGCCAAACAGTTCCAAGGTTCAAAATAGACCAGGATCACATAGTTGAGAGTGCCGATTACTGGGATTCATACTTGGGGGTTCGATTTGGCTTTCGTCTACGAATTCAGGGTTTATATTGGACTTTTTCCTTAATTACCTCTACGTCTTCCGGGGTTATTACACGCGTGGACCACCTACCTGTTCGGGGAAATCCTAACCGCTATGTTAGCCTAAACTTGACGCTAACTTCTAACTGCAACCATTTCCTAATAATTACTACCTCCGTTTATAAAAGGATGTTGTACGATTCCCTCTGTGTTAAAAATAATATCATATGTTTGTCTAAATTCAATTTTTTCCCTTTTTTCAGAATTACTTGCTCGCCTTATTTAAACAGATGCCAAAGTTAAAGGGATAATGTTCACATCGTGGGGTTCTAAAAGCCACAAATGGCGTCCCAAACTGAATTAAGAGCATGACGAGCCAAGTAATGAGCTTTAGTATTTCATTTCCCAAATGATTGAAGCATAGCTTCCTCCCGCTGCTGCAGCATTATCAGTCGCTACCTATAAACACTTTCCCTAGCTACGCATAAATCTGCAGCTCTCTCGACAAGCAAGCGCTTCTAATGATGGCGGGGACATATAGAGGCCTCCTCTAGTTGATACAACGAAATCAACATAGATAAATTCGAATTTACGTATCGACTAATTATTGTCTATATATCAAACCCCCGCAAAAGCCCTACTCCTGGGTGTTCTCGTTTGCATATCGATTCGCTTATGTTGTGTGAAAAATCAAGGAATTCTCTTCAATAAACAAAAAACAAAGGGAATTATCTTCAACAAAGGTAAAAGAATATGTGCCTACATCAGTTACAAAATAAGTTTCTAGATATGGGCGTAGCTAGATTAATTTTAATGAGTAGATTCATCCGTATCTACTACCGGATTAATGGGCAATTACGCACTTCGAGAAATAAGTTTGACTACTAATTTGGTAAACAAAATATAAGATATACATCACAAAAATTATATTATTGAAACATTTTTTGAATACAAAATCCAATGGTATAATTTTGTAGTACATATCTCATATTTTGTTGACCAAATTTTTAGTCAAACTTGTTTCTCAAAGTGCGTAATTATCCATTAATCCAGTATGAAGGGAGTACAAAGAGTTGCGACACTTAATCTTAGAATGTTGGGAGTACTAGTTAAGCTAACCAGCATACCATCAATGGTTAATAAGAAAGAAATTTCTACAAGACCTTCACCCAGTTCTTTTTTAGGACAACCACATCAGACAGAAAAAAATAGTATGCATTTTTTACCCACACCCAGTGACGTTTAAATATACAATTCAACTCAGACTCGCCAGTCCAATTAATAAAATGCAACTTCATGTGCAGAATAAAAGCGAAGCTAATCAATCCATCATCAATGGATAATTAGCAAGAGAGTTTGACATGACCTTCACCAATATTTAGGACAATTACATTACAGTTTGCTTTTATATTCACGCGCAGCTCTCGTGACGTTCAAATATACAATTCAAATCAGACTTGCGAGACCAATTAAATGCAACTTCATGCACAACAGAAAAGTTTGCAACTTCTGATCTCAACTACAGCTCAAACAGATTTACTACATAGCCCACGGCCATGACGGACCCAAGCAGCCGGATCCAGGCGAGGCAAGCCACACAACATAGCATCTTGGCCCTGGACCGGGCAACCGCCAAGCCACGTCACATGCAGATAACAAAGATGAAACCACTAGCATGTTCATTACCAAACAACTTCACAAAGAGCACATCTTATCGGCTTCGCACACACATGCTTGTGCTAAGCACAAGGCATATTGTCTGTCTCACTTGTCACTGGGTCCTCCAACTTCCAACTAGTGCAGCCTTTCCCTTGAACAAGAACAACACATGGTCAGGTACAGCAAAACTGGAAAATCAGCACATGGTCAATACATCCATAATAAGCAGCAGCTCATACGTGAGAAATATCATTTGGAAAAGAATAAAAAGGAACAAGTACCAGATTTCGATTTTTGGTTCTCATGGTACATAAGCAATCGGAACAGCAACATGGCCTGGATGATGACGGTGGTGACGGTCTTGTCGAACAAGCTGCTGGATCGGCGGGCATGCTACTCCTCGAACTTCTCCATCGATTTGTCCAAACCATCCACTCCTTCTGTGGGCCTAATTTGTTCATGCTCTTGTCGGTTGACACGCCACTGGATGTGGATGTTGTCGGGCAGCTACATCCAGCCTTCATGTTGCTCGCTGCAGAGCTTGCTCTCCTGTGATGGGACCCTACATGTATTTACAGATCTTGTTAGTTTCATGGCACACACAGGGTATTTCAAGTTAGAAATCTAAAGCATACACATCAGTTGAGCATTACATAAGCATGTGTACCAATTTGATGTACACAACATCAACAAAAATACAAACTTACGGAAATAAAACAGCAACAGCCACTATTCAATCAGTGGTACAAGACTTTAAACAACTCATCAGCTTCTGTAAGTTTCATGATGCACACACAACATATGTAGTCTATTCCAACTTGGAAAATTCCAACATACATATCAGTGACAACATGAAAGAATTTAAAGCTCTTACATGTTTTCATGACCTGCACTGTATTTCAGTTTGCAAAGTTGCAACATAAATATCCATTGGTTGTACACAACTTATTTGCACAAGGATGTTAATTTGCTGTACACAACATCAGAAGAAGAGAAGACTTACGGAAATAAAACATCAACAGCCCATTGCACACTTCAGTGGCTCAAGAAATTGTATGTTTGCATACATTGCGTGCGAGCTTCTCCCGCTTCTCTTGTTCCATTCTCTGCAGAAACAGGTGAACAAGCATGTTAGTAATTATTAAGAAAGCATCCACACATATATACCAAGAGCACTTCAAGGCAAATCTGCTAAAAAGAATAACAGACCCAATTCAATACTGCATACACTAAAAGAGGCATTATGTTCAGAAAACGGGTCAGATGGTGGAAAACTAGTAAAAAAACATTGCCATGTATTGTTTGCAGCCCCATATGCAAAACCAAAACTCAATCCCAATTTTCATTTCCAAACCACCGGGAATTCAACATCCCTGCAACTATTTAACTTAAGCTCCAATGGTATAAAAACTTGGTGAACAACTAAAATCAATTCAGTGGCAGGTTTGCAAAGATAAACAACATCAATGAGCAACCAACCATGCATCAGCAACAGTATGCGCTCAACTAAGCAAGCACAACCCAGACTAAAGCCTTAGGTATCAATGCTAGAAAGAATCATGTCATGATAAAAATCCTAAATGACACCACAAAGTTCAGAGGCAAACAGACTCATCAATTACATACGGCGCCACAATAGGATAGCACATTTCAACCACACATAGAACACAAGACCAACAGCGTTGCTAATGCACACGGCAACAAAGTACTGTACAATATATCCTGTTATTTGAGACAATAGCCAAAATACCACTACTGAGAACCGAAAGTTCCAAAATACCACTAATAAAAACTGAGTAGCCAAAATAGCACTCAAGTATAGATTTCCATTCCAGAATACCACTAGTTCCTAACCGAGACTAACGGTGTCAAATAAAGAACTGCATGCCCCTGGTGATTCTTCTTCCCCAGCCAGCATCTCCCTCGATTCTGAGCGCCTTCTATTTTCCTTAGCCTTCCTGTCCACAACACTCTACTCCTCCTCCCGCTCACTACAACACAAGAACAGGCGACTACTCTACAAGCTAGCAATGTTTTAGCTAGCAATCGATTACAGGCCCGGGTAGGGTGTATTTTTATACACGGACAAGCTGGAACACTAGACCTAGTCAAAGTACTACTCGTGTTGATGAGCGAGAGAGAGCACTGCAGTTCGCGGGGGAGCTGATGAGCGGAGAGCATGCCGTGGCAGGTGCATCAGCATCCGGCAATGGCGGATACAGTCGCCGCCATCGGTCGGGTGTCTAAGATGAGAGAGAACAGAAGGGTAATTTCGGGAAGGAAATAAAGAACGGGCAACTTTGCTATGCGTTGACTAACGGCATCGGTTTGAAAACTAGCGGAGTGGTATTTTGGCGTGGAAAAACCAAAGATCAATGCTATTTTGGCTACTCAGTTTTGACTAGTGGTATTTTGGAACTTTCGGTTCTCCACTAGGGGCACATCAAGTTACTGTCCATACTAGCGCAATCGTTTACACTACATCCTCGTGTTGTAACTACACAGCAACAAAATAATCACAGTATTCATATTCATCCTGGGACTAAACTACAACAATGCAACCTGCAAAATCTGCCAAGCATCCGGAAGAAAGACTAGATTTTTCAGAGGAATACCTTAGCCTCTGGACATAGGGCCAGGCTGGGCAGGGTGCCGACGTTGGCCAGCGGCTGACATCAACAACAGTGGGCAACACAGCAGTTTTGCTTTCTCACATTTCCCTGAAGACCAAGAAGATGGAAAGATCAGGTAAGCATACCATCTTTGTTTGCCCAAACAAATAATGACAGTTAAACTGAAGAAATTACAAACATGTACAGTGCAAAAGCAAGGGCTACAATTTGATTTATCCATATTGTAACTAACAACCTACAATACGATAAGCAAAGACGACTCAGAGGTCCGAGCATAGATAAGACCTAATGGTGAGGTCGTTATTTCAACAAGAAAAACCCACAACATCTGATCCATTCATAGCAGCAAGATGAACAGTAGTGGATATGCACTGTAATTATGAACCAATGCACAAAAAGGTGGAGCACAGAGTCACCACAGCTTCATGGCAGTGGTACTACAGAGCACGTAGAGAATAAATAAGGGAACCCGAGGAGCTCACCGGAGGGCGGTGTAGCGAGGCCCTAGGTAGTCGAGGCCGGGGGTGCCAGCCGAGCCTACCACCATGCGCGAGGCGTGGAAAGCCACGGCCAGCAGCAGCACCGTCAGAGCCCTCACTGGCAGCAGCAGCAGGTCGAGTTGGAGCATCAGTCTCTAAGACTCTAAGTGCAGTCACTTGAACAATCTAAACAAAACAAAGAAAACAGCAGTAAGTACTACAAATAAGCAACATATATTGAGGATTGTAAATAGGTAGGAATGTGTAGCTGTAGCATTAAGCTTTCTGCCCTTGCCAAATTGTACCAATCACTGGTTAATTAATCTCCATAGCATGTTTAATAACTAATCTTAATATTCAATCAACTTGCTCCGGAAGCAAAGACAAAATAAAAACCAGTACAGCAAGAAAACCTATTCATGTCCAGAAATCCTTACCATGGCAAAGTTAGACAGGTAATTTTCACTGACATGTTTAATCAACCAGTAATAAGGTAGACAATTAATCCTGTACATAAGGTGCAGAGGAGGAAAAAAGAAACCACAATCCTCACATTTTTAGTTTTTTACAAGAACTGGAATTTCCTGTGGCAAAAACATAGCAGTTACTTAATCTGTAGCAACGCCCATTTTTCTTTCTTGTCAAAGTTAATTAGCTAGTTTGGTCTAAAATTTGAATTGCAAAACAAGGTCTAACATCTTTCCTTGCTAGCCAATAGTTGATAATTAATCTGATCCAAAACCTAGCAACTATACAATCAAGATCCACTTTTTACAGCAACACTATTACATGGGCCGCAAGTAGGCAGAGCACATGGTCACCATGGCTCACCACGTTTTTGGCAACACCAACTAAGGGAAGAAGCCGGCAGCAGCTCCGGACCTGAAAACAAAGACACAAGGACATGAGGTTGCTGCTTCCGGCATCTATTTATGCAAGAATTCTGCATCCTGACCATCAATGACAGTAGGGACGAGTTCCCAAACACAGGACGCAGAATGCCTCACTACACAAGATAATTTTCTACCAATTCTGACCTAACCTATTCCTCGCATCCTGCAGCAACTTTATATACATAGAAAACCATACCAGCATGGTTGGAATAGAGTGGGATTACCAGTAGTCGATGACGAGACCGCCAAGCCTGTCCACCCCGGACAATGTCGAGCAACAGGAACACGTCCTCTTCCAGCCGCACCCGCCTGTTGTCAGTGCCGTCGAGCCATGTGAGCCCTCCCTGCCGGTTGTGTGGTGCCAAATCGTGACATCGTTTTCAGTAAGTAAAGAAGACAGGAGTTATCACTGGATATAACGTATGGCAGCAACAGAGACTCGAGCGCCAACCAGAGGAAGGGGAAAAAATCGACCTTTGGATGATGCCGGACGGGGAGGTCCTGGACGGACGACGGCGTCGAGGTAGGTCGCCGCGGCACGGCGAGCAGCTGCGGCGCGCACCTTCGGGGCCTCGTCGTCGCACACCTTGTGGTGCAGCTACGCACGCTGGTTCAAGCGGTGGTTAGGGCCGGCGCTGCAGAACGGGCTGTGGCGCCGGCGAGGTAAACCGGTGGGGGCGGCGTGGACTGCTTGCCGGAGGGGAGGAAAGAAGAGGACGGCGGCATCGGGTCGGAGCTGGTGCAGTAGAGAAGGCGGCGGCGGCCGATCTGGCGTGGGAGAGGGGGATTTCGGGAGAGGAGGACGACAATTTCGCCATTTCTGAAGGGGATTCCGCCCACTCGGCCCAAGTTTTCTTCTCCCACTCGGCCCAAAACAGAAAACGGCAAAAGCAAAATTCAGGGCGGGAAAAAGATTCAGATATACATATACGTGTTGGCTTAGCTACGTAAGAACACATTTCTCTCTTTTCTTTCCCTCCCTTGTAGAATAGGCCATACATGATTGTGACGAGGAACTCAACAATCTCATTTTCCTTTTCCAAAACTAGTTTGAAATAGTCAAGGAAAGGGGTAGGTTGACCGCGACGCGGGGTTGGGCCATCGGGGATAATGGTCGAACCACGAGTCAAGGCAGGAGGGATCAATCCATATGATTGCAAATTAGAGTGGTCGGGACATAAACGCCGGCGGCGGTTAGCATGGACCAGAGAAAACACAAACAAGGTGAGGAAGAGGTAAAAGAAAACATGTGTCTACAAGTTAGGTGTGATGATTACGCTCTTTCTTAGCGAGCACAATGAACTCGAGCAAAAAAGTTTCAAACTGAGCTTTACTAGATGTTGATTTCGCGAAGTTGGGATTGATGAATCAAGTAACTAATTGCCAAAATGGAATCGGGGCATTGATTCCATTATGGTCGTGTGAGGGCTTGACCTGGAGCGTCTTGGTTTGCCGGAATGAGCGTGTGGCGATGGTGGCATGAACTATGATGGCGCTAGGCTATCTATAAGTCTCACTCTGGGGACATTGAATCACTAACTATGATTGCATGAACCATTGTTGGAGCAAATGTGAAAATCCCAGCAATGTCGGATTCATGATGTATAGGTTTCGATGCGAGGTGGGGTATTCCATCGATCCACTAACTATCTATTTTCTTGAAAATAGACCTAACTTTCTCTTCCATCCTCATGTGAATACGGAACTGGTTGACTTCTAGCAAGAAAATCCACATTCTTGACTCCATGGTATGGCGGTGCCATCAACTTGACCTTTGGTGAGCTGAGACATACCATCCCCATTTTTATGGGGTACAAATATGGCAAGGTTATTAAGAGAGATGCAAAGAAGAAATACACTGTATCACAAATTGACTATCTTATAGTGCAAACTTTCGACTTCGAGGCCACCGACCCGACTTTTGCAATGACTTGGCCTCTTTTGGGGTTTTCATGTTCCTATGGCACATTATAACACAAATAACAAGGTAGACACTGTGGGGGCCGTGACACAAAATGATGCACGAAATCATGCGATAAAGGGTCAAGTAACCTTTTCTTTTGCATGGGGTCCTACTATGGGTGTATAAGGTGGTTTAAAGGGGAATGGTGTTTTGGCACATGGGAGCATATGCTCCCTTTATTTTGAAATACATGTTACATATATTTTGAAATTTCAAAAAATTGAAACGAAAAATTCGATCGTACATCTTCACGTGCTACACGCTCACAAAGTTGTTTCATAAAAATCCGACTTGTCGCGTGACGTGTGTAAAAAAGACAAAATTCAATGCTGAAAATAAGGCTTTTCAGAAGATAAATTTTCTCTTTTTTACACAGACCACAAAACATATTGGTTCCTGGCGAAACTTGACGAACTTACGTATATTGTGGAGATGTACATGTAGAATTTTTTGTCAAAAATTTTCGACATTTCGAAATATAACTTTTTGATAGAGGAAGCATATGCACCCGGGAGCCGAATTGAATTTCCGGGTTTGAAGATTATGCACTTATAGTGCAAAAATCCACTCCGAGTCCACATACCTTAATTTTGTAATAACTTCACCTCCTTTTGGGTTGTTCATGTTTGTGTGACCCCTTATAATACCAAAAAGAGGAAAGTAACTTGGAATTCACTACTTTTGATTTTAAACAAGGGGGTGCAGACGTCGAGGAGCTAGCGAGGCAGGGAGCACATGAAATCATGTGAGGAAGACTTGGATTGAAAACCCTTGCAATTCTGCATGGTTTTCTAATATGGGTATACAAATATGGTGTAAAGAGTAACATGAAATATACCCTCGATAGTTGCACATGCTTCATAAAACATGACTATCTTGAAGGAAGATTCTAGACTTGTAGGAAAACATCCACTTTGTGACCACTGATCCAACTTTTCTTCTGGTTATATATCCCCGGTAGTTGTTTTATGACAATTTTGAAGTATTATTAATTATTATATGCTTGACACATTATGAAAAAAATGTTTGATATATTATGTGTAGAAAAGTTATACTCCATGTCATTTCATGCGCTCCACATTCCTTTACATCTATGAAGAGGCGTGTTCTATATGTAGTATCCCACAATGAAATATAATATCCCACGATGCATAGTACTTGCACCAAGTGTAGCCTATTTGGCTGAGCCACATAAGAATGGTGGTGGAGTGAATGTTCCATCTAAATACAACCTCTTCAATAGAGTGGTGGTAGAGTTTCAAGACATGTCATCGATCCAGAAGATGAGCCAAAAGACTCTTCTAGTTTTAGATATTCTGCGAGAGGTGCCCTTAATCTATTTGATTAGTGCGTTCATGTTATGTGGGGGCGAGGATGGCGACAGCCATGCGGAACACGCTCCAGTGGTGGGTACTCAACTAGCTCCGTGTCACAGTGGGTCCCAAGCAGCTACCCACCTTCGAGCCTCACTCCCGACACTGTCTTAAGAAGGACATCATACACGTCGTCCAGCCTAAGGATGCAAGTTGTTCTGGACGTGTGGCGTCTCACCTCACGAGCAAGCGGTGGATGTCAAGCCAATTTCGGTGCTAGAGGATGGTCTACAGAGGGGGAGATCATGATGTGTGATGTTTTATTGTCATTTGTGTTTACTTTGGTCGATCACATGTGTGCATAGGTGACCAACCCTGATGTTGTTGGTTGTCGAAATTTTCGGTGATACACCTCACATGAGTTTATCACGGTTAATTAGCGGTTAATTAGCTGCATGCCTTCATCAGAGTGTCTCAACGATCTTCTCTTTATCTATTGGAGGGGGCCAAACCATGGGGGTGGCCTAGGCACCGCTCACCCCTGGATCCGCCTCTGGTCGCCAAACTTGATTTCTCTAGGTACTGTGTGGTAGATGTTAAAGTGTATGTATGTGGGAGTGTGCTCAAATAGTTAGATCATAAAATGTTGACTGAAATAAAATAATGAAATTTGTGATAAAATCATAAATAGAAAAAATAAACAAAGAAAATAACAAGATAACAAGTGTCACTTGTTTTACAACAAAGAATACCCCACGGTTAGATTCAATACTTATAGTGCAAATTCCCATTTCAAGACGACCGACCCAACTCTTATACTCCCTCCGGTTCATATTAATTGACTCTAATATGGATGTATCTAGACACATTTTAGTTCTAGATACATCCATATTGAAGTCAATTAATATGGATCGGAGGGAGTAGAAACTTTGCAAGTTTTTCGGTTGGTCACATCTTACTATGACCTATTCTAACATGCATGGAATCGCCACTTCGACCGAAAGCTAGTTCTAGACAAATAGTAAAGTCACATGCATGGAATCACCACTCTTTGACCGAAAGCTAGGGATAGAGAAGGAGTAAAGTCACTTGTTTTATAAACAAGACTACCTCGCGCTTAGATTCTAGACTTATTGTGCAAAACCCCCGCTTTGAGGAAGCCAACATAACTTTTTTTGAACTTGGCATATTTTTGGATTAGTCATGTTCCGACGATCTATGCTAACAAAGATAAGGAGTAAAACCAAATGGAATCAGGGACTTCATCGGAATGTTGGGGATTAGACCTCACGAGTCCCATGAAACATGGCTTCACGTACGTGAAACCGTGCGAGGAAGGGTCAGAAATTGTCCACCTTGCTTTCCGTCCTAACATGGGTATCTACATATAAGGGTGATGTAAATAGGAAAAGGCAAATACTAGTTGATTCACAAAGAGGACTGCCCCTAAATTAAGGATTCTACGCTTATAGTACAAAACCCCACTTCGACACGGCCGTCCCAACTATTGTATAAGAACCTGACCTCCTTTTGGGTTTGTCAGGGGGGTTGGTCATGCTAGCTTCGATGAAAATCCACTGGGTCAACATCGTGGGTTCATGTATACGGATTCGCCAGAAGTCACATGAGGAAGGTTCGGAAGCCCCCCCCCCCCCCCCACACACACACACACACATCTGGAATGGGGTCCTAATATCGCTATATAACATTGTACAAATGATAATTCAATGCGCAAATTTGATGTGTTAGTTTCTTCACAAACATGACTACCCCACACAAATATTTTGGACTTATTGGGCATAATTTCCACCTAGAGGCCACAAATCCATCTATTGTAATAACTTGGCCTCTTGTTGAGTTGGTCATGTTCATGTGACCTATAATAACATAAAAAGATAAAAGTAACATGAAATCACCACCTCCGACACTACACCACACCCCACATTTGCCAGCACACACGTCGGTCGGCATAGATGGGTCAAATAAGCATTAGATGGTTAGGGAAAATAATAATAATACAACAAGAACTAGGTCAAGATACAAATGCCAAACTGAACAAACATAGTAATACTATAAGGACACAACATCAGCTATACATGTCTTGACCAAGTTTCAATGGCCAACATCTAGGAAGAATGAAAGAAGGATGCAAAAAAATGGAGGAAGGTGCAGCTTGGAGCATTGAAAGAAGGTGGATGCAAGGGTTACCTGAGCGAACGCCATTGGGCCACTGCTACAACACCACAATCTGACGGGATCAAACGAGGTAGAGGACATGTTAGATTCACGAAGAAGAGGGACCATGGAGGAAGCGAGTTGAGGTACTCGAGAGGGACTTCAGCTACGGTGGGAGAGACAGCAGACAATGGCATTAGATAAGGGAGGGGCTGCCGCGCGCCATGGGAAATGTTGGTGCTTGGGGAAATTTTGGCGATCGAGGCTTATTATGGTTTGGGGGTGAACACACACTTGTATAAAAGGGGCCTCCGGATATGCATGGCGGGCCTTTTTTCACTTCGCGCTTAAGTTTTGAGGCAAACACATGGATAACCTTTTCACTCACTCTGAGCGCGCGCCGTGGTTCGATTTTTCAGGCCGGGGCCATGACATACCGATGCACAATATGTTGTGGTGTATTAAAATCGGACACAAGCATATAGTATGTTAGATTAAATAAATAATATCATGACATATTTTGCTGGTAACGAGCTTGACAAACTGTCTGTCATCTAAAATAATCATTGCCAACAGACAGTTCGACATGAAATTTAGGGCGTGGTGTAGTGCGAATGTGCGATGAAGAGCCAGAGATATACGTCATGGGGCCAACATAATTAATAGGTCCTAATATGGGTACATAAGCGTGGTGTATTGAGGAAAAACCATAGGTAATAGTTATCTCGTAATTGAAAGCCAAAATAAGTGGGAAATCATGTTGGAAGACATTATAGCCCTGGTAAAGAGCGAGAAATTAATAGAAATATCAAGAATATTAGAGTGTGAGGAGATTTAATGACAGAGCGGTTAATGTGTGACTTTTATTATTTCATGTGTTGTTGCCTCAATAATTTTTACTCTTCTACCGAAAAACACATGTGATATGCATGTCTAAGTATTTCACATGCATTATACTCACTGATATATGTTAAATTGTATTTTCTAGCATGTTAAGAAGCTTGATATTGTGTGCTTTGACTCTAGGAAATGCCTAAAGTCCCCATAACGCCAGACTTACCATTTAATAGGAATCTGCTGCCTGCTAGCACAAGACCATCTCGCAACCCCATAACGGTGTGGTATAACATGAGAAAATGAGCGGGAAAATGCAAAGAAGGCGAGTTTTTGGTACCCCTTGTAACATGGGATTAAATAGATATTACCGGGGTCACATAATTTTTCTCGGGGCCCTAGTCTATATACCTAATAATAAAGGAGCTAAGGTTTCTGCCAAAAAGTTTCGTCAACGTTTTTTTCTAGACCGTTTTTCCCTCCCACCGAATTCCATAATACGGCAAAAGCCACCGTACCGGTTCAGTTTCAGTGTTTCTCCTCACCACCGAGACCCTCCAGATCTGCCTCCCGCTCCGGTCCCGGGTCCCCCTCACCAGCTTTTCCTGTTGTGCAGGCGGCAGGGGAGAGCAAGGCGCGTCGCCCGCGAGGTGGGAAGGTCGGCCTGCTCGGGAAGGAGATACAGGCGGCAGGGGAGCGCGAGGGTCGAGACGGGAATTACAGGCAGACATCTGAGAGACCACGAGACACACGCAAGCCGCTTTGCTCCGGAGCGGCTGCAGAAGAATGGTGAGGAGGCCACGACAAGGCCCCATGCTCTTCAGGTGAGGGCAGCGCGGACGAGCCTCGCCAAGCGCGCAAGAAGAGGTGTCGGAGGACCCTCCGGGAACGATTGAACAAAACGGGAGCAGGCGGGACGGCCTCGACGGGCGACCAACCGGAAGTAGGAGAGGCGCGGCGAGGGGATCGAGAAGGGTGGAGATGCCCGACGACCCTTCCCTGCCGAGCACGTACCGCCGCGGGGAGAGGCAGCTCGCCGTCTCCGTTATCCCCCAAATTGCGACGCCGAACCGAAGAAATTGGACCCCAAATCGACCTATGGCATGGCGCGCCGCAGCCTTTCGCCAAGGGCCGCACGGCATGGCGACACCCTCCGGCATGCGAGGGGACAATCCCTCCGGCGTGGCATTCGAACATGGCAGACAAGCAGGGGCGGAGCGCCTGGCCCAGCACTTCACACGGTAGATGCGTCGGCGACTGAAGAGCATCGGTTTGATGCTCGATTTTATCCCCTTTCCTCGATCGTGTTGCAACCTGCTTGTGTAGGAATAATGTATGGGCCAATAATTGCTAAATACGGAGTATTTGAGCAGTACATGTGCGTAAGTGGTACTAAGGTCAGAGCAAAAGCTTCATTCAGTCTCATCTTTGCAACTTCATAGTAATAGAACACTGATACTACTCTGAGTAGAAGCTTCTTGAAGGCAGTGAATTGTAGGTAAAGCATTTATTTACAACACACAACAGGAAATAACACGAGAGCAAGATCTGATTCAACAGACGTATCCTATCGTTTCACTAGATCATGAGAGCGCGCGTTGCTGCGCCCGTCCTATTTTTGTTATAATTTGAGATATAAAGATACAAAATATGGCTATTTAGAATTTCTAAACGACATAATCGGTGGATTCTTTTTGACATTGTCATCAGATACATGATAGTAGCAAGAAAAAGAGACCTAGCAACCCAACATTTGATCAAAGCCGATAGTGGACAAATCCTTGTCCATATGGAAGGGACTTCCCTTTCTTCAAGAGCACACATTTTCTGCAAAAGGGATCAATGCAATATTATAATTACTCAAAAAGGAAAAAAATTAGAGTTATAAAGAAGAGTAGCAATTGTCCAGAAAGAATATGATACAAAGATCACAAATAAATTAGCTTCATTAAGCAACTGATCGCTGCATTTAGAAGCCAACTGTCAGACATAACTATGTAAGGTAGAGGAAGTAGAGGAAGTGTTAACCAAGTGCTCTCCATTTTTTTAAATAAATTATACGGATTTTGGATTAAATAGATACCTGGATAGAAATAATAGGAAGAAAAATAACAATCATCTAGTTCTAAACATAGCCTACTTCGGAATAAGTTTCGGCCTTAAAATTTTACGTGAACTAAATACATAGCTAGGAATTAACTTGGTGCCTTAACTTCAAATATAAAAATTGTATGTACCATAACTCTACTTCATATGCACATAAGGAGTATAATATCAGGGCTAAAAAGGTGCAGCCCTTTACTTTTGGTTAACTCCAACCAGAATTTAAATGTGAGCTAAAAATATATAGTGGACGGGGTTGAATAGCTGCTTCATTTAAATGTGAGGGAACCGTACGTATGAATAAGTGTCCTTATCTGCCCAACTCTTTGATTTGAGATGTAAATTTGAGTAAAGAATAATTAAACCAGCAACTCAACTTCTGGGTATCTAGTACAAACCATTATTTGTAAGCCTAGCTCCAGGTCTGTTCAGATGGAAAACATTGTGGATGAAATTATTTACACAGAGTGAATTAAATGTTACATTTTCATGGATATGTAAAAATTATGTCTAACAAATGTCTTTACTAACACACATGCAGAAAATGGGCTTCTGGTTACCTTATAGAAACCAAGTGATGTGTAGTTAACTGGTTGCGGATAAAGGCTTCACGAAATATTTCTTCAACAGTGCCAATGTACATGGAAAACAGAACCTCCCAGCCACTGGAATAGAAAACAATATAAGAATGCAAGAATACATTTGAAAACTAATACTAATATGAACACAACAGTAGCAATTGAAAAGAACCTTTGGTAGTTAAACAATGTTTATCTAATCTCTCAATCGAAGTCATAGGCCAAAAGTTCGCATGCATGAGAACAACCACCTCCATGTAAGAATTCAATCAGTAACAACTCGGTCAAATAAATGCAATCGGTAAGGAAAACTCTGCATATCGCACAGGATGCATCCATATTGATTCAAGAAACAGCGTGCAAACTGTTCAGCATCTTTCTTGACAACTTAATATCCATTCAAGATGGTACCTGGGACTGTCCTAAAATATTTTTGCAGCCTTTTTTTTTTCCTTTGGTACAGTTTCTCACAAGAAGACACTCATTCATTTATACATCCAAGGATCATAAGATTATGAGATAGTCGGATCACTGAGAGTAACCATACAAAAGATATCATCGATGTTTTTCGAGAATAAGATATCATAGAGTTGCCCAAGAAACATTTGGAACCAGCAATACCTACTGGAAAAACCTATTTGCATAAGATAAATAAGAATCTTTTGCCTTCGTTAGAACATTCTCATAGCTGACCTTCCGATAGGTAAGAAGAAAACGAACAAATCAACTTCTGTGGTACTCCTGCCAAAGAAAAAACTTTTACAATGTGCTAGCATAAACAAAACAAGCAGGATTAAGTGGGGCTAATTATGGAGAGCACCAGGGCACACGGATAAAGACAGGCGGGCAGCCAGGGCTGGCGACGCAGCGTCTTGTTCTCTTGCATTGGCTGTCCTCAAGCCGCTGATGGCAGCGTCGTCTGCTGCTTCTCCTCATTATCCACTGTCAAGAATAAGGCCACGAAGACGGTGACTTCTCTATTGACGTCAAGTAAGCGAGCCTTCCCGGGTGCTTGCTTTACCTCACCAGATTCTTTTGCCTGCGGGTAATTCTCTTAATTCTTATGAGTAGCGAAGGGAATTTCTGCTTAAATCAATTATGTTAAAAATTATGCTCTTTATTTCTGCTAAATCCATAGATATCTTTGACGTTTTTTTAACCAGATTAAATACTTGCAAGTTGGATCTCAGATCTCAAAGCGAAACCATAGGAAAAGATACGAGGACAGAGATTCCCTATTCCCAACATGGCGGAGCTACACCTACCGGATAAAGCCGGCTACCTAGGCAACAGCCATGGATGCCAGTGAGTGGGAAAACGAAAAAGTGAGATTGAACGTTAAAATCGAATACATGAAAGATTTTTGGTGCACAATTTCTTACCAAGATGGCGAGCTGGAAGTCATGGTCACACGGAGCGCCTCACCCCATTGAGCACGAGACGAGCCGGGCACACCGCCCATGCTCCATGGCTGCCGGGATCTTCCCTCGCACGCACCTTCTCGGCCGCCTTGCCATCGTCTGTGAGTGGAGAGAGAGAGAATCAGAGGAAAAGAGGGAGGTCCAAACTATGATGAGGAGACGAATCATGAAATAGACCGGCGATACAGTAACGTACATCCATTAATTGCAGCCCGCGAGTAGCGCACATCAGTGGCTGCTTCAATGTCGCGCATCACTCAACGCCGCAGCGACTCTTCGTTTTGCCTGCCGCATCAGGTGCGAAGGAATGCATCGTCACGAGTGGAGACCCCATCGATGGGCGAGGCCTGCATCTCGTGTCCGGGTATGCTTCTAGTGCGGGCCATAGTATTTTTTCTCTCCCCAGCAAATCGAAGTGAGCCTCAGGTACCTACGGCCCATTTGATACATGATTTTGGCCCGGTTAACCATAGTATGCCCAGATCAACCTGCGGAGTAGCGGCCCAAATAACGTTGTGCGGCCTTTTGACGCGAGTTCATGGGCGGGATGGGTTTCTGCGACGTTTCGGTTGAAAAAGGGTGATCTGGACAGTTCAAGCGTTTGATCGAACGGTCTATAACGCGAAAACGCTATGGTTGCTCCTAGCTTGTTTCATTATACTGTTAACTAATTTCCCCATCGCTTCGTACAGCACGGTGTTTCATTCACGATCGGTAGAAATATGCCTTAGTACGAGTCAAGATGGGCCCGTAGATGCGCTGCTGGGCCAGCCAGCTCCGCACCAGTACAATCGTATCCAATTGAGCTAGCGCCAATGGCTATGTAAAAAGTGGCTTCAATTAGTCCCACCTCGCTTTGTGACACAGAATCTCGCCGGTTTATGTATGCAGGTTTTTTGGATGTTAACAAGCTGATGAAGGACAGCGAGAGAGAGTGATCAAAGATGCTCATATGAAAGGAAACACACAGTCAACCCGATGAAAGGATGGACATGAAGGAAAGAGCACGACCCCAGAATTTGGGGAAAGAAGAATAAAGGAGGAAATTGCACGCTGGGTGGCATAAGAACGGAATCGATCGGACGAATTTAGATCAGGCAGCTGCAGGACGAACATAAGGAACATAAGGCAACGCGATAATCAAGGGAAATCTGCAAGATGCTGGGCTGCGCGGGGAGACGATCACCCTCGCCATATGCCCGTGTGTTCTGGAAATCCAATGAACTACTTTGTTGATAAGGACGGAATCGATCAGACGAATTCAGGCAGCTGCATGACGAACATAAGGCAACGCGATAATCGATAGTTTTATTGATTCAATAAAGTTCGGCTATATCTCAGCTCAAGAATTGTGAAGCTCATCGATCCAAAGTATGGTTATGATTTTGTAATACACGTTTATGTCAATCTTACACGTTTTTGCTAGGTATTTCAATATCTAAAAACATGTATCAATTTGTTTTCAGTATTTTTAATCTGATGCAACATGTGATATGATTTATTCATGAAAAATCTTTTTACTGAATTACGCAACGGCTTATCAAAATTCTATTTAAATTTGAGGAAAACAAGCACTAAGAGAAATTCCAGTTGTTGCGACTGTGGCGATAGCACAAGAGATGATGGGGTTTTCCCAAACCATGCAACCTAGCCCCAAAGACGAAAGCTTATTTGGCCCTGCCCCAAACAAAGGGAGGGGAAGAGTAGGCCTTGCCTACCGCTGTCAAGCATGCCGATAATATTTTTTTCCATCGAGCGACATGTCCAACAGCAACTTGAGCACCATTCTTGACGATTCGCTCCATAGGTTACATCGCCATAGGATACGCCTCCATCGAGATCTTAGTAGGGTGATTAGAGAGGGTACATTAGAGGGGGACGCATGGTGAGAGTGGTCGGTGGCCTAGCTAAAGCGGTAGGCAAAGAAGGGTGTGGTAGCGGAGCACGCCTAATCGCAGAGCGTGGCATATAAGTATTAAATATATGCCATCATAAATATGTTTTTCCCCCGGTGCAACGCACGGGCACTTTTGCTAGTAAATGCTGATTTCCTCTCGTAAAAGTTGTGGTAGTTAAAATCGGAAGGCAAACAATCTACTCGGCGATTCTTTCCCTTGAATGCAGCCCATTGAAATGGAAATGATGATTATCGCAGGCATGCATTGGGCAGTATTAATTAGCGGGAGGAAGAGAGAGAAGATACGATGTTTCCATAGAATTGAGTCATCCTATACATTAGAAATTTTGGCCTAATTTCTTGGGACTTGCCTAATTTTACAATGAGCCATATGTAAACAGGGTAGTATAATAAAGTGTAGAAATTGAAAAGACGCGTATGTGCGGCAATGTCTCGTCACAAGCAAAATACTAGAAGGAGCAATTAAGGAGTGTTTAATCGGGTAGAAGTCCAAAAAGGCATGTACAAAGAGAGAAGTCTGCGCCGCGATTTATTCCGATGAAATCACCAGAAACAAGAACGTGATCTTATAGCCGTCCAAAGCGCATAAAGTGAATGCACCCACCTCCAGGAGAACCCCAACCTCGCCGCTCCTCTCGTCGGCGAAGCGCTCGCCGGCCACCATCCGCCCGATTCGCTCCCCATCGCCCCTTCCCTGCTCCCCAATCTTTGATACCGCGAGCGGCTCATCTGCCGGCTCGCCGTCCAGCCGTCCAGGACGACGCGGCTCCGGCGGAAAGGCACAGGATGGGCCTCGCCGTACCCTTCACTGGCCGCATCCGTTGCTGCTCTTACGCGGAATCATGCGCGGCTCCTGGTCGTCCCCGGGCACCGGCCGCCTCCAATCGATGGAGAGGGGGTCTCTGCCGTCCATGGGTATGGCGGCGCCTCGGTGACGGGTGGAGGTGAGGCCAGCCAGCAGGCGCGACCCTCGCGGCCGCCGGCGTCCTCGGATCCTGCTTGACCATCGGCGAGCGGATCCGGGCGCCGCGGGGTGGCTGCAGCTCCGGATAGCCCTCCTCTCGGTCATTCCCTATCTCAGCCGACCTCCAACGACACCCTCACGTCCGATTGCAGCAGCCGCGCGGGTGGTTAGCTGTAGGATGCGGAGAGGTTGACTGGGGAGAAGCTGGGCGGTGACCTGTACAGCGGCCCACTTGCCGGCGCTGACAACCAAAGCCGCTGCCACACCATGTTGCCCTGATTTCTCGGGCTTTTCGGCATCCAGAGCGCAAGCCTCAGCGCCTATGTTCATCGACGTGCTTCAGCCGTTGGAAGGTATAACTCCTTGTATCCTATGCATGTTCCAAGTGCATCTTCTAGTGCGGGCTAGCTAGTTTTTCTGATCGATGTAGCTAGCTGCATTGAGGTATTGCTAGCTGCTTCTTGAAAGATGGACTCTCACGTCCGATTTGCAGCAGCTGCCCAGGTGGTTAGCTGTAGGAAGCGGAGAGGTTGAGCGGGGAGCAGCTGGGCGCCCGGCTGATGAATTCCTCCACTCGGGAATCGGGGCAAGAACAACTAGAACTGGTAGGTGCCTTCCGATGCCTTTTACTAATATTTTTGTGTGTTTGGCTGCCAGTGCGACACAATTGTTGGTGTAGATAAGGTTGCGGATTTAGCTTGTTGGTACAGAGAGGGTTGAGCTGTTGAGTGTTTGGTGGTCAGTAGTACTTCGAGATCTCTGGTGAAAATGCTTGCCATTTCAATTGTTGTACTAGCTTAGAGCGGTAACGGTCCATTTCATATCAATAGGACTAGTGAAGTAAGTGGATCCAAGGTGCATAGATGCAATATCGGTCATCTTAGAGCATAATCTGTGGATTAGCTTGATTTTTACATGTAGTATTCTCATTGTAGTTCTGGTAGAAATTAGAAAATAAATGTGTGGCTGGTGGTAAATCATGCTTGACATTTGAATTGCATAGCTACAACTCTGTTGGTTCTCATGAATTATTTTCTGTAGTGAAGCAGACTTAATCAGATTAGTTCTTAATATTCTTTTGTAGGAATTGGAGCCACCCGGAATTGGGATCCGGCCAACTCATGGAGTTGTTGTTGTCGGCAACGTCCGTGACATGTTGCTGCCCTTTACCTCCCCAATCAGTTGCCGCTGACTTGCCGAGTGAGATCTCTCTCCTCCATCTAGTATTGCTAAGCGTTGTATCATTTCTCTTGTTGAATGTTTAGGCAGTAGAGAATCATGCCTTTTTTGATAGAATATTATCTAACTCTATTATAATTTATTGTGTGCATAAGTATTGCATGTGTAGGAAATTGTTTTTTCTTATTTTTTGATTGTTTGTTGCTTATTATGCATAGACAGTGTATGAATTTCTTGCACATTATCAGGTTCAAAGCATGTAGGATTTTCCTGCTTATGCATAGATTGCTATGTAGGCAATTGACTTGGATGGTGATAGTGCTTGAAGCTTCTATTTTGTTTGCTAAGAGCATCACTAGTAGAGCCCTAAACCCTCAAATCTTCAAAGCAGTTTAAGGGTTGAGAATGGGCATTTTTTGGCACTTTTGAGGGGTGAAAAACAGGGGCAAAGACTAAAACCCTCAAACCCTTGAAACTGAGGATTGAGGGAAAAAACTAGAACCCTCAAACCCTTAAAAACATTCATTTGATATATCAGAATTATCATCATCTCAATAACGGTTTGAAGCACATAATAATCATTCTAGTTATTATTACAACACCAAATAGTACTTTGAAGCACATAATAATCATTCTAGTTATTACAATAATTGTTCAAATCAAATAAGACATAGAAAAGCAAAACAAAGATAGATCATGGGCCTTGGCGCTGCCCATCCAACTGCCAATGGTGCTCTACTAGATCATCCCGGAGCTGACCATGAGTCTTTGCATCCTCAGTCGCATGATGTGCTTCAAGAAAAGCTTGTATACGACAAGGGTTTCTTTCTGGTTGCACACGGGTACCAACGTTGTCATAGAAACAAGGCAGGTTTAACCCTCTCTCATCCTCGAGTATCATGTTGTGTAGAATCACACAACATTTCATGATGTTCATCAGGGTTTTTTCTGTCCCAAAAACGAGCTGGACCCCGAACTATGGCAAACCTTGCTTGCAAAACACCAAAAGCTATCTCAACATCCTTGCGGGCTGGTTCTTGTGCCTTGGTGAAATGAGCCTCTTTTATGGTTAAGGGCACCCCATTTTTCTCCTTGATGGACTATAAGGGAGGCGGGCGGCGGCCGGCGGCGCGGACGCGGGAGGTTGGTGCGGGGAAATTTCCCTCCCGCGCGAGTTGGAAGAGGAGTGCGGGTTGGGGCAGTTTGGCCTCCCCAACCCTCACTTCTACAGGTTGGAATTGGGTTTGAGGGTTGGACCCGTAATTTTTTTTGAGGATTTGAGGGTTTAGGGGTTCTAGTCTACGCGTTTTTCTTCTTCCGCAAACTGTAAAAAAGCAGTTATTTTTGAGGATTTGAGGGTTTAGGGGCACTACTAGTGATGCTCTAATGCTACTTACTAGTCCTTTGTGTTTCTGCTTCACTGAGGTTTGCTTCCTAATGCATTGTAGCTATCCGTGGTTGTGGTTTCTGGTGCGTGCTTGGTGCTTACCGAAACCAGGGGTTTCTACCTCGGCGTCACTCTGGTTGCTGGAATGGCTTCCCCAAGGAAGCTCCGTCGTCTATGCGTTGTTCGGTGAGAGGAAAGACTTTGTGAACTCAAAAGGCAATGATGTGAGGGAGAAACACACCGCCTTGTCGTTCTGAAGTAAGCTCCAACCCTGATATATTCTACAGTGGTTCCGGTGGATGTCAATTGTTGATTTTTCTATGGTGTTTCAGGTGTAGGAAGTCGAAGGAGGACTACACAGAGCTTGGCAGTGTCGGCCTCCGCGAGCTCATGCTGCTGCCGGTGTCAACCCAGAGCAATACCCGGCGTTTTCCAGGAAAAGGGCGAGGCGACAAGGAGGCCGACCTGCTGTTGATTGACCTCCTGCCGCGGCAAGGAGGAATCAAACACATCGACATGAAAGTCAAGTCTTTGTCTCGCTGATCCTGGACAAAAAGGGATGTGAGAAGAACATCCTTGTCTTTGACATAAGTGGTGGTACTTTTGATGTCGGTATCCTGACCATTGCCAACGGTGGGTTTTAGATGTTGGCCACCAATGGCGGCACCCTTCTTCGAGGTATAAAGTCTCTTCTATCATTCACTAGTTTTTTTTGATATACTACCATTATTTACCAACTAAAAAATTCATATAGACAACACAAAGCTGCTGGTTAGTGTACTGCCACCTGCTATATAGTCATTGATTTTAAAAGTGATTATGTGAAAATTTTATAAAGTACAACTGATTTTGATGCCACATGTTGCAATTGCACAAAAGATATTTTGTAGTACGCTGTTGTCTAGTGATATATGCATTTGTTCCACAACAAGCTCTCAGCAATAGTCCTTTGGTTGATGTACTGCTTTTACTGGACCTAAAATGATCTACTTCATCCGTCCATAAAAGGATGTCTTAGATTAGCGTTTTTTTCTCTATCGATCAGCCAAACATTGCTTGGCAAATTATGTCTTGGCCATAGCACTAGTGTAAGTTGCTGTTGTAAGGAATTCTCTTCTCCGTCCATGTTTTGGATTGATCGACCGACTATGTTTATTTTCTCAACTGCCCTCAATTGCACCAATGAATTACACCCATCAACAATCTATCCATCTGCCCGTCTTGGTTTTAATGTAAAAGAACGCCACTATTCCCGTGGTTGTGAGCTACTGTGCGTTAGTGATTATTTCTTTATTTGTGGATTTAGAATGTTATTAACTGATACTGCTGATGTGTCTTAAATCACTACTGGGTTGGATCCAGCTGTGATCATCTGCTTATGTTTTATCTTTTTGTTCTGTTTATTTACACATACTTCTACTAAGGTTTCTGACAGTGGAAGACCTCTGTCTCTTGCTTAAAAAGAAGTCTGTCTAGAGTCTTTATCATCAGGCAAACAATATCATACTCTTGTTATTACGTTCCTTTGCTTCATTGTACATGCCTGGAGGTAATCTATGTGACTTGCTTCACAAGCAAAACAAAAAATGTATATTTCCTGGTCATATGTTGCACTTTGCTGATATATGTTGTGCAGTTTAGGTGCTCATAAATTGTTTTATTGTGCGATATTTGTTTCATTGAGATGAATTCCAATTTGGTTATTGTTTTCCATGTAGCATACACCGTGTTTTTTTCAACATGTTCTCACAATTTTCCTATACTGATTCTGCACATGCTTTTAGTCGGTGCCCTCCCCATTCTGACCTGCCACTGCTCTACTTTGATGGCAATGATGATGCCAGGGACACTGCTACTGATTGCCACCGCATGCCGGTAAGCACCCTGGCCCATCCTCTTGGACCATTTCTCTTTTGTTGACCCTGCGGGCTCTTTTTTACTGCGGCGAAAACCTTTCGGTGTGGTGGTAGAGCCCAAGGGGGTGATGATGGTGCCGGCGCGGGTGTATAGGATGGGCGGCTGGTTCAGGAGCGCCCGGCTGACAAATTCCTCAACTCGGGAATCGGCGCAAGAACGACTAGGACTGGTAGGTGCTTCCCGATGCCTTTTACTAATTTTTGTGTGTGTTTTGGCTGCCAGTGCAACACAATTGTTGGTGTAGAGAAGGTTGTGGATTTAGCTTGTTGGTACAGAGAAGGCTGAGGTTTTGAGTGTTTGGTGGTCAGTAGTACTTTGAGATCTCTGGAGTCATGCTTGCCCTTTCTATTGTTGTACCAGCTTAGAGCGAACGGTCTATTTTCATATCAATAGGATTAGTGAAGTAAGTGGATCCAAGGGTGCATAGATGCAATATGGTTCATCCGTAGCGCATAATATATGGATTAGCTTAATTTTTACATGTAGTATTCTCATTGTTGTTTGGTAGAAAATACATGTGTGGCTGGTGGTAACTTTACTATTATATTATATTATATCTCTAATTGGTGGTAAATCATGCTTGACATTGAATTGGCATAGCTGCAACTATGTTGGTTCTAGCTCATGAATTATTATCTGTAGTGAAGCAGACTTAATCAGGTTAGTTCTTAATATTCTTTTGTAGGAATTGGCGCCACCTAAAATGGGAATCTGGCCAACTCCTGGAGTTGTTGTTGTCGGAGACATCGCTGACATGTTGGCATGTTGTTGCACTTCCCTCCCCAACCAGTTGCTGCTGACTTGCCGAGTGAGCTCTCTCTCCTCCATCTATTATTGCTAAGCATTGTATATTTTCTCTTGTTTAATGTGTAGGCAGTAGAGAGTCATCATGTTTGGATAGAAATCTATCCAACTCTATTATAATTTGCTGTGTGCATAAACATTACATGTGTAGAAAATTGATTTGCTTATTTTTTATTGTTTGTTTCTTATTATGCATAGACAGTGTATGATTTTTCTTGCACATTATCAGGTTCAAAGCATGTAGGATTTTTCTTCTTATGCATAGATTGCTATGTAGGCAATTGATTTGGACGGAGATAGTGCTTGCAAATTTCTATTTTGTTTGGTAATGCTACTTAATAGTAGTTTGTGTTTCTGTTTCACTTAGGTTTGCTTACTAATGTATTGCAGCTACCCGTTGCCGTGGCTTCTGGTGCGTGCTTGGCGCGTACTGAAACCAGGGGTTTCCTGTCGCTTTGGCTGCCGGAATGGCTTCCCCAAGGAAGCTCCATCGGCTCTGTGTTGTCCGGTGAGAGGAAGGACTTTGGGAAATCAACAAGGGAATGATGTGCTGGAGAAAGATACTGCCTTGCCATTCTGCAGTAAGCTCCAGCCCTGATATATTCTGTTGTGGTTCTGGTGGATGTCAGTTGTTAGTTTTTCTATAATGATTCACGTGCAGGAAGTCAAAGGAGGACTACACATAGCTAGGCAGTGCCGGCCTCCCTGAGCTCATGCTGCTGTTGGTGTCAACCCAGAGCAATAGCCGATGTTTTCTAGGAAAAGGGCGAGAGGACAAGGAGTCCAACCTGCTGCTGATTGACCTCTTGCCCCGGCAAGGAGGAATCAAACACATCGACATGAAAGTCAAGTCTTTGTCTCGCTGATCTTGGACAAAAAGAGCAGTGAGATGAGCATCCTTGTCTTTGACCTAAGTGGTGGTACTTTTGTTGTTGGTATCCTGACCATTGCCAACAGTGGGTTTTAGATGTTGGCCACCAATGGCGGCAGCCTTTTGGAGGTATAAAATCTCTTCTATCATTCACGAGTATTTTATTTTGATATACTGCCATTATTTACCAAGTAAAAAATTCATATAGACAACACAAATCTGCTAGTTAGTGTACTGCCACCTGCTATATAGCCATTGATTTTAAAAGTGATTATATGAAGACTTCATAAAGTACAAATGATGTTGATGTCATATGTTGCAATTGCATAAAAGATATTTTGTAGTACGCTGTTGTTTAGTGATATATGCATTGGTTTCGCAACAAGATCTCAGCAATAATCCTTTAGTTGATGTACTGCTTTTACTGGACCTAAAATGATGCATTTCGTTCGTCAAAAAAAGGATGTCTTAGATTAGTCTAAAAGCTGGATTTATGTAGACACTAAGTAGTGTATATAGATACATCTAAAATTAGACAAACCTAAGACATCCTTTTATAGGCGGATGGAGTTGTAATGTTTAGTTTGTCATGCATGAGTTGTGATTCATGCATATATATAATTGGCTTGTATAATCTGTCTAGTTGAGGACTTCAACCATAGATTCATGAACTACGCCATCAAGTTGATCAAGAAGTACAACAAGGAAAACAGTGCTCTTGGAAAGCTGAGGAGGGAAGCTCTGCCCCGTGGCAGGTTTCGTGGAGCCAAACAATGACCTCTTCCGCAAGACCAGACCATGGGACATGTGAAGAAGGCCACGGATGAAGCTGGCCTTGAGAATAGCTAGATCCACGAAATTCTTGTTGTTGGTGCTACTTAGACGGCAAGGAGCCAAGCAAGGGTCTATTTTGAGTTTGCGAGCACTAGCACCAAGGTGCCAATAGCATACTAAATGGTCTTTCAAATGACCTCCTCTTTGATTCCAAAGTTTAGGTAAGTTGTTGGGTTTCTCTTCTTTTTCCTCCATGTGCTCTAATAGTTAGTCCTCTAGTTTTTCCAAAGTCTGCTGCTAAGAATCTAATATCTAGGCCTGGGTAGTATTCTTGGTAAGCCAATGGACTTGATGATATTGTGTTCTTAGACTCATCTTGTTGTTATATCGTTGTGAATGATTCTATTTAGTACTATGTGGTCTTGATCATGTTTTGTCTAGGGAGAATATATCCATTATTTTACATTGTTCTAGTTTTGGTTAAGCAATTCTGGCTCTTGTCACGGAGCAAAGGGGTCTAGTAAAGCGGCGAATCTTTGCATTGAAGGTTGGCGATAACGATCTGCAGTTCTCTGTGCCACACAGTTCTCAAACAATCTGCTACATAGCAAATCTCTAGAAGTGTTAGTTGCCTGTTTTTGCTGTTGTTATGTTCAGTGGCAATATTACCAAGATACACACTCCCATATATACATTTACCTACTGTCATTAGCCGACGTTGGTCTGTTTCCTCTTATTTGCCAGCTCCTTTGCGCAAAGAAGGTGCCAAGAACATCTTCTGTCACTGAATGTATTTTTGTGGTGCACTGCAGTGTTGGTTAAAACCGAGTAGTTGTCGTCGCGTTAGTGTGCGCTTGTATTGTAGTATAGCACCACTCCTATTCTATTGTATGTTGAAGACTTCTCTATGATGACAACCTGATATTTGGTATCCATACTTTTGACTTATACTATCTTTAATATTATTGCTTGTTTGTCTCCCTATGGTTCATTATGGTGTAATTGTGTCCTGCTGCTATTTGGTTGAACTCTTGAGTTATTTAGGATTACTGTAGTTGAACGGTGATCATCATTTAGGATTGGACTTGAGGCAGACCTTGATTGGAGTTATTGTTTTGTTCTTTAATGTCGTTTCCTGCAAATCACCTTTAATTATTCGAACAATCCTTTTTGATGCTACCTTTTGTACCTAGCAGGTTGTTGCATCATTTTTTCCGGTCTTCTTTGACGCTTCTATGTTTAGGTGAGTTTATGGTTCTTCTCTTTCTCTCCTTTACATGATTTTACAATTGTTAGGCTTTGGCTATTTAGGATTAGGAGTACTTCGATATAATTGCTAGCTTGTATCCAGATCTTAGTGCTCTCGTTTCTTTTTGTGGTTTTACAGATATACTACTTGTGAGGTGTAAAATTTTCTACTGGTAGCAATGTCCTGATCTGCTACTTTACACGATTCAAATTCATGATCCTGTATATGTTTTGTGCAACAGTGAGCTATCTATCATTGTTTAGAAATTACATGCCTAGTGCATGCCTAGCTAAATCCTCGCTTTGGTTTTGAAATAATGTGCTCATGTATGTGCAGTGCGTAATGCAAATATTAATAGTGAATTATGTACATGAGGGTACTGTTCTCCTTCTTATATGTTGGCAAATGATTTTGTTCTGATCTGATTTCTATGTTGGTTGTCAAATGTGCTTATCTTAGGTAGAAAAAAATGACGATCTGATGTGAAACTTGTCATGCAAATCTAGCCAGTTTATGTATAATAAGTATGATGGGTGCTAGGTTCGTACATCTCTTAAATGTGTTCTCTAGGAAAAAATATTTCAGATTTCACTAAATTATTTGAGATATAATAAAACAAACACGATGGTTCATTCTGTTAAGGAATATGTGATGACGTAGATATTTGCCGTGTAACCGTGTAGTGTATTACCAAGCATTGTGTTTTCCGTGGGAGTTCAAAGAGCTACAAATGAAGCTTCCCTGTATTTGGTTGCATATTTTGAAATCATATTGGTCAAGTAGCTAGCTTATTTACTTTCTTCCAATTATCAACTTTCCGAGTTTGATTACGGTGTTATTAATTCCTTTGTGTGTTTAGATACCTGACATGTACAGACGGATGCGGTGCACTGGCAGTCGCCGTCGCAGGGCGGCAGTTCACCGAGTTCCTCGCCTACTTTCTTAACTAAATGATGTCCTCCACCGCCTGTTCCAGATTATGCCCATGGCCATTGATCCTCCATCTCTAGATCGAGTCATCTAGGTATTTCCTTTGCAGATTTCTCTTCTATGAGTTGGTTAGTCTTCTCTTCTTGGTTTGGCTTTAAATTGATGCTAATTTTATCCTGCATCAATGAGAACTGCATTGTATATTTAACAATGGAATTTATGGTATCCGCTGAATAAGTCCTCATTGAAGGTATTGTACATTTTACCCATTTCAGTATCATAGATGGTTTATATATCGCTTGGTACATGTTCTCTATACAACAGTAAAAATCAAGTGTTTCAGAAGTCATGTTTACTCCCTCTTGGTGATGTCAACCTTTTTCTTATTGCAAACCTCGCTGGTTGTGTGATAATATTATGACAATTTGAATCCTTAAATATTTTAAAATAGTAAATGGTCTTGGCTTATCCACCTACATTCCTAGCTGTTCATTTCTTTCATGTTTGCTTCTTTATTTTATCTGTAAGCAACCTGGTTTCAGGGTATAAATATGTCTATACATATCGCTTAGTGAAGGTCCTTCTTGCCCAACAATTTAGTACCCGACGCTTACCTGGAGACACTTCAGATTTCGTTGTTCAGGTCTCGTTTAGATTGTTGGGCATCATTTTCGTTCATAGAGTTTCCATGCAAGACAACAGATGTTAATGCCCAGGGCCCACAAGTCTCAGCTAGGTAATGCTAGTGTTGTTGGGTCTTCTTTCAGCCTATAATCAACATGTGGCACATCCATGTTCTCGTCCTGGAAAAACCCGATGATTCCTCTCGTTCCATGTGTTCCACTCACCAAATTCTCCTGTAACTTGGGTTTCAGTTCTTGTGTACTCCCTCCGTCCCAGTTCATAGGGCTTACTCGTATCCCTAGATTGTAAATTTGACAATAATAATACAAGACATATATTACAAAATGTATATCATTAGAAAGCTCACGTGTTCTACTTTCTAATGATATAACTTTTATGTTGTATAATTTATATTATGTTGGCCAAATTGAGAACCTAGAGATACGCGCAAGCCCTATGAACTGGGACAGAGGTAGTATGCATAGTCACAGGACCCAGTTTGATTTTTATTTGAGTCATTAATGTGCAATTTAAAATCTGATTCTGATTTTTGTTTACACATAAAGACAGAAATGCTGATTTACTACGTATGCTGACCTATCAATAGAATGTCATCATATTTAGAGTTTGTATTGAATGAATATTAATTTGTTTCTAACCTATCAATTCATTGGAAAATGTATCGTGTTGAAGTGTTGATTATTTTTGTCTTGTTACAAGAAGATATAGCCACGGTTAATCAAGTTTCGTGAAATAAATTCAATATTGTTTTATCCAGATGTGGAGTTTGATAGGGTAGTCATGCTAAAATTTTAATCTTGCTCACTTCTCAATGCTAATTGCCACATTGAGTTCTGAGATGAATTCAATACACTTATTGACATGGGTTCTACACTATTAAAGTTTTGAGCTTCATGCTTACTGAGTTGACTTGTACTGTAATTTCCCTCACTTGGCCCCAGATCACTTGCTGCGGAAACAGTTCCAACTCGTTAAATCAACATGTGGTTTTCCTTTTTTTAAGAGTTCGCTTAAACTGTTTGACTGCTAATCAAGTAACTAATCATGTGATTTGTTACACATGATGTCGTTTTTGTTGCAATAGGTAGGATTATGAGGCCAGTTGTTGATGCTGGTATTTTGGAAGATGTTGTGTGCCTTACCGATATTTTTTAAGAGTTCGCTTAAACTGATTTAAGTGTACCAGATTTTGATCTGTGACATCTTATTATTCAAGCGAACACTCATATTTGGCATAATATAAATGTAGGTCAATGGATAGCTGCTGATGCCGCCGGGGGCATCCTGGTACTTGACCGTGGAGGAGCAGGACGACACTCTCGCCGTGCCATCACCAACAAGTATGGCGTCATGGTAATCACACTCCCTATCCAACCTTGGTGGTCTGGTATGGTTGCTTGCTGGAGATGGTGTGCCTCATGTATGTTGTTGCCAAATGTGATGAGTAGGTTAGGGAACACTTTTATATTCTTTTCTTGGAAATTTCTGTGTCCTGAGGCAAGCCCCGATAGATATGTAGTCTACACAACACACCAGACCAGTTGTGTATCTAGAAATTACACATCTTTCCTCTAGTTTGCAGCTAGTATGTGCCCTTTTCATTTTATTTGTCATCTAATTATAGTGCGATTCAAATCACTTAGTTTTGACCTTAAGTGATTTCCGCCGGAGTTCGTTAATGCTACAAGACCATCTATTATACCATGTAATTGTGTAGATTAAGCACTTCAAGTTAGTTGTACTTTAATCTTTTGTATATCCTAATCTGCAGCTTAAGTGTTTGATCAATGAGTGTCATTTTACTATTCTCCACGCACTATTGATTGTTGATCAACTTACAGTTTATTAACTGTAATGTGTATAGGTTCTTCGCCATTTACGACTTATTTTAGCAAGTCTTCACCATAGGCAACGGATGCAGCTACAGCTTGAAAGAAAAACACATGTCACCTGGCAGAGTGTCGCCCTGCTGCATAAAACTACCTGAGTTCATCACTAAGAACGTATAACACCTGTACCCGGTCATTGAATTTATTCAGAACGACTCAATGTAATAATTGTGTTCACGATTCAGACTAGGTTTCCCACAATTTAGTAGTAATAGATGATCATGCAAAAGTTTAAAATGCATATATGATTTTATACTTTTCTCCAGTATGTTGTACCATTCCAATGATTTATCCATTTTCCCGCTTTGCATGCTAAACAAGTATGATGATGGCCCACTGCTTTACTTTTTGTTGAATGTTTGCCCAAACATTTTTTTCAAGTAGGTGCCATTTTGAGAAAAAAAATACTGTTCTATAGATTTGCAGGATCATGATTTAAGTCATATTTTTTAGTCTCTGTTTAGTATCTGTGCTTTGAGTTTTGGATCTAATACCACAAGGTTAGATCAGTTTTTTTTGTTGCATTTTCTTACTTCGGACGTTAACCTATCCGGTTCGTGGATGTTTGATCTCTGATGCGATGTCTGAGAATTTGTTCAGTGATGAGACAGTGCAGGACACCGAGTCCTTGGAGGCTTTGGATCGGTGGTTGTCAAAGCCCTGACTATTGTGTGTCGATGCATTTGTTGGTCCTTGCATGCAGAGAGATTGAAGAAACAATGTTCACTCCATGTTTGGAAGGCATGAAACATGTCAGGTCGCAGAGTGGGGTTGTGCTCGCCAAGCCGTTCGTTGATGCCTGCAAGCAGATCCTACCTGTCTTGGTACCTCTCTCCGCCTAGTGTTTTGCCATGAATTTTGTATGTCATGTGTTGGAGTGTTACCATGAGGTTTATATCAATAGCGGGGATGCTCTATTGAATTTTAATTATGTAGTACCTTGTTGACTTCAAATTTGTAAAGTAAAACCAATGATTTTTTAAACCGGTACCGGTTATATTCAGCAGGTTGAATCTAGGATAGTTGGCGAGCAATTGTTTGTACCGCTGTTGGAGATGTGCAGTTCTAAATGAGCAAACGAATAATCAAATTTTTGGACCTTTGTCACAGGCAGATGATTTTCTTGGTTTTGTTTTTCTTTTTCCCTTGTCGAGTTTCTCTCGAAATTTAGTATTGCTCAGACTTGACAGTTGTTGCGTCATTAAACTTCCAAACTGTTGTCAACCATTTAGGAACGGTGTTGGGTGCATGCTAGGTTGCTCCATATTACTTTGTTGTACATGTAGTCCTCTAGATCCCTGTAAAAAAGTTGATGCATCTGTTACTTGAGCAAAATTGATCTGTGACCTTCTGTGAGAAAACAATGTTGGTTTGTCTTGGTTCAGTAAAGCCGTCTTATTTTGGAAGTTTTTGTTGCTGTAAATGCGATGGTAAATCTTGAAATTGTTTAGTGCTGATAGGTGTTGTGATTTTTGAAGTCCAGCCAAGTCCCTAAACTTATTTTTTTGTGTCAGCTCAAGCTTGTGCTCGCCTATCTTGAATGCTAACTAACAGGGTGGCTAAACTGTTGCTTTTCGTGTCCCTCTTGTGTTGTTTAAGTCGAAACTCTACAAATTTTATTATTGCTATAAATATGCTCTGGTGACCATCATTTGTTCTTGTTCAAGGACAAGGAAGAGGATCGAGGACGAGAAGCCAGGGAGAGTAGCTGGAATCTGCAGCTGTCTGCATCCTTTGGAAGCTGGAAGACTCTTGGAGAAGGAGACCACATCATTTACCTTGGTCGAGCTATCTCTACGCACCAGCTTGCTAGCACCTTGTATATGGCTACAGTGCATTGGGCCAAGATTTTATATTCGAAAGAATTTCATAATAGACAATGTGTACCGTTTCATGTTTGATTACGGAAAGTTATATGTTGTACATCAAGCTTCCTTGTCATTAATTGTTGAGTACCGCGGAATTGTTCAGTATAGTTTTTATTGGTCATCATTATTTGTTATATATGTGATCTGATATTTATAAAAATGGAATAGGTTATGCTACAATTTCGAGCACTCTGGCGAATTAAACTTTGATCGATCTAGCTATCTAAGTTGTGAACCAGTACCAAAAGCAAGCCTTTTGTGTATGAAACAATATCGAAGATGGCTACTGTGTTGTGTTTCCATTTTATATAAAACAAGTAATTCTAGCACATGAAAACTGCTAATATGGGTCATCAAAAACTGATGCGGTCTAGCTAGCTAGAGCCGCACTCATTAGGAAAACTTGCTTCCAGATAAGTACCATGAAATGGGTAATAATTCTCTGCGAGTTACATAGAAAGTAGATTTTTGGTGATCTATAATTAATTAATTACTCGTGAGCAAACCCTCACACTTAATGTTTTGATCTTATTTCCTGGGCGTCTGCGCTGTAAATCAAGGAGGCCAGCCTGGTAGCTGTAAAAAAATCCTTGTTGACATTCTATTATAGCTTTGTGAATTGAGATGGAGCTGAGTGTAACTGTATCTTGTTGCTTGTCAATTTAGTCTGATTCTTTGGCAGTAAAGGCTGTGTATTTTGCCTAGTTTTTCAAGGCGCACATGTACAGAAATGGAGGTCAACTAGATATTGTGCTTTTCACGGAGGATTAATCACCCGTCTATTGTGCTTTTCTATAAACTTACAAAACTAGGAGATTAATATCCTTTGGCCAATACATGCTCTAAAATCAAGAACAAGTTGGGAGGCCTTGCTAGATTAATATCCATACACAATGTTGAGCGTTTGTAGTTTATCCACTCAAACTTGCAGAGTGGATCGTGATACATGTTTTACTCAAGTGTAACTTGCGATGCTGAGACTTAAAAGCATGCATGTGGAGATAGTTGATTTAATGATTTCATTAAGAACGCTGGCTGGTTTATATCCTCTTGTCTAGTCTAGCATAATAATGGAATGTATTTTAAATCCAGGACGAAACTGTGGTTCTTTTTTTGGTTTTGTCAACAAAAAACCCGCCAATATAAAATCAAACACTGACGCTTGTTTTTTATAATTAAGTTGTAGGTACAGTAAAAAATGGAATGAAACACAAGGCATATTCTTCTCGGCGGTCAACACGCAGGCTGGGAGAGCTAGACTAGATCAAATTCTGGACAAAAGTTCCCTTGTAAAGTAGCAACTCTGCAGGGTAAACATAGAATAGTAGAAAGAAAAGATATACTAATGAATCATTAACTAGCAGCCATAAACCTAGGGATTGACTAGAACCAAGCGCATGACCCGGTAGTAAAGAGGGCTTTTGGTTTCAACCCATATCTCTCACTTATTCTTCCATCTGTTGCGATTACCTGACGTGTAAAAAAGGATCTGGCTATGGAACAAAATAAAAAGAGCAGGAACGAGTCGATCATGAGGCATGTTTCACTCAAGTCTCAACCTTAAGAAAGCGATATCCTGTTGCAATGTAAGGACGCTGAGAAATAAAAACATACACGTGGAGATGGTTGATTTCATTAAAAATGTTGGATAGTGTTGTTGTCCTCTTGTTGAATACTGCATAATAATAATTTAATGTACCGTAGTATCTTTGTGTTGTGTTTCTTTTCCGGTTTGGTCAACAAAAAATCCGGCAGTATGAGCCAATCAAAGACTCACGTTTACCGTTGATAATGGAGGTGTACGTAGAGTGATAAATTGGAGGCGAACCTTGGTGTAATCTCTTCTGCTATGTAGAAATGGAGAAGTGAATTGTAAAGCAGCAGCTCGGCGGGCTAAATGTAGAAAGAAAAGATTTGCTAATCACTCATTAAGTAGCGGCCAGAACCCAGGGATTGGCCACCAAGTTCATGACCAAGTAGTAAATACGAGTAAATAACACTTTTGGTACTATGACAAATTACATCATGAAAAAGCATATCTCAATCAATATCCTCTATGTTTGTTATGATTGACCACCAAACGCATGACCAAGTAGTAAATATGAGTAAATAATGCTATGGAATAAATAGGAGTAAATTGGGGCTTTTGGATTCACAAATCACGGTATGAAAACCATTTGTCAGTTACTTTCATGATTAAATTTTATTGGTTTGGATCTCAGGCACGCACGCATGTAATACTGATATTTGTGACCCATCCCGTCCTTGGAGAATATCTTGGTATAATGTAACAATGCTGAGAATTAAAAACATGCACGTAGAGACCATTGATTTCATTAAAAATGTTGGCTAATGCTGTTGCCCTCTTGTTGAATCCTGCATGTACCGTAGTACTCCGGTTTGTATTGTGTTGATTTTCCGGTTTAACAAAAGACAACCGGCAATATAAGCCAATCAAAGACTGACGCTTGCTGTTGATAATGGAGGGGTAGGTAGAGTGAAAAAATCTCCTTTGCTGGGCAGATTTGGAAATGTGAATTGTAAAGTAGCAGCTCTGTGGTCTAAAGGTAGAAAGAAAAGATTTGCTAATTAATCATTAACTAGGAGCCAAAAACTTAGGAATTGACCACCAAATTCAAGACCAAGTATTGTAGTAAATATGGGTAAATAATGGCTTTTGTAGGAGTATGACAAATTACGGCATGAAAACCCATCTCTCAATCAGTCTCCAATCTGTCTGTTGTGATTGACCACCAAACGCATGACCAGGTAGTAAATATGAGTAAATACTGCTATGGAATAAATAGGGCAATGGCGCATTAGCCAGTAAATAGGAATTTTGGGTTCACAAATCACGGCACGAACCAAGCTGCAGAAACCAAGCGCAAGACCAAGTAGTAAATAGGATTAAATAGGGCTTATGGTAGTACTAGTACGCAGTGTATCACAAATCACGGTACCAAAGCCATCTCCCAATTACTCCCCTTTCTGTTGTGATTAGGAGTTGATTATGGAATAAACAAGAGTAAATGGGGTTTTTGGTTTCATAAATCACGGCATGAAAACCATTTGCCAATTACTTTCCCGTCTACCTGGTATAAAAAAAGGGGACCAGCAATGGAGCAAAACAAAAAAGCGGGAATGAAAAAGAGGCGCCAAGTTTTGTAGATTTGAACGAAAATCGAACCTTACCCTCCCCCATACATGTCTATAAATACTAAGAGGGGTCTATCCTACGCGTGCGTCGCGTGTGACTTAGAATAAACAAGAGTAAATAGGGGTTTTTGGTTTCACAAATCACGGCATGAAAACCATATCTCTCAATTACCTATGTCATTCACACATGTAGATCATATACACTTAAATAAATGAGAAAATTTCAAGTCAATGCGATGTTTAGGGTGCTCTTTACACCCATTGATTGGGTGCTGGCTCCGCCGATGCAGGTACGGGAAAGAAACTAATAAATAAATTAATGAGATGGATATGGCACTATATGATTGCTACTTCCTCTGTATCGGTTTAACAGACGCGCACGCAGTTTAAGGCAACGTTTCACTATTAATTTGGTCAACAAAATATAAATTATATGTCTATAAAATTTATACCATTAGATTCATATTTAAAAAAGGTTTCCAATGACATATTTTCCATATTTTATTGATCAAATTAATGGTCAAAGTGTTTTCTTAAACTACGTGTGTGCCTGTTAAACTCATACGGAGCGAGTAGTATTAACTATTGAAAGTAACCCCAGGTTATAGGAAACAAAATAACTTGCTATTAAGGTAGAAAATGATATTCCTCCCTTTCAGCACGCATATGGTGGAGGACCGATTGTTATCCCATCGGGCTATGAAATCTCTCGTTGATTTTTTGGTACCATAAAAGGCAATATGAGTGTCAATCAAAGAGCGGATGATGTGCCGCTGAATTGGATCATATTCTGGACATAAGTGCCCTCGTAAAGTAGCAACTCTGAGGGGTAAATATAGAAATAAAAGATTGGTCAATCAATCATTAAGTAGATGCCATAGATTCTAGACTGGACCTAATTCTGGATAAAAGTGGCCTCATAACGTAGCAACTTTGCAGGGTAAACATAGAAATAAAGGATTTGCCAATCAATCATTAACTAGGGCTAGAAACTGAGGGATTGACTAGTACGTACCAAGCGCATGGCCCGGCAGTAAATATGTTTTTTTTTTCACAAATCACGGCATGAAACAATATCTCTCAATTACTCTCCTGTTTGTTGTTGCGATTACCTGCTGTAAAGATAAGGAGCTGTCTATGGAGCAAAACAAAAAAAAAGTGCGGGAATGAAAAAGTGGCGCCATTTTTTTGGTGATTTTGAACGAAAACTGAACCTTGCCCTCCTCCATACATGTCTATAAATACTAGAAGGGGTCTACCCTACGCGTGCGTCGTGTGTGACGACTTAGACTTTGACTCTTGCTCGGAGAGGAGAGGAGAGGAGAGGAGAGGAGAGGAGACGTGGGAGGGCTGATCTCTTGGCCATCGGACGTCATCATCCAATTTGTCTCCGGCTGGTAATCCTGTTTTAGTACTAGACTAGAAGGTGTCATCCCATGTTGTTTCCCACCGTCTTAGATTTGTTTACGGATGTTGCCTTTCTTTTTTAAATCGGCAGGCGGGGCTGCTGTGGCGGATCGGAGGTTCAGCGGCGGGGGCTGGAGCTAGGCGTGGATGAAGGAAGGTTTTGGACGGCCGGGTAAGCCGTCATCTTTGTCTGTGGCCGATTTTTTCTTTTTTCCCTTTGCTTTGTTGGATTGGATGGATGAATGAACCCATGGATGAATCCTGGGTAAACTCATCCCGCCGATGGTGGTAGTTGTATGTAGCCGAGCAGGCCACCTGCGGGTGGCAACCATAGAGGCGCTCTTGCCGACGCCACGCCACACACCCTGCTACTTGGGCCTCTCTGTTGAGCCACCTGCACTGCTGAACCACTACGACAACAGTTACTTCACGTATTTCATCCCCTACATCGGCTTAGACACCAAGTTCTATAGGTAAATAATAAATCAACTATATCCTCCTAGTTTGTTTGGTAGATGAGGTCCTTGGAAATATGAAACCGTGTCTAGGAGGAACTAGACACTTTTTGATATAGTAGAAGCGGGACTTGGCGTGACAATTCCGAAATTCGTTCCTGATAGGAATTGAACTCCGGTCGTTGGGGTGCGCCACTGCGACCCCAACCACTGGGCTAAGCCCACGTCGTCAGGTCCTTGGAAATATGAATTGAGTTTCCTGTAAGTCTTTGAGTCCAAGTAGGATTAACGTCTTAATGTGCTATCCATTGATGGTGATATCAGCATGAATATTGAATAGACGCGTACCTGTTTGTCAATTGGATAATGCATCTTTAGGTTCCATTGGTTGACTGGTCAACCTTGTGGAATGTGGATGGTGTAATCTCCTGAATCAGGCTAGAAGAGCCGGACGAAGATGTCGGCGAGCACGTCGTCGGGTAGGAAGGGCGCCGGTTGCGAACCGTTCTCCCGATCTTGATGTTGGTCGCCGTCGCCGCCACCGCCACCGCCACCGCCGGGAGGCTTGAGCGGCGGACCCTCATCGTCGTCCATCGCCTCGCTGATGGGAGATACGGACGCGCGGTCGATTTCGACCATTTCGGCCAACGCAAACGTACGCGCGCGAACATTTCCGGACGCTAAAATGCGTCGCGCCGCCGCTGAAGATGCCCTAAAAGAAATGGGAAAAATGCCTATCTAGAACGCTTTGGTCAACAAAAAAAGACCATGCTAAACAAAAGAAGAACTCGCGCTTGCCTGTAGATAAAAGAATATCCGTGCAAATCAATTATCCAAAATACTCCCTCCGTTCTTTTTTAATTGACTCGAATTTAGTACAAGATTTGAGTCAATTAAAAAAGAATGGAGGGAGTACTTAAGTACCACAGCGGCAATTGACCCTCCGAAGTTCGAGTCCCGGGTTCGAATCCTGCTTTGACGCGTACATGGGCCGGCTCACGATCGCTCGTCCTTCAGCGAAACGACGACTCCGCAGCTCCCGCGCTAGGAGTCTTTTCCAATAGCGTGGGATAAGGAGCGTCCGTGGGTCCGCCCAAAAAAAAATGACGAGTATTGGGAAGCAAGTGCAGATTTTGTCACTATAAAAAATGAACAATGTGCAGATTTTGTTTCAAACATGACTGTACATGAACAATGACAGATTAGTAAATTCAATAACGGCGCGGTGATGACTTGTAATCCAAAAAAATCTAATTCCTACAAAACTAAAATTATTTGTTCGATGCCACCTCAATAATCAAGATTGGGAAAAATGTTGTGTTGTGTCAGAACGCATGGTCGTTTTTGTTGCTTGGCAAATCGTAATATATCACAAGTTTAGGTTTTATCCTGTTGCAATCGGTGGTGTCCGTGGATAAAAAGACTAGTGTCCGTCAAAAATTTCGGTGGCGATGGTATGTCCTGCGCGATAAAAAAAAATCCCAGCGCAAAAGAAAAACCGGGTCGTAAAAAATGATGGCGCAAGAGAGGAGTCAGGTTTGATCCATCCCCCGGGGTTATTCTAGCCACCGCCGGCCGGGATAGGAGCGCCGCCACGCCAGGAGGCGTCGGGCCGGAGGTCTCTCGTCGGAGGGCTTCGGCTGCTGCGGCATCGGAACTTCCGAGGTCTCCTCGCAAGCTACAACCCACCTGAGACGTATCACTGCACACATGAGAACGCATTAAGAACTGCCAATTTTCAAAACTATTGGATTCAAGTAGCGGTGGTGCACCATGAGACACTATATGAGGCATTGGAGTTGGAACATTTACGGTGTAATCATTTGGTGGTGGCACTGCACGATTACCCCCTAAATGTTTCTCAACCGGTGGTTCATACTAGGAGAGCTGGACCGTATCAAATTCTGGATAAAAGTGCCCCTCATAAAGTAGCAACTCCGCAGGGTAAACATGGAAGCCAATCAATCATTAACTAGCGGGCAGAAATCAGGAATTGACTAGTACAAAGCGCATGACCCGGTACTAAATAGGGCTTTTTTTGTTTTCAGAAATCACAGCATGTAGACCATATCTCTTAATTACTCTCCCTGTGGGTTGTTGTGATTAGCTTCCGTAAAGAAAAGGATCCGGCTATGGAGCAAAACAAAAGAGAGCGGGAACAAAAAAAAAAAGTGGCGCCAAGTTTTGGAGATTTGAACGAAAACCGAACCTTGCCCTCCCCCATACATGTCTATAAATACTAGGAGGGGTCTATCCTACGCGTGCGTCGCGTGTGACTTAGACTTTGACTCTTGCTCGGAGAGGAGAGGAGAGGAGAGGAGAGGAGCGAAGCGGAGCCATTCTCTTTTGCTGATCATTGGTGTGGCGGCGAGTCTCCGCGACACTCTCGTGTGATGTAAATCGAGGTATACTTGTGGGTCTTTCATTTTCCGGCTACTACTATCCGCTGATTCTTGAGTAAATCTTTTTATTGGTTTGGATCTCAGGCACACGGGCGGGCGTGTAACACTGATATTTGTGATCCATCCCGTTCTTGGAGGTCAGCGATCCGGGCAGGCGAGATATAGGGCGGCCATGGATGGGATCCGTCGTGGCTGACTGGATCACGATCAATCGGCACTTCGACAGGTACGTAATACAGTACTTCATGCTTATCGCGGGCGGGATAACTAGTAGTTTCTTCTCCCCTTGCCGGCCGGTGGAGTAATATCCATCTATCAGTAGTCCTTGAATTGAATCCACTAGCCAGATGTAACGAGTAGTAATATTCATCTGAATCGTTCTTGTTTAAATCATTCCGTGAGTAAATCTTATTGGTTTGGATATCAGCCAGACGCTCACGCGTGTAATACTGATATTTGTGACCCATCCTGTTCTTGCAGGTGAGCGACGCGGCGGGATATATGGCGGCCATGGATCCGTGGTGGCTGAGTCGATCGCGATCGTGAGGTAAGTAATACGATCCTTATGGTTGAACAAGATTTGGTAGCTAGCCTATGATGCAGTAATGCAAAATCTTTATGTGACAAATGACATTTTCTCCATTTTAGCTGTTCATGCTTCGAAGAATGAATGTAAATCTTCATCTTCAGCAGTTTTCGCCGCTCTGAACCCGTTTTAGCTGTCCATGAAGGATAGTAGTATTTGCAATTGTTATTGCTCATATCTTTCTTTAGTTGTCCATGTAAGATCGCATTTGAATTCACACATTTTTTGGAACGCCTTTGATTTTTGAACATCATGACAATAAATTGGTTAAAAATATGGTAAGTTAAAAAATGAAACTTATTCGCCGTACAGTTACATTCTTAGGGACTTGGGCTAGGTCCTTAATCCTATGACGTTACACAAACGTACAAGCTTGGCTTAAATTTATAAATACAAGCAACAATCAGAATATCTATTGCTAGGCGGACTCAAATCAAATCACTCCATATATGTGGGACAATTCAATTCGGTCGAACTACTGAATTGTTGGGTAGGTTGAGGTTCAAATTATTGTATTCAATAGAATTTGTTCGATGCCACCTCAATAATCAAGATTGGGAAAAATGTTGTGTTGTGTCAGAACGCATGGTCGTTTTTGTTGCTTGGCAAATCGTAATATATCACAAGTTTAGGTTTTATCCTGTTGCAATCGGTGGTGTCCGTGGATAAAAAGACTAGTGTCCGTCAAAAATTTCGGTGGCGATGGTATGTCCTGCGCGATAAAAAAAAATCCCAGCGCAAAAGAAAAACCGGGTCGTAAAAAATGATGGCGCAAGAGAGGAGTCAGGTTTGATCCATCCCCCGGGGTTATTCTAGCCACCGCCGGCCGGGATAGGAGCGCCGCCACGCCAGGAGGCGTCGGGCCGGAGGTCTCTCGTCGGAGGGCTTCGGCTGCTGCGGCATCGGAACTTCCGAGGTCTCCTCGCAAGCTTAGTGGTTCTTGTCACTCCTCCAGATTCACAGAGGCATGAACCCACTATCGAGCATAAATACTCCCTCTTGGAGTTACTAGCATCAACTTGGCCAAAGCATCTACAAATAACGGAAAGCATGCAAGATCATAAACAACACATAGACAAAGTCTTGATAATCAACATAACAAGTATTCTCTATTCATCGGATCCCAACAAACGCAACATATAGAATTACGGATAGATGATCTTGATCATGTTAGGCAGCTCACAAGATCCGACAATGATAGCACAATGGGGAGAAGACAACCATCTAGCTACCGCTATGGACCCATAGTCCGAGGGGTAGACTACTCACACATCACACCGGAGGCGACCATGGCGGCGTAGAGTCCTCCGGGAGATGATTCCCCTCTCCGGCAGGGTGCCGGAGGCGATCTCCTGGATCCCCCGAGATGGGATCGGCGGCGACGGCGTCTCTGGAAGGTTTTCCGTATCGTGGTTCTCGGTACTGGGGTTTCGTCACGGAGACTTTTTATAGGCGGAAGGGCAGGTCAAGAGGCGGCACGGGGGCCCCACACCATAGGGCCGCGCGGCCAAGGGGGGCCGCGCCGCCCTAGGGTTTGGCTCCCCCGTGGCCCCTCTTCGTCTCTCCTTCGGACTTCTGGAAGCTTCGTGGAAAAATAGGCCCCTGGGCTTTGATTTCGTCCAATTCCGAGAATATTTCCTTACTAGGATTTCTGAAACCAAAAACAGCAGAAAACAAGCAATCGGCACTTCGGCATCTTGTTAATAGGTTAGTTCCAGAAAATGCACGAATATGACATAAAGTGTGCATAAAACATGTAGATAACATCAATAATGTGGCATGGAACATAAGAAATTATCGATACGTCGGAGGCGTATCAAGTAACATGAAATATACCCTCGATAGTTGCACATGCTTCATAAACATAACTATCTTGAAGGAAGATTCTAGTCTTGTAGGAAAACATCCACTTTGTGACAACTGGTCCAACTTTTCCTTTGGTTATATATCCCCGGTAGTTGTTTTATGACAATTTTGAAGTATTATTAATTATTATATGCTTGACACATTATGAAAAAAAAATTGTTTGATATATTATGTGTAGAAAAGTTATACCCCAATTTCATTTCATGCGCTCCACATTCCTTTACATCTATGAAGAGGCGTGTTCTATATGTAGTATCGCACAATGAAATATAATATCCCACGATGTGTAGTACTTGCACCAAGCGTATTTGGCTGAGCCACATAAGAATAATGGTGGAGTGAATGTTTCATATAAATACAACACTTCAATAGAGTGGTGGTCGAGTTTCAAGACATGTCATCGATCCAGAAGATGAGCCAATAGACTCTTCTAGTTTTAGATATTCTGCGAGAGGTGCCCTTAATCTATTTGATTAGTGTGTTCATGTTATGTGGGGGCGAGGATGGCGACAGCCATGCGGAACACGCTCCAGTGGTGGGTACTCAACTAGCTCCGTGTCACAGTGGGTCCCAAACAGCTACCCACCTTCGAGCCTCACTCCCGACACCATCTTAAGAAGGACATCATACTCGTCGTCCAGCCTAAGGATGTTAGTTGTTCTGGGCGTGTGGCGTCTTACCTCACGAGCAAGCGGTGGATGTAAAGCCAATTGCGGCGCTAGAGGGTGGTCTACACAGGGGAGATCATGATGTGTGATGTTTTATTGTCATTTGTGTTTACTTTGGTCGATCACATGTGTGCATAGGCGACAAACCCTGATGTTGTTGGCTGTCGAAATTTTCGGTGACACACCTCACATGAGTTTATCACGGTTAGCTGCATGCCTTCATCAGAGTGTCTCAACGGTCTTCTCTTTCTCTATTGGAGGGGGCCAAACCATGGGGGTGGCCTAGGCACCGCTCACCCCTGGATCCTCCTCTGGCCGTCGAGCTTGATCTTCTCTAGGTACTGTGTGGTAGATGTCAAAGTGTATGTATGCGGGAGTGTGCTCAAATAGTTAGATCATAAAATGTTGATTGAAATAAAATAATTAAATTTGTGATAAAATCATAAATAGAAAAAATAAACAAAGAAAATAACAAGATAATAAGTGTCACTTGTTTCACAACAAGGAATAATCCACGGTTAGATTCAATACTTATAGTGGGATTTCAAGACAACCGACCCAACTCTTATAGAAACTTCTCAAGTTTTTCGGTTGGTCACATCTTACTATGACCTATTCTAACATGCATGGAATCGCCACTTCGACCGAAAGTTAGTTCTAGACAAATAGTAAAGTCACATGCATGGAATCACCACTCTTTGACCGAAAGCTAGGGATAGAAAAAGAGTAAAGTCACTTACTTTATAAACAAGACTACCTCGCGCTTAGATTCTAGACTCATTGTGCAAAACCCCCACTTTGAGAAGGCCAACATAACTTTTTTGGAACTTGGCATATTTTTGGATTAGTCATGTTCCAATGATCTATTCTAACAAAGGTAAGGAGTAAAACCAAATGGAATCACGGACTTCGATGGAAAGTTGGGGATTAGACCTCACGAGTCCCATGAAACATGGCTTCACGTATGTGAAACCGTGCGAGGAAGGGTCAGAAATTGTCCACCTTGCTTTCCGTCCTAACATGGGTATCTACATATAAGGGTGATGTAAATAGGAAAAGGCAAATACTAGTTGATTCACAAAGAGAACTGCCCCTGAATTAAAGATTCTACGCTTAATTATATTACAAAACCCCACTTGACATGGCCGTCCCGACTATTGTACGAACCTGACCTCCTTTTGGGTTTGTCAGGTGGGTTGGTCATGCTAGCTTCGATCAAAATCCACTGGGTCGACATCGTGGGTTCATGTATAGGGATTCGCCAGAAGTCACATGAGGAAGGTTCGGAAGCCCCCCCCCCCCCCACCACACACACATCTGGAATGGGGTCCTAATATCGGTATATAACATTGTACAAATGATAATTCAATGCGCAACTTTGAAGTGTTAGTTTCTTCACAAACATGACTACCCCACACAATTTTTTTGGACTTATTGGGAATCTCCACCAAGAGGACACAGAGCCATCTGTTGTAATAACTTGGCCTCTTGTTGAGTTGGTCATGTTCATGTGACCTATAATAACATAAAAAGATAAAAGTAACATGAAATCACCACCTCCGACACTACACCACACCCCACATTTGCCAGCACACACGTCGGTCGGCATAGATGGGTCAAATAAGCATTAGACGGTTAGGGAAAAAATAAGAGTACAACAAGAACTAGGTCAAGATACAAATGCCAAACTGAACAAACATAGTAATACTATAAGGACACAACATCAGCTATACAGGTCTTGACCAAGTTTCAATGGCCAACATCTAGGCAGAAAGAAAGAAGGATGCAAAAAATTGGAGGAAGGTGCAGCTTGGATCATTGAAAGAAGGTGGATGCAAGGGTTACCTGAGCAAACGCCATTGGGCCACGGCTACAACACCACAATCTGACGGGATCAAACGAGTTAGAGGACATGTTACATTCACGAAGCAGAGGGACCATGGACGAAGCGAGTTGAGGTACTCGAGAGGGACTTCAGCTACGGTGGGAGAGACAACAGACAATGGCGTCAGTTAAGGGAGGGGCTGCCGCGCCATGGGAAATGTTGGTGCTTGGGGAAATTTTGGCGATCGAGGCTTATTAGGGTTTGGGGGTGAACACGCGCTTGTATAAAAGGGGCCTCCGGATATGCGTGGTGGGCCTCTTTTTCACTTTGCGTGCTTAAGTTTTGACGCAAAAACATGGACACAACCTATTCACTCACTCCGCGTGCCGCCGTGGTTCGATTTTTCAGCCCGGGTCCATGACATACCGATGCAAAATATGTTGTGGTGTATCAAAATCTTACACAACCATATAGTATGTTAGATTAAATAGATAATATCATCACATATTTTGCCGGTAACGAGCTTGAAAGACTGTCTGTCATCTAAAATAATCATTGCCAACATAGACAGTTCGGCATGAATTTTAGGGCGTGGTGTAGTGTGAATGTGCAATGAAGAGCTAGGGATATACGTCACGGGGCCAACATAATAAGGAAGGGTTGACCCCTCCCCCCCCCCTCGCTCATTAGAATGGGTCGTAATATGGGTACATAAGCGTGGTGTATAGAGGAAAAACCATAGGTAATAGTTATCTTGTAATTGAAAGTCAAAATAAGTGGAAAAACATGTTGGAAGACATTATAGCCCCGGTAAAGAGTGAGAAATTAATAGAAATATCAAGAAGATTAGAGTGTGAGGAGATTTAATGACATTTATTTCATGTGTTGTTGCCTCAATAATTTTTACTCTTCTACCGAAAAACACATGTGATATGCATGTCTAGTTCTTTCACATGCATTATACTCACTGATATATGTTTAGATTGCATTTTCTAGCATGTTAAGAAGCTTGATATTGTGTGCTTTGACTCTAGGTAATGCCTAAAGTCCCCATAACACCAAACTTACCATTTAATAGGAATCTGCTGCCTGCTAGCACAAGACCATCCCGCAACCCCATAACGGTGTGGTATAACATGAGAAAATGAGCGGGAAAATGCAAAGAAGGCGAGTTTTTGATACCCCTTGTAACACATGGGATTAAATAGATATTACCGTCCATCGCACCCCACCATACGCATGCAGGTGTCTAACGATGGGGTCACATAATTTTTCTCGGGGCCCTAGTAAATGCTGATTTTCTCTCGTAAAAGTTGTGGTAGTTAAAATTGGAAGGCAAACAATCTAATCGGCGATTCTTTCCCTTGAATGCAGCCCATTGAAATGGAAATGATGATTATCTGAGGCATGCATTGGGCAGTATTAATTAGCGGGAACAAAAAAGAAAAGAGACGATGTTTTCCATAGAGTTGAGGCATCCTATTAATTAGAAATTTTGGTCTAATTTCTTGGGACTTGCCTAACTTTACAATGAGCCATATGTAAACATAGTAGTATAATAAAGTGTAGAAATTGAAGAGACGCGTATGTGCGGCAATGTCTCGTCAGAAGCAAAATAAAAGGAGCAATTAAGGAGTGTTTATAATCGGGTAGAAGTCCAAAAAGGCATGTACTGTACAAAGAGAGGAGTCCGCGCCGCGATTTATTCCGACGTTGCCGATGAAATAATCACCAGAAAGAACATCGTGATCTTAGCCGTAATTGAACGCACCCACACCCAACCTCGATTCCCCATTCCTCCAGCGCCCGCGCAACCCCAACCTCGCCGCTCTTCTCGTCGGCGAAGCGCTCGCCGGCCATCATCCGCCCGATTCGCTCCCCATCGCCCCTTCCCTGCTCCCCAATATTTGATACAGCGAGCGGCTCATCTGCCGGCTCGCCGTCCAGCCGTCCAGGACAAAGCGCACCATAGGAGTGAACACACCCACCCAACCTCGATTCCCCATTCCTCGCCGCCGGCTCGGCCGCTCCTCTCGTCGGCCACCATCCACCGGATTCGCTCCCCAATCGAGGACGACGCGGCTCGGCCGCTCATCTGCCGGCTTGCCGTCGAGGACGATGCGGCTCCGGCGGAAAGGCACCGGCTGGGTCTTGACGGACAGTGCACGGGCATCGTCCGTCGCTGCTCTTACGCGGAATCAAGCGCCGCTCCTGGTCGTCCCCGGGCACCGGCCGCCTCCAATCGATGGAGGGCTTCCACCGTCGATGCCTTGTTATGCTAACTCTGCCAAATCCCTTCCCCGCCGACGTGCTCAGGTGCCTTTTTTGCGGGTACCTCTCCCTTTCTCGATTCAACGCCGTTGAACTGCCGTTCCGCCCACCACAAACCTCAGCCCAGCCGCCGGCGTTACAGAGGAGCAGTACGTCAATGCTCCGTCTTTGCCATCCATGGGGATGGCGGCGCCTCGGTGATGGGTGGAGGTGAGGCGGCAGGGCTAACTGATGCACCATGCCATCTACTAGTCTTTCCCGTATTCCTAGGCGCGTCCTTCGTGGCCGCCGGCGTCCTCGGAGCCTGCTTGACCACCGGCGAGCGGATCCGGGCGCCACGGGGTGGCTGCAGCTCCGGACCAACGACACCCTCACGTCCGATTGCAGCAGCCGCGCGGGTGGTTAGCTGTAGGAGGCGGGGAGGTTGAGCGGGGAGAAGCTGGGCGGCTCGTCGGCTGGCGGCGATCTGTACAGCGGCCCACTTGCCGGCGCCGACAACCAAAGCCGCTGCCACGCCATGTTGCCCTGCTTGATCGAGCTTTTCGGCATCCAGAGCGCAAGCCTCGGCGCCTATGTTCATCGACATGCTTCAGCCGTTGGAAGGTATAACTCATTGTATCCTATGTATGTTCCAAGTGCATCTCCTAGTGCGGGCTAGCTAGTTTTTCTGATCGATGTAGCTAGCTGCATTGAGGTATTGCTAGCTGCTTCTTGAAAGATGGACTGAAGCTCCTATGCCTAGATGTGTATCTGCATGTGCTTGCAGCTCCTACGCCTAGATGTGTATCTGCATCTGTATGTCAATTAATTGCAAGGTAGCGTTTTCTCTCTATCGATCAGCCAAACATGGCTTGGCAAATTATGACTTGGCCATAGCACTAGTATAAGTGACTGTTGTAAGGAATTCTCTTCCCCGTCCATGTTTTGGATTGATCGACCCACTATGTTTATTTTCTCAACTGCCCTCAATTGCACCAGTGAATTAATCCACCCATCAGCAATCTATCCATATGTCCATCTTGGTTTGAATGTACAAGAACTCGCCACTATTCCCGTGGTTGCGGGCTACTGTGCGTTAGTGATTATTTCTTTATTTGTGGATTTAGAATGTTATTAACTGATACTGCTAATGTGTCTTATATCGCTACTGGGTCGGATTGCAGCAGTGTTGTTTTGTTTGTTTACACATATACTTCTAGTAAGGTTTACTGACAGTGGAAGGCCTCTGTCTCTTGCATAAAAAGAAGTATGTCTACAGTCTTTATCATCAGCCAGACGATATCATACTCTTGTTATTACGTTCCTTTGCTTCACTGTACATGTCTGGAGGTAATCTATGTGACTTGCTTCAGAAGCAAAAGAGAAAAAAATGTAATTTTCCTGGTCATATGTTGTAGGTTGCTCATATATGTTGTGCCGTTTAGGCGCTCATAAATTGTTTTGATGTGCGATGTTTGTTTCATTGAGATGAACTCCAATTTGGTTATTGTTTTCCTTTTCCATGTTGCATACACCTTGTTTTTTCCAACATGCCCTCACAATTTTCCTATACTGATCCAGTTTAGGTGCTACCGTGATGGCAATGATGATGACAGGGACAGACTGCTGCTAATTGCCACCGCATGCCGGTAAGTACCCTGGCGCATCCTCTTGGACCTGTCCATTTCTGTTTTGTTGACCGTGTGGGTTCTTTTTACTGCAGCGAAAACCTTAGCTTAACTTTCATGGTATGTTTCATGATTTGGTGTGGTGGTAGAGCCCAAGGGGGTGATGATGGTGCCGGTGCGGGTGTACAAGATGGGCGCCCGGCTGACTAATTCCTCCATTCGAGAATCGGCGCAAGAACGACTAGGACTGGTAGGTGCCTCCTGATGCCTTTTACTAATATTTTTGTGTGTTTTGGCTGCCAGTGCAACACAATTGTTGGTGTAGAGAAGGTTGTGAGAAGTTTGAGGTTTTGAGTGTTTGGTGGTCAGTAGTACTTCGAGATCTCTGGAGTCATGCTTGCCCTTTCTATTGTTGTACTAGCTTAAAGCGAGCGGTCTATTTTCATATCAATAGGATTAGTGAAGTAAGTGGATCCAAGGGTGCATAGATGCAATATCGGTCATCTGTAGCGCATAATATATGGAGTAGCTCAATTTTGACATGTAGTATTCTCATTGTAGTTTGGTATAAAATACATGTGTGGCTGGTGGTAACTGTACTATTATATGTCTAATTGGTGGTAAATCATGCTTGACATTTGAATTGGCATAGCTGCAACTATGCTGGTTCTAGCTCATGAATTATTATATGTAGTGAAGCAGACTTAATCAGGTTAGTTCTTAATATTCTTTTGTAGGAATTGGCACCACCTGAAATGGGAATCCGGCCAACTCCTGGAGTTGCTGTTGTCGGCGACGTCGCTGACATGTTGCTGCACTTCCCTCCCCAACCAGTTGCTGCTGACTTGCCGAGTGAGCTCTCTCTCCTCCATCTATCATTGCTAAGCATTGCATATTTTTCTCTTGTTGAATGTGTAGGCAGTAGAGAATAATCCATGTTTGGAGAGAAATCTATCTAACTCTATTATAATTTGTTGTGTGCATAACCATTACATGTGTAGGAAATTGATGCGGTTATTTTTGGATTGTTTGTTGCTTATTGTACATAGACATTGTATGATTTTTCTTGCACATTATCAGGTTCAAAGCATGTAGGATTTTTCTGCTTACGCATATTGCTATGTACGCAATTGATTTGGATGGCAATAGTGCTTGCAAGCTTCTATTTTGTTTGTTAATGCTACTTACTAGTCGTTTGTGTTTCTGTTTCACTGAGGTTCGCTTACTAATGTATTTGCAGCTATGTGTGGCCCTAGCTTCTGGTGCGTTCTTGGCGCATACCGAAACCAGAGGTTTCTACCTCGGCATCGCTAGATCATGCAGTTAATTTTATTTTATTAGTTTACGTGATAGCTGGAGCTGCCTTTTGGGACATGCTATGCGTGTCCACAGAATTGTGTGGACTGACGTAGGATGATAGCCTACCCTGCACACCTTCCACTCATCAATGAATGTGTGCTTATCTAATTGTGCTACTGATTAGTGCAGGTTTAATAAGATCGTTTTTGTTTGCAGGGTAGTGTAGTGAGGTCTTTTTGCGTAGATTTTTGATGAGCAAATTGATATGCTGCTGGTCTTGTTTCTTCATAATTAGTATTTCCATGATATGTTTCTTTTGCCTTGGTCCTATGCACATTCCGTTTTTTTATTTATTTTCCAACTTCAACTTAATCTTAGCGTGTGTGCAATGCACTTGAAGATAATTCCCTATTGAAAAGTTTGCCCTTGCATCTTCCAGGAATGAAGACTCGTTGAGGGAGCACATAAAGTTTTTGGAGCAACAAGGAGCAGTAGGTCTTATCTTCCAAAACAGCAGTCTTGGCTAGGTTGACTGCTAGTTTGGTTGCGTTGAACACTCAGAAAGCATGCATGTTCCTTTGGCATGGCCATGATGGCCATGCAGTTTTACAAGAATGCATCTGCATCCGACTATGGATTTTGTGAATGGTAAGCCAATCTTGCCGGTAGCTAGCGGATGTGACTTGTTTGGCTATCGATGAGTAGCAGTACTAGGCTACTTTTTTTACTTTTTTCAACAGGCGAGTACTTTATTTAACTTGGCACCTTTTTTCCATGCAGGGTTGCCCATGCAGTATAGCCAAAGGAGTTGCCCTGAGAAGGGCACCGTGAGCTCAGAGATCCCTGAGGAAATGAACCGGCTGTGGTAGCCCGTCGCCAACACGCTGCCCAACTGCCGGGGACAAGCTGAAGAAGCACCTGTATGAGAAGCTAACGGTGATCGGATCAGCGGTGTCAGTGTCGTCTAGGGGTGTGAGTTAGTAGGTGTCCTGCCAAGACAACCTCTTAGTGTTAAAGATGGTGAAGTGGCGTGGACCAACTGACTAGGAATGGATTCGTCAGAGCGTGGTGCTTTGTGTTTTGGATTCAGGTTTCCTTATCGCCGTGAACAGGTAGATATTTTTGATTGGCACCAACTATCCTTGGCATTCAATGTTGAGAGTGTATAATCAGGATTCGATCTTGGGCTCTAATAAAACCTGATTTCTTTTTTTTCTTTGTGCATGTGGTTTTCAGGTAGCTAGAGATGAATAATAAGTCGAGACCAATGAACCTGTTAGCCGAATTAAATTTCCCCAAGGAAGGTGGCATTTCGGCTAATAGGTGCATATGAACCTATTATAAAAATGCATAAAAATCAAAATTTAAAAACGTCAAAATGAATTGAATTTCTCGAAGCAACTACTAGCTGCTGATTCTTCTTGTAGGCTTATGTTGGAATAGTATTGTTTCAACTCTTCTGATATGTTGATGGTGTCGAATATTCTTTGTTTTAAAAATGAGACTGCTGTAGTTTGAACTTTTATAATATGCTGATGCTGTTGAATATTGTTTGTTTCTGTTGTGGGCATCTATATTCTTAAAATTTGCGTCTCATTTAATTGATTAATTTGGCTTCCGATCTTGTTGACATGTATTAGCTCCGTTCTGAAATATAAGCTCTTTTTTAAAGAAAGCTTATCACATGCATGAGCTGTGCTCTAGTCATTTTTTTCTTATTATTACTTGCTATGGGATCTAAAATGCCCGAAAATTAGGAAAAGTTCATGTCAAAATTCTAACGGTCTTGCTAATTGTTTTTTTTTTCCTTTTATTCTTATAGAGAATTCTTAAACCTGGTTGGTTTTTTCTTGCCATGGGAAATAAATCAGAGACGAAATTTTGTTGCTTTTATATCTTGGATTGCCATGTGGTTTCATTCTACATTTCTTTTTGAATCTTGGTTTCATTCTACATGGTAGGAAAATAAACTGATGGCTCCGAGCCATAACCAAATTGGGCCAACGTCCTGCCCGACGGCCCGTTGAGTGGCCTGAGCTCTCCCGATGTGGAGATAGACGGCTGGGTGTCGATCCCATCTGGAACAAAGCGAGTCACATCAATCCTTAGAAGCATTTCGCTTTCCGGCAATAGAGCCAGTCTGTGTCTGTGCGTGAGTGTACAAGTGAAACAACAATTCACTAGCTTTCGTTGTGGTCTCTTCAAAAGTTGGTAGTCCGAACTCTGGTTAGTGTGCTCACTGAAATACATTCAGTTTAAGATTCTCTCTGTAATTAGCATTATTTTATAATTTGCATTGAGTAAAACAACTGCCTTTATTTGATTTGAGTGTTTGGAGCAAAATACTCAATCTTAGTGATTATCTCTAGCTCCCGGCTTGACATTTAGTAGCAATACCTTTTGTTGATGTCTAATCTGTTGCCATTTTCTTTACTCGTCTACACCAAACTGTATAAATTCATGAATGTCAATTTTTTTTGAGATGTGTCAAATGTCTGGTGAGGTCTCTCTCATCCTCATGCATGTAGTCTCACTAAACTTTGTCTTTCTTTTTCTTGTTCCTTAATGCTATCGTTGCGGTGATGCACTTGGTATATGCAAACAGATTCTGTATATGATGTGTGCTCATTCTTGATTTTCTGCTATTTTGTGCACTCTGTCCAATTTCAGTGCAAAAAATTCCCTCTACTATTTATTGATGCACCAGCACATATATCCTTTGAAACGTACAAGTACAATACTCCCTCAAAAACTTGTGCTTTATTTGCCAATAAAGTACACTTTTGCCACACCCACGCAGCTCTCCATCTATTATTCTCTGTCTAGTCTAGAATTTGAAGGTGAGTCAATCTTTTCAACTTCGAGTCTGATGCATCCTTCATAATATTATCTTCCTTTGTTTTCTTCCTTTTTGGTTCCTTGTTTGATTTGTTTAGGCGAGATGAAAGTTGAAATTAGTTTGTTGATGGATGGTACGATGATGTCCAATGATTATGTATTAGCTCTATCTGATCATACCCCCAATGATTTGCTTCTTTATTTTGCAGGGAAAACTCGCTGATTTATCTTGCCCTCCTCTTTAAATTGATGGTTTATTACTTTTTTGGATGAAAGTGCCGTCATGCAGATGAGGAGACACGAGTTTATATGTAATTTGCGTGTGGGGCATTTTCGTGATGTCATACTCCATTTCACCTTGGACATCAGATTCACCCCCTCGATGATGCCTTATGTGTTCTTAGAACTTTCCTTACATTTTTTTATTTGTGTTTTAATGTGTTAGAGATGAGATGATGAATGTGAGACTAATTTCCCTATTGGTTTGATTGGCTGATATGATGTAGTAAATACTGTATTTCCATGAAAAAACATGTCTTCTTTTATGCTTGCCTTGTATGTCTTTTGCCAATTTATATTCATTTTTGTTGCTGTTTTTTAGTACCATTGTTGACGTAGATGAGGAGACGCACTCTTTTGTGTGTGGGACATCTATGTGATGTCACACTCTTTTTTTTACCTTGGAGATCCGATGCACAAGGAGTATTTTCTTTAAAAAAATATTTTGCTTCTATGTGTCTTTATGATCTGTATGGTACAAACACTTCATGCACTTATACATATCCAACTTTCTTATTTGCATTTAACAGCTATATCTCTTTTACTCAATTTTATATTGCCTCTTATCTCTACAAACAAGGCTATGTGCCTGATTCGAGAGGCATATTGCATTACCGTGCAAGGTGCCTCTGAACATGATTCTAACAATAGCCACACTTGGAGAGAGAGCATCCGTGTTTGTTGGTTACATGTTTTGATTGAGTCCTTGTTATGAAGAGCAGGAGAACCCATCTTGTATTTGTTTTCTTTGTCATGAATGCTAATAGTCTGTTAGCAAATTATAGATAAAGAATTCGTCATGTTGTAGCTGGTTGATATGCTTAGAAGGTTGTGCTTTCAATTTAAATAATATAATTTGCACATGACACACTTGTTGTAACATGCTTCCTCTAAACCTTGTCCATGTTCACCGTAAACAAATCCTTCAAAATAAAGGCTAGTGGCTCCCATTTTCATTAACGATGTTATCAATCTTCCTTTTACCTTTGTAGATGGATGTTTACAGGTAAATCTGGGTGTTTTGAAACAGCAAATTAATGTGGTCTGAGCTTAAGTGTCAGGAATGAGGGGATCTCGAATACGGCAGCCTCGGAGCATGTGCAGCTGTTGTTAGACACCTATCTTGCTGCTCGCACTTGAAGCGGCTATTGTGTGGTTACAACTCTGTCAAGCTCAGCATCCTCAAGGTAATCGGCTGGATCTCCCACTCCACCGCTCTGCCTCCCTCTCGGTGTGCCGTAGGTGTGTATTCAACTCGGATATATAGATCTGCTGCACAATTTTGTATAGCATGTTTCACTAGAAAAGTTTTGAACTTTGAAGCCACCTATTACGAATTCAATGCTTAGTTTCCTATCATTTGTGTGGCTTTTGGGTTGTATCTTCTCTGCATTGGTGTTTATGGTGGTGTCTGTCTGAAAAAGGCGTGGCCTTTCTGTATGTACATGTTCTCTTGTTTGTTCGAAACCATGGAATCCATCCTTTTGTTTTTAATCCAACAGCTTATTAGCACAGTCCTCTAATACTTACTATTTAACGTAAACTTGCAGATGGCCACATCCACAGGTAAGCGAGGACGATTTGAGAACCTGGGTATATGTTGAGGCTTGAAGATCCCAAATCCAGGAGGTTGAGAAAGAGAAGGTATTTATCCCACCCACCCCTTAATTTTGGTTATGATGCTTCCTATTTGCTTCATCAATGGTTCCCGATGGCTAACAAGATTTTCCTGATTTATTTGCATAGCAATAGGTTGGAGAATGTTCTTGAGTATGTAAGCATGGTGCGGATCTCTGTACTGTCTTGGGGGTGGATTTTCACTCCTTATCTGAAAACAATTGATTAGCAAATAATGCAATATTTAGTAAAGGAAAGCCAATATTTTCAAAAAACAATGGACTGAATTAACATGAGTTTGATTTGATTCCCACTTAGTGGGAGGCTTTTTCTAATTCACCCGAAAGCAATTATGACAGACTTCTATAAGTATGAACTTGTGCTCCACCATGTGGCTGATGCAATTTGATATTGGCTGGCACCTCCAGCTTATTATACGTCTACATATGATATATCTGGTTTTTAAAGTCATTTGTCTAATCGTCTGTGCATTTTCTTTATTTTTGTAGCTGCTAGAAGATGGCAAACAGTTTGGCATGGTCTTGGTCGCCAACACCACCCTGCTCCAAAACGCCACCATCGGACTTTACGCCATGAGGAGGAGGGCAAGGCGGATAACGCCAGCGTGGATGAGCCGGCGTTTTGGTGTGGAGATGAGATGGTCGATATGTATCTTCACCGACCTTGCTGCTGGGACCCTTATGCGATGGGGTCCACAAAAGTGGTGGTGATGGCCAGCGGCGACTTGATGTGACTTTGTTATGGGAGATAGAGACATTGTGTGGGAGCAGCTCGCCAGCGGGTGGCTACCACAACATGGCTCTTGTCGACGTCAACGACCAGAGCCGCCGCCACGGTATCATGGTATTACATTGCTCTTGTTGGCGTCAACGACCATTGACCTTATAGGTCTTGTGCGATTATCTTTTTTCTTTTCCTGAAACCTTAGTTTGCGGTGCTGAAGTATAGATACATAGAATTGGTTAATAGCCATGGGTATAACAGATACTAGATTTCAGAGTTAGTACAGTCCAGTTTAGCTCTATCCATTTACATATCCAGTCAACAATTTAGTAAAGCAATCACACAAAGCAACATGTCTATGCATGAAAAATCTGATAAAACCCTGAGTATTTAGCTAAAAAATGGTATTGATCATTTAATCGTGGCCCTAGTATCCTTGTTTGGTCTGCTTCTTCTGTGCTCATGCCAGCAGCGTAGACTGCTTGTGTTTGTGGTGGTGCCTTTATACCAGCAGCATTAGCTTGCAACTATCTTTTATTGTTGTGTTGGCTCGAGGCTTGTTAATTTTCCCAAGGGTCTTTTGTCTCTGGTTGGCTGCGTGAAGAATATTTGTTTTGAAGGCAAACATTTTAGATAGAAAGATGCCCCTTTCTAGTATGGGCTTGGCCATTGCAGTGAGTTCACCATGCCTGAGAAATGACATGGCTACTTGAATTCTGGCCGTATAGATGTTGTGTTTCAGTGACTTGTTAATCTTACATAGTTGCTGCTATTTCCTCAGTGCATGCCTATATCCTTTGTTACACCGTCTACCCATATATGTCTTTGAAAGTAAATGGTTGATCTCTGGATCTGAACCAAAAAGAAAAACTAACGTTGTATTCCTTTCTTGTTTGCAGTTACCATTACTGCTCAGGCTGAACCAAAATCATAAGGGAGGTGGGAGTACCAGCCCCAGTGTGAAGCATGACAACAGATGAGCTTATGTCTATTGGGTGCATATCGAGGCTGAAAACCAAACATGCTGACAATATGCACTTGTATTTGTGTTGTATGTTCTGTATGTTCAAATAAAAGGAGAGGTCGTGCTGAAACTAAGAAAACTCCTGCTAAGAGGTTGTAAAGCGAATGATCGTGTTCACATAGATTTGTTGTCTTGCTAGTATTAGATGTAGTCGTGGACGGCAGATTACAAATTTCTTTAGTTCCTTTTTCATATACAAGTTGAGCTTAGGAAATTAAAAATTATCTGATGGAGATAACGATGTAATCCATGGAGGCGTGTCAAAGGTTAACTAGGTTAACTTGTATTTTGATCTTAGGGGTCGGTGTACATATATGTAGTACAAGTACTGGGGCACAACCTTATCTCCTATTCATGTGGATTGAACGGACAACGTAGGGATCGTGTATAGCAACAGTTAGAGCCCTAGTCACCACTGCATTGCTGATCCAGCGAGCCCTGGAGAGCTTGAGCTGTAATCTTGGTCCAAAAACTGTAGCTTCAACCTTACAAATGCAATATATCTTTGTTTCGGTTAACATAATACAATTTGGTAGCTAGTGATGGACTGAGATTGAACTGATTTTTACATCTTATGTAATAATGGTCACTCCCTAGATCAGCTGGATATGGTGTTGCCGAATGGTTTGAAACAAATTTTGTATCACGAAAACAGGTTACTCGGTTTTGGATATACTGAATGGCATGAGCTTATTGATATGGAAGAGGTGGAAACTATAATTTGGCTCCATTTTATTTTTACCAAGTCGACAGGCATTTTTGATCCATGATCTGTACCAGGTACATAGTTTTAAATCCAAATACTAGTATCCATTTGTGTACGTTCATGAATTTGAACTAGAGAAAACAAAACCACTGGGAGTATAAAAATTGAAAGACATTTTGGATCTTCTCTCGGCAGAAACAAAACCCCGTTTACGTTCATGAATGTTTTGGATCTTCTCTTCTTCTCTCGGCTGAAACAACCGAGTATAAAAAATTGACAGACATGTATTATTAACACCCGTACATGCTGGTAAAAGTTGTGGGCGATGGTCAAAACTAATTCCTAGTATAAATCTAGCAACGAACCAAGTAATTTAAGGAAAAGATTGGAGGAGTTATGGTTGATGAAGATTTTTTTTGGTTCCAACCATAAATATTGCAATGGCCGAGAAATCAAAGGAAAGGATTGGGATAGGATATGATGGAGGAGACGTATCTTGAGGAGGATCCTAAAGAATAGGAGGTGCATGCATACCGCAGTTAACGGGGTTGATTGATTTACATATTTAATAATAGGACTTGCCCCATTTAGGCATCCATGTCAGCGATCCGTGGGAGTAAGCATCTTGGCTGTCTATCCTAAACTCCCAACAAGCAAGAAAGAGGAGAAGCTGGTGGTGTTGCCCTCTTGTCCGGTCATACATAATAATTAAATATACTTTATATACAGCACAAAACTGTGGTTCTTTTTCGGTTTTGTCAACAAAAACCTCCTGTCAATTCGAGCTTGCTAGCTGGAGGAGAAGCACGGTGTGTAATCTCCTGAATCATACTAGGAGAGCTGGACCGTATCAAATTCTGGATAAAAGTGCCCCTCATAAAGTAGCAACTCCGCAGGGTAAACATGGAAGCCAATCAATCATTAACTAGCGGGCAGAAATCAGGAATTGACTAGTACAAAGCGCATGACCCGGTACTAAATAGGGCTTTTTTTGTTTTCAGAAATCACAGCATGTAGACCATATCTCTTAATTACTCTCCCTGTGGGTTGTTGTGATTAGCTTCCGTAAAGAAAAGGATCCGGCTATGGAGCAAAACAAAAGAGAGCGGGAACAAAAAAAAAAAAGTGGCGCCAAGTTTTGGAGATTTGAACGAAAACCGAACCTTGCCCTCCCCCATACATGTCTATAAATACTAGGAGGGGTCTATCCTACGCGTGCGTCGCGTGTGACTTAGACTTTGACTCTTGCTCGGAGAGGAGAGGAGAGGAGAGGAGAGGAGCGAAGCGGAGCCATTCTCTTTTGCTGATCATTGGTGTGGCGGCGAGTCTCCGCGACACTCTCGTGTGATGTAAATCGAGGTATACTTGTGGGTCTTTCATTTTCCGGCTACTACTATCCGCTGATTCTTGAGTAAATCTTTTTATTGGTTTGGATCTCAGGCACACGGGCGGGCGTGTAACACCGATATTTGTGATCCATCCCGTTCTTGGAGGTCAGCGATCCGGGCAGGCGAGATATAGGGCGGCCATGGATGGGATCCGTCGTGGCTGACTGGATCACGATCAATCGGCACTTCGACAGGTACGTAATACAGTACTTCATGCTTATCGCGGGCGGGATAACTAGTAGTTTCTTCTCCCCTTGCCGGCCGGTGGAGTAATATCCATCTATCAGTAGTCCTTGAATTGAATCCACTAGCCAGATGTAACGAGTAGTAATATTCATCTGAATCGTTCTTGTTTAAATCATTCCGTGAGTAAATCTTATTGGTTTGGATATCAGCCAGACGCTCACGCGTGTAATACTGATATTTGTGACCCATCCTGTTCTTGCAGGTGAGCGACGCGGCGGGATATATGGCGGCCATGGATCCGTGGTGGCTGAGTCGATCGCGATCGTGAGGTAAGTAATACGATCCTTATGGTTGAACAAGATTTGGTAGCTAGCCTATGATGCAGTAATGCAAAATCTTTATGTGACAAATGACATTTTCTCCATTTTAGCTGTTCATGCTTCTGAAGAATGAATGTAAATCTTCATCTTCAGCAGTTTTCGCCGCTCTGAACCCGTTTTAGCTGTCCATGAAGGATAGTAGTATTTGCAATTGTTATTGCTCATATCTTTCTTTAGTTGTCCATGTAAGATCGCATTTGAATTCACACATTTTTTGGAACGCCTTTGATTTTTGAACATCATGACAATAAATTGGTTAAAAATATGGTAAGTTAAAAAATGAAACTTATTCGCCGTACAGTTACATTCTTAGGGACTTGGGCTAGGTCCTTAATCCTATGACGTTACACAAACGTACAAGCTTGGCTTAAATTTATAAATACAAGCAACAATCAGAATATCTATTGCTAGGCGGACTCAAATCAAATCACTCCATATATGTGGGACAATTCAATTCGGTCGAACTACTGAATTGTTGGGTAGGTTGAGGTTCAAATTATTGTATTCAATAGAATTTAATCCGTAGCAATGCACGGACATTTTTTGCTAGTACTGGTATTCTGATATTTATCCGCTACTGCGGCGAAGGAGGGGATTGATTTTGATATATGTGTGATTGATTTTCTAGATGATGCATGCAACAAATATTAGAATAAGGAAAACGAAGTAACTACATGCTTGATGACAATCTTGCGTGGCATGGACAGCAAAACATATGTCACACTATACGGCATGAAGACGCATTGATTTGACCGTATGGCTCGATTAGAGCAAGTACAGAGTAAAATTCAGTTTGTGTGACTATAAGACATTAAATAATATGATTTTAGATGAGTTGGAGGAGAGACGAAAACGGACGCGCGAACGCGTCCGCACAGACGTATTCCTGGCGCATATTTGGTCCACGTTTACATCAGGACGGACGCTGCGGACGTTTTGCGTCTAGCCGCTGGAGCGGATTTGTTCGCGCAGACGCAAACGGACGAGCGTCGCCCCGTTAGAGATGCCCTAACAAAAACGAAGTAACTACATGCTTGAGAAATCTTGCGTGCTAAAAGCACTTGACACAACGGCATGAAGACGACGAGGCGCGCTTGTTCATCTAGTTCTGATACTCTACTGCGGCGAAGGAGGCGAGGAGTTCGCGCAGTCAGCAGGTGCGAAGGTTAGGGTGCGTTTGTCGAGGTTGTACCCGATGTGCATGTTCTGCTGCGCGATGTTGCCGAGGATCGACACAGGGTTCCGCTCCGACGCTGCCACCAGCGCCATGCACATCATCCCCTCATGCATCATCACGAACGTGTTCTGCGGTTTCAGCGTCACGGCCGCGCCGCCGCCCAGCTCCAGCGTCACATCCGGTACCATGGCCACGACCTGTCCCATAGGCACCCCGCTGATGTCGAAGCACATGAGCTTCTCCCGCGACTCCGCCTTCGGGAGCTTGATCCGCTTGGTCAGTTCCTCCACCAGCGGGTCAAGAACGCTCTTGTCGAGGAACGTCAGCGACGAGCCAGAGTCGACGATGATGAGGGAGGACCCGTGCGGCTGGAAGGTGGACTTGCCGATCTTGACGGCCTCGAGCTTCACGGTGTAGTAGGTGTCCACCTGGGAGCGGACCAGCGGCGTGGTCACCGCGCCCGGCTCCGTCACATCAGCGCGGGCGCCGAAGTTGAGCGCTGACGAGGCGTTTAAGAAGAAGTTGACGAGGCAGTAGGAGAACTTCCTGCCGATGGATGCGTCGTTGCCGAGCTGCGTGACGAGGGAGAGCGCGCCGCCGCCGAGGCCGACGACGCCGTCTGCCGGGAACGTGCCGGCGTTTTGAGTGGAGCAGCCGAAGTTGACGTTGGCCACGCGCAACGAGGCGGCCTCGTCGCGGTGCCCCGTCGCGCCGTCGTGGAAGGTGAAGGTCTCCGTGGACAGGAGGCCACTGGTCCGGGAGCCGTCGAAGTAGGTGTAGAGGTACCGGCAGTGGTTGGAAGGGGTGCAGGAGGCGCCTTTGAGCGCGCGGCACGCGCCGGACTTGCAGTCCACGTGGCCGAACGTCGTCGAGTTAGCCGGGTAGAACACGACGTCCTTGCCGGGGGCGGGGGCGCGTTTCGGATCGGTGTTGTCGGTGCACTTGAGCCAGACGAGGTCGCTGCCGGTGTCGGCGACGGCGAGCATCCGGGTGGGCGGCGTGCCGACTCTGACGGCAATCAGGTACTCGAACGGCCTGGAGGTGACCTCGCTCGATGGCGCCGCCGCCGACGTGGGAGCGCGAGAGCGCCGCGGCGCGGTCCGTGGACCGACTGACGGCCGCGAGCAGGCGTTCGTGCGCGGTGAGGGACGGGTCGTGGTACGGCGACCTGACATCGTCCCGGTGGATGAACTCCACGCTGAACCCGTCGCCGCGAGCGACGTCCGCCGTGCAACCGCACAGCTGCGCCGTGAGGACGACGCCGACGAGCAGGAGGAGAGCGCGAGATACCGTCGGGCCAGCCATTGTGTGTCACAACTCACAATTCAGTTCCCAAGGAAGAGTATATCTCGTAGATCGCTTGCTAAAGACGTCTGGCTGCTGGAAGTGCAGTACACGGCAGTATTA
>NC_061513.1:326529804-326610009 GCF_022539505.1 Lolium rigidum | reverse complement strand
AGGGGGTCGGTGTGACCACAAAAATGGCTCCTGGTTAATTAATACTAGGACAGACGATTTCATTGCCAGCGAGCTGCATTAATGCGTAATTAAGTGTAGATTTCACCGGAGAGCTGGAGATCATAAATGCGGTTTCTATAATAAGGGCATCTCCAACGGGGTGACGCAAAGGCTGAGCATCCACCCGGAACGAAAATGCGTCTGTACCACCTCCAGCGGGATGACGCATCACCGGACCGTCCGCAGCGATGCAACCTGACGCATATTTGCGTCTGGAATACGTCACGGCGAATGCTGCGCAGACGCCCAAGTGACCGCTCGCTTCTCCTTCGGGGCCGCCTGGCAGCGAGCATGTATCGATGGCATAGCTTCCGCAGCTATCGCTTCCGCGTCAGCGCTTCCGCGTCTGCATTGCACCCTTTGCCATCAATGGCGCGGCTGCCTCTTCTGCGCGCGCTATGGCGGGCGGCGGCTGGGCTTCTACCCCGCCTTCAATGACACCTCCACTCCCACCTCCACCGCTGCCGCAGCACCATGTGGAAGAAGAAGAACGACTTCGAGGTGGCTGGCAGTGGCAGAAGAAGAACGACTTCGAGGCGTCTGGCAGCAGCACCAAGAAGGGGGAGCGGGCGCACAGGGTGCCGCTGCCCGTCAACGTGGGGGGGGGGGCTGATGCACGCGAAATGGACGCCGTGCGACGCCTGGGAGGACGTGCACATGCCTGGCGACTGGCGGCGCAGCTACCGTCGGGTGCCCGTCCCTCCCGTGCCTGCGCGCGAGCCAGATAGGGGCGCCGAGATCTGGCGGAGGAGGCGGTACCTGCCGCCGGATCTCCGTGCCGATCCCGCCTACGCCATCGACTCCGACAGCTGGCGCAACTATCTCGAGTCCGAGAAGGATCCGAGGAGGAGGGTGGGCTTCCTGGGCGACAAAGACTTCCCCTTTGACCGTCCACCGACGCATGCACAGGACGACGACGACAACGGCGACGACGATGAGGACTACAATGAGGCGCTGGCGTACCACAACGAGGAGGCCATGGACGACAGCGACGACTACGTCGTGTGCATTTTCCAGGAATGGCAGTTGGCCATGGCAGAGGGCCGGAAGTTTGAGTATCCGGATAACATGACGGACGACGAGATCACGAGGCTCGACGTCCTTGTCTCGGAGGTGGACCGACATGTGCAGCCGCCGCTGCCCCGGTACGCCACCGGCATCATGCCGTTGGCCCTCTCGGAGGAAGAAACCCTACGGCTGGCGCTACAGGATTCGGCCACGCCAACGGTTCAACCGCCGCCTCCACCTCCGTCGTACAACCCGTGTGGGCCTCCACCTCCGGCCTGGGCTCCTCCACCTCCGGCACAGGCCTGGGCTCCTCCACCTCCGCCACATGCCTGGGCTCCTCCACCTCCGCCACAGGCCTGGGCTCCTCCACCTCCACCACAGGCCTGGGCTCCTCCACCTCCAGCACCGCCGACGCGCCCAGCGTATGTTCCGCCGCTTCCCAACTGGCCGTGGGTGGTACCAGAGCTCGTCGTGATCGACAGCGACGAGGAGAACCAATAGACGCGGGCGTTCTTAGGGTATTTTTTCCTTTCTTTTACTATGTAAATTATGTTTTCATGTTATAAAAAATGGAAATTCGAGAAAAAAATACGTCGCGCAGCTGGAGCCACCTCTAGACGCAAACGAACGCGCCATCGATTTCGACCATTTAGCCAACGTAAACGGACGCGCGGAGACATTTTCGGACGCTGAAATGCATCACCCCGTTGGAAATGCTCTAAGAAAACATGCATGTGTGGCGTGTTGGCGAAGAGCTTGTCTTTTAGGCCGCGATGAACTCCTTGGCGCCGTTCTATCTCAATAATCTGGTAGTCCATTGTTGTTAATGATTTTCTTAGTTTTAAGCTAAGGACTGGTGCCATGGAAAAGTTGAAACGAGGGTCGAGCTACATGCAGGCTTTTATATATAAACACTTTAAATTCGTGTTTTAAAGATTCATAAAATCTGAATTAAAATTTTGTATATAGCTAATGATGTATACTACAATGGTGAATTTTTATTAAAAACTACCACTTCATATTCTAGGGTACACAAAAATAACAAATGCTGACATATTTTATATTTAATAGTGCCAATTTCAAAACTATAAAATAGGCCAGATTTTGTTAATATCGTGTAGCCTAAAATAAAAATTAGTTGGCATTGAGATTTTTTAGCATTGTACATAAATTATTGGCTACTTCTAAAATTTTATTTCATATTTTTAAAAAACTTTAAAATATGAATTAATTCTGAATGTTTGAAAATAAAGAGTTACATGTAGCTCGGTCTTCAAAACACCACACTAATTAGTATCCAACTAAGAAAAAAATCTGAACAACTAGATTTGCTTCTTGAGTCGTGGTGGTTATCAGTTAAAAGGTAAGTGTTTAAGTTGAAACTGAGATCAAAGTTAGTTCTTACTATAGTTTAGCATCTTTGTTCACTTGACAGTGGACTGCAGGGCAGGATGGAACAGCGACAGCACAACTCCTGGTAGTGTTCTCTAGTTAGGATTTCATTTTCTTTCTTATACTGTACTTTGCAAAATGCGAATGTGGATTGGCCTGGACGGAACATGGACAGTGCCGAGGCTTGACCGAGCAAAGACCATGTTGCGGTGAAAAGACGGCTGTGTCGGAGTGGCAGCTTTAGCATCACCACGCGCAGCATGCTGCGTGTGGAATTCGGGGAAAACTGGAACAGAACAGGACGGAGAAAGGCTGATCCGCGGCGGCGCTTTCCCGGCCGATTTGACGTGCACGCCCTAGCTGCTCTGTCCGCCCCGAGACGTCCCAGCCGTGCCGTCGCGTCGGCGGCATGGCCGGCCCTCGACCTCGATGGCGCATCGGTCACCGCGAAAGGCGTGGGCGGCCGGGCGGAGGACATGCGGTGGATGTTCTTCGGTGCGTCGTCTCGTCGTTCGTCGACTCAGGCTGTATGTGGGCCTGTCCGTTGGACTGGGATACCGCTACTTGGCCACCTCTGTCCGCCAGCCCAAAGCGGGAGGCTGCACTTTTATTTTCTTGATAGAAAGTAGCGTCCAGTCGGCCCACTTTAACCCGCCAAGCACGTGGGCCGTTGGCGTGGATCACGCGGCAGGGCGCATCTTGCCGAAGCGATCGAGGCTGGGATCATGTGACGTGGATGGATAGCTTGTTACTATGCCTACCTATTTATTCCTTCAGATTTGTTTCAGGCGTGTACTTCCTATACCAAAAAATTATATTTCGACTTGTCAAAAAAATTTGAAAAAAAATTCTACATGTACATCTCCATACTATATGTGCCGAAAAATTAATATATGTGCCTTGTGCAACTCTGTGAAAGGGAAGTGTTAGAAAGTGATTGTATATATGCGCCTTGTGCAAGCACTTACAAGCGATGAGCGGAACATATCACAATGATGAAGTACTATTCTGGATGTCAAAGGGCTGCTGCTGGTCCTTGATTATATTTCAGTTAGTAAGGTAGATCGTGAGAGTAATGGAGTTTCTCATAGCTTAGCGCAGCTAGGGAAAGGTGGTTTGAGAGGTACTCTTATTGGATATGTCCCAACGGGTGTGTTGGCGGCTCTCCAAAATGATTGTAAGAACATTTTGTAATTTTGTCGCAGCAGGTTGCTTACGCACTATTTTCCTTACCAGGGTATCTAAGGGGACTGGAAGGTTTTTAATGAGGCGCCTTGTTTGCTAATATATGTGATTCTTACTTCAAAAAAGAAAAGGAAATAACACGAAAATGTCCCAGCAAATTCAGAGTATCTCAAAACAACACAAACAGAAATGACAGGAACATGCCTCTCTTAAACACATGAGCATCTCTTTTAAAACTAGATAATACCCCGCGCGTTGCAGCGGGATTGTATGATATAAAATACAATTATTTAGCATGGATTGCAATAAATCTCATACAAAAATAATGTTTTGTGTGACAAATTACAATGCATAACCGAGACAATATAAATAATACCAAGGACCGCATATAATTCGGGAAAACACACTACCATGTGTACAAACAAAAGGATATAAGAATCAAACAATCTTTATTAATAGGAAATAACATCTAAAAATATGGTGGTATCAACAAACAGGTATACTGTATATACAAAGCAATAGATGTTATCTTTACTCTGCATAACAAAAAAAAGTTCAAAGTTTTGTTTGACAAATTACAATGCATAACCGGGACAATATAAATAATACCAATGACCGTGTATAATTCGGGAAAACACACTCCCATGTGTACGAACAAAAGGATATAAGAATCAGACAATCTTTATTAATATCAAATAACATATAAAAATATGGTATCAACAAATGGTATACTGCATATACAAAGCAATAAATGTTCCTGCATATAGAAAGTAATAAGTGTTATCTTTACTCTGTGCATAACAAAAAAAAAGTATGGTCCATATTTGTATATATATCTTCAAAGCGATCCCACAAACAAAAAACTATTCTGATTTAATAGCAAAGGTTTGGATAGAAGTGCACGGGTTAACAGTGTATGGACTTTAAGGAACAACGTGAACATTGTAGATTCAGTTCAAGCAGCGATTGAAGTAGAAAATCAATATACTGGAGAACAGCCTATGTTTGATAATCTGTAGAACAGAGTATGGACAAAGTAATTTAAAAAGGATCGGTCGATGTTTTTGTATAAGCAAAATGCAAACTGCAAACTGAAGGTATTATATACTTTTTCGGTTACTCTTTTGCATTATAACTAATAAAACATAGGAATTATTTGCTAGTTTAGTCTTGTCGCCTATAATCAGGGAATGGAAAAGAAAAGCTAGTATTTGTAAGAGTATAAAGATGTACATTGTGTGAGGCAAAAAAGCTGCTCGCTAACAGTTGTTAGCAATAAGGGACTTAGAATAGCAGCATCATAACTCGTTATTGCTTTTTCCCTGCACAATCAGATAAAAGAGAGAAGCGCAATTATCTGAAAAAATGAGATTATTTACCCAAGATCTAAAAATACATACCTTTTGGTGGTAACCCATTTCAGCATCTAGCAAACATGAATATACCAGATGATGAGAAGTACAGATTTCTCGTCCCTTCATATAAAAGGATCAGAAGTTTGCAGTAGTGTGCTCAATTTGACGGGCAAGAAACAAAAATTCAGAGGCACTTCCTGCCACCACGTGATGCTTCGCTAGCTGCTTGTACAACCCATTGAGGGAAGGAATAGTATAAAAACGGTCGCTGAAGATTGTCCAATGCAGAATATTGATCAATCGCTGATTGTAGCCACCAGAGTCAGCGTGTGGCGGCCATTACCCGAGTCATATTGATTGATGGGCGGATAAAATCCACCAAGAATCTGTTGTTGCTCTCGAATAGCCAGAGACAAACTGGTCGACTTCCCCGTGACCTGCTCCACCAGGCCCGCGCCCCGCCATCGCGGCGAGTTGGATCAGTGCGTAACTCGCCGGCAGGGCCAACACAACAGGACTACGAGTTGAGTCAGAATGCATTACTGATTGAGAGATCCGTGTACTATAGCTAAGATATAACGGTGTCCCTGCTCGGGCTCCTGGGAAGATGGCAGATATTTGGCGATGTTCTAGGCAGAAAATCTAAGTCGAGCATGTGGATTTTATAGGAAGAGTCGGGAGGGGAGTGGAGAAGACGGCACAAAGGGAAATCAGTATGAACCTCTGGTATACCTGCATCAAATTCGCGGGGAGATGAAGAGAGATGGCCGGCTTTGATTGAGAACAGGATATTATGGGTCAATCTAGATTCTTCTCGGTGGTGAAGACAATCTATATTCTGGTCGTGGGAGAAAACAAACAGTGTTAGGCTGGTCTGCTGTAATTGGGCGCAACAATGGGCTTCTATTATACAGCAAAACAAAATGGGGACAACATGTAAAGAAAACTAAATAAAATTGAACTGAAGTTGCTGATGTGGCACGTTGATGATGTGGATAGGCTGCATGTGAAGAGAAATGGGATCACCTATTAAGAATAGAAAGATAAGTACACAATATTGCACAATCAGATCCGTTGCACTGGTACACAATGAAGACCATTGCCTTCTATTACTGATCAGAACTCCATCAAAGTAATTTGTAATTCAAGTTCAGCCACATGCTCTAGGCTTGGAAGTACCACTTTGACCACATACTCCACGCTTGGAAGGACTCCTAAATAATGTGATTATGGCCTGCCAAATAGCAAGTACTCAAAGAAGTAAGCTTCACAATGAATACATTGTACATGATTTTAAAGTCATGCATGCGCACATTATCAGGTCGTGGAAAAAGTACTTGAGTGTGCACTGGCCATTTAACTTGAACAAAAAACGGCTAGTTTTTGTCCCAAAATGCTCTTAGTCATGGCATGCGGAAGTGGACGAAGATGCCGCGGAGCGAGAACGGGAGCAGGTCCGCGCGCAGGAGGCAGTGGGCGTCGATGGCGGCGCACCAGGACATGCAGACGCAGCGAGACACGGCGACCAAGCGTGGCGCGAGCCGACCGAAGATGTCGGCGAGCACGTCGTCGGGTAGCAAGGTCGCCGGTTGCGAACCGTCTTGATCCTCCTGTTGGTCGCCGTCGCCGCCACCACCGGGAGGCTTGAGCGGCGTTTCCTCGTCGCCGCCCATCGCCTCGCCCTCGCTGATGGGAAATTGGATTTGGGGGGTCAGGTTAAGCTGTATACGAAGAACGCGATCCCTGCATATCATAATTGGGATCAGGAATTAAGTGGAAATTAATCCTGCAATTAGTGATAATCATTAAGAAAATCTAAACGGAGTTCGTAAAAAAAATATAAACGGTATTTCACTGTATTTCATTTGCAAATATGACACACTTGACAGCTACATTGTATTCTTAGGTCATCCTCTCATCCGGCCAGAACGTCGTCGAGTTCTTGAGCTTGATGTGATTGATTGGTATACCACCAGGCACCATGAAAGAAACATGCAGTGTAAGGAAAAGATATAGGTCATTCTGATTTTTAGAATTCTCGTTGTTAACACCGAATACAGTCATTTTGAATAATATTTCGAAAAAGTGTATGCACTAAAATTATCCTCCTGATCGAGGGATAAAATGTTTAGTCCTCCAATCGCTGCTGAGCTTCTTGATTTGATGCCATGAAAAAAGTGTATGCACTAAAATTATCTTCCTGATCGAGAGATAAAATGTTTAGTCCTCCAATCGCTGCTGAGCTTCTTCATTTGATGACATGAATTCAGGTCCCTCTGCATGTGTGGCTCTGCAAAAGCTTCTTTTTTTACAGCCACAATAACCTTTAATAATCAACAATAGTAAGGTCTTTTATCCTTTTATAAGCCGAGGCCTAAGAAAAATCTGGAGGTTCGTCCAGCCAGAGACCTGGAGAGGATCTAGCCTGCCTCGCTAGCTCATCTACACAGTTTTTGAGCACCTGGTTCGGTTTTAACCACAGCATCCCGCTTCCCTAACTGAATTCCATCACGAAGAGCAAGTGACTCAGCATTTTGGACATTGTTACGTCTCCAGCCCCTGGAATTGGCTTCAGCGGTCTGCACACTCAAGGCACCACAACTTCTCCTTTTTCACTGCACAAAAACGCCGTCCCATCGCCAGCTCGACGGCCAAAACAAGTAAGCAATACTAACCACACATATCACGTATCAGAAGAAAAGACTTCACAGGAAAGGAAGAATCGGAATGTCTACTGTTGGTATGCTGGGATGCAACAGAGTAATTCTGCACCTGAAGGTGATTTTGTTTGGTCCATGAGTTACTCAGATAAATTGGATACTGAACCAAATAGCATATGTAACAGGAATACACAGCTCAGAAGAAATTGTGCTCCGAATATAATAAAAATAGCATCATGTGCATTATGAGGCAAAAATTCATGAACTCTTGATTAATCAGAAGCCAGAAAACTCAGCAAACCGAAAATGATGGATGTGAACTCATTACGGGTACCATGCCATACAACCACAATTTCGGCAGCCTTGGCATGCGGACTTGTGGAGAAATATGATCTATTTCATAAGGAAGAGAGTGAGATTGGTTCACCAATTCTATGAATATGACTGCATTTTCTTGTCACAAATAGCAGGACCAAACTGTGGGGCAGCCTGGCATTGTACTTTGATCTTGCTTCCTAATAATTTTGCCATCGCCAGACCAGCTCAGTACTTGTTTTCAGCTCAATCACGGTACATTCACCAGTCAACAACAGAGAAATAAATTTGAATCATTTGAGCTCATTTGTATTTCCTAAAAGAATTAGGACATCCTGTTTAACTCTATTTAAACTCAAAGATTCCTCAAGTATGAATGTTAGATCATCCTCAAGTATGAATGTTAGATCATATTGCATAGACAGATGCAACATCTTCAAAATACTGGCAGTATCAGCCCACGAAGAGCCGAAGAGGCAAGTGGCATAAGAATGTATTTCCATGCACATAGCGATGACTAGGAAGCAAAAGCTATAGCTATACCTTTACTTTATCTTGGTGAATATGATGATAAATTAAAATATCTATGATCACCAGCCTGACAAATAAATAATCAGTGCAATTTATTCTGAAATGTCTAGTCAACTATTAAGCACATGAACAATACATATTACAGCAGGAATCTAATAAACTTTTATGAGTACCTTGGAACAATCATAGAGCGAGAAATAAATATCAGAAGAAGTGGTGTACCTTAATTTCGACCATGGGAAGTTTGCTTCAGAGTGTTATTGAAGCTAGGTTGGGAATGTTTGTAACATAGTGTATACAAGCAATTCATTTCTGGATGAGTAAGGGGTCTGAAGCTAGCTGGTAGCTTGGCTCAAACACAGAAGTGCATATACCTACGACTCACATGATCCAAATTAAGGAAATAACAAAACAATTAATTAGTAAGTGGTGACCACTAAAGAATAAAGCACTCCAGAAGAAATAAATATAAGAGACTAGTAATAGTAATAATATTTTCCAGTAGGAAGCAATTCTCAGTACAGATAGCAAAGAGGACTTGAACATCACATGGCACCCATTTCGTCTGCTGCACCAAATGGTTTGCTACGAATATATGCTAATGTCTGACAGACTAACTGTTTGTAGGGAACTCTTCCATCCAACATGGTGTGTATGCAAAAGCATACTTGACCCTGTCCACTTCATCCCTGTAACCACCGGAACGGTGATATTTTTCTGGGTATATGGCACCTAACCATTCAATCTTGGAGGTGTTCAAATGATAAGCTAGTCCTTTGGAGGCTAAGTCGGAGAGGAAGAGAACATCTTTGAATGGGTGAAGCCCGAGCATGTCAAGCTCACATACTTCTTCATTCCAGCAACGCTCTTCAGACAAGTAATCACTGGAGTTGGATTCAAATTTCCCTTGAAGAATTGCTTTCTTGCTGTCCTTTGAGCTGCACTCTTCGAACGCGCCTTCATTGACAACACCAACATCATCATCACCATTTTCAAGAATATCATCACTGTCAGAGCTCCACTCAAACTTGTCTTGAACCATATCATCTTTGCCGGGTTCAGGAAAATGGATGCAGAACGGGTTGTGGTTGATCCCTTTTAACATCCAGGGCGCACGAGGTTGTGGCGGACACCAAGGTGCGAACACGGGCTCGAGGTCTATGTCGTGCTTTAGCACCCACTCCATTTGGCCACATGATGATGATTCCGTAAGGATCCAAACCCGGAGCAGATAGTTATCAAGCGACAGAAAGTAGACCCCGTTTTGCGATCTTTGCAGATAAGGATGTGGGTACCTGTTATCGGCGTAGCCCGGCGGTGGTTTGACTACGCGATATGTGTTGCTAGACAAGGATATCCTGCGAATTGGGGGAACCAGCCAGAAGGTGTTACTAGTTTCTCGTTTTACAGAATTAATTACTACTAGGTACTAGTAATGCTTTTTATTTCAGCATTGCAAGATACATTTACGCATTGGGATCAATCAAATGAATGGATGGGAAGAAGTAGGTACGCACCTGAGAACGAAATGGGACTCGCAATGCACGTAGAGGGCTCCTCGGGAGTAGACGGCGCCGGACCGCGGCCGAGCCTGCACCTCGGCGACGGTCCCCGCTGTGCCGCCTTCTCTGACGAAACGCCTCTCCTCCCAGCAACCTGTGCTTGACGAGAGGACATTCAAGGTGCACGAGGATGCCGGGCAGTGAGCATCATCGTAGCCTAGAACATCCATGGAACCCATTCTGCTCAAGGAGCAGATCCGGAGCACCTGGTAGTGCGGTGATGATGGCTTCCGGGACTGGAGTGGCATGTTCGAGAAGGTCTTGGTCGGTGCTGATGAGGAACTGGACGCGGCCGGGCGGGCCTGGGGGCAGCGCATCCCAGCGGCGCGTGGCGGGGTTGACGACGTAGGTGTCGATGAGCAGGAGGCCGTTGCAGTGGTCCTTGATGGCGTACTTCTCCCGGGTGCGGTAGGTTCACGCGCAGGCGGCGGGGCTGGCGTAGGGCAGGAAGCTGAGCTTGCCGGTGAGCGCGGGGGCGGGCGAAGAAGGCCGGGAACTTGTGCGCGTCGAAGTGGAGGAAGATGCCGCGGAGGGTGAGCGGGAGCAGGTCCGCGCGCAGGAGGCGGCGGGCGTCGATGGTGGCGCGCCAGGGCCTGCAGACGCGGCGGGACGCGGCGATGCAGCGCGGCGCCAGCCGGCTGAAAATGTTGGCGAGGGCGTCGTCGGGCAGCGAGGGTGGCGGCTGCTCGCCGTCCTCCTGGCCCTGGTGCTGTTGCTCGCCGCCGCCGAAGCCGCTGGGAGGCGCTGCAGCGTTGGGAGGGTTGAGCGGCGGACCGTCGTCAGCGTCCATGGCCTGCCTCGCTGATGGATCTGGGGGAGTGGCTGCTGGTAGTAAGAGCCCTGTGTTTGGATTTGGGGGCGGCGAGCTGAGCGGTGTACTATGAGGAAGGAAGGAAGGAGGCGATTCCTGGGCAGGGCAGTCTTTGATGGCGCGCGCGTCGCAGCTGTTCCAGCCGGCGGAGTCTTCATATATCGCGTCGGTCAACGACGCTCCGGTCGGTCAACATCTCCACATTCTTTTGTTTTTCAAGACGAGAAAATTAATAACCGAGTTGGTTCGTTACTCCTCAACGTCGAGGCGCGCACGCACGGTCCACACCTGCATCCTTCCGTACGACTCCCTACTAGTACTTCGTTGCGCAACACACGCACGCGCTGCGGATCATCCAATATGTTCTTGCACGCACGCAACATCCATCCAAAGACGTACTACGTACTGTATGATTTAGCTGGGATGATTAGTTACCTCTATACCTGCGCAAGTCATCCACTAATTAACTCACGACCTGCGAAAAAAACAACATACATAATCACGCGCGCTCAAGACAGACTCAGGCGTCAACTAATTAAACCCGCCACGTAAACCAAAATAAATCCATAGTATATATTTGGATTTTTATTTCTGAGAAGAAACAGTACTAGTAGATTGAAAAGAGAATGAGTGATCATTATTGTGGAGACTGCAGATATTTATAGTCACTGAACGAGTACATGTCAGTTACAAGATTGGTGCGCCTTCTAAGAGCATGTACAATCGTTTAGACGGCTGCTGTCGGTAACAGCCCTCCAGATCACTTGTAGACAACCATAAAAACACCCTCTACAATGGTTTAGTTCCGGTTATATGTATCATCCGCTAAATTAGCAAATTACCGTTGACCAAATCGGAATTAACTCTCAACTACCTCAGGCCGCTACCGCCGTGGAGAATATGAGAGCACGACCCGTTTTGGGGCCACAATTACCGACAACCATCTATACAATGGGAAAAGGGGTGTCACTAGCCAGCGATTTTTTCGCGAGTCGTCCGTCTGCAATTTTACTGACACCCTCTTTCTCTTTCCTTCTTTTCTCACCTCCAATTCACCAGATATCCGACCTAGCATCGCTTCCAGACAGCCTACCTACGACCACTGTACATGCCCTAATAGACGTGATGTCTCTTCTAACATGCACGATGCCTTTTCTGCAATGGGCAACCCTAACTGCAAACCAGTTAGCCTAAGGAAATCATAACAATTACTACCTCCGTTCATACAAATATGATGTAGTATGTTTGTCTAAATTTGGATGCATCTACAAGCTAGATAGAATTTGATTACGTTTAAAATTAATATTCCCTCCGTGTTAAAAATATATCATATGTTTGTCTAAATTCATTTTTTTCCTTTTTTTCAGAATTACTTGCTCGCTTCCTTTAAACAGATGCCAAAGTTACAGGGATAATGTTCACATCATGGGGTTCAAACATATGAGCCAAGTAATGAGCTTCAGTATTTCATTTCCCGGATGATTGAAGCATAGCTTGCTCCCGCTGCTGCAGCATCATCATTAACCACTTGCTCACAGTCGCTACCTATAAACACTTTCCCTACCTACGGATAAATCTGCAGCTCTCTCGACAAGCAAGCGCTTCTAATGATGGCAAGAACATATAGAGGCCTCCTTCATTTCTGAAAATTGTCGCCACCGATCCAGAGCTACCATCCCTTGATACAACGCAATCAACATAGATAAATTCGAATTTATCTATCCATCAACATAGACCTTTACCAATTTTTAGGACAATTACATTACATTTTGCTTTTATATTCACACGCAGCTCTCGTGACGTTCAAATATACAATTCAAATCAGACTTGCGAGACCAATTAAATGCAACTTCATGCGCAACAGAAAAGTTTGCAACTTCTGATCTCAACTACAGCTCAAACAGATTTACTACATAGCCCACAGTCATGACGGACCCAAGCAGCCGGGTCCAGGTGAGGCAAGCCACACAACATAGCCCCACGTCACATGCAGATAACAAAGAGGAAACCACTAGCATGTTCATTACCGAACAACTTCACAAAGAGCACATCTTATCGGCTTCGCACACACATGCTTGTGCTAAATACAAGGCATATTGTCTGTCTCACTTGTCACTGGGTCCTCCAACTTCCAACTAGTGCAGCCTTTCCCTTGAACAAGAACAACACATGGTCAGGTACAGAAAAATGGCAAATCAGCACATGGTCAATACATCCATAATAAGCAACAGCTCATACGTGAGAAATATCATTTGGAAAAGAATAAAAAGGAACAAATACCAGATTTCGATTTTTGGTTCTCATGGTACATAAGCAATCGGAACAGCAACATGACCTGGAATCCTGGATGATGATGGCGGTGGTGGTCTTGTCGAACAAGCTGCTGGATCGGCAGGCATGCTACTCCAAGAACTTCTCCATCGATTTGTCCAACCCATCCACTCCTTCTGTGGGCCTAATTTGTTCATACTCTTGTCGGTTGACACGCCACTGGATGTGGACATTGTCGGCCCGCTGCATGCCTGTATCCAGACTTCACGCTGCTCGCTGCAGAGCTTGCTCTCCTGTGATGGGGCCCTACAGGTATTTACAGATCTTGTTACTTCCATGACGCACACAGTGTATTTCAAGTTAGAAACTTAAAACATACGTGTCACTTGAGCATTACATAAGCGTGTACCAATTTGATGTAAACAACACCACCAAAAAGACAAGACTTACGGAAATAAAACAGCAACAACCACTATCCAGCAGTGGTACAAGAATTTACAACTCATCAACTTCTGTAAGTTTCATGATGCACACACAACATATGTAGTCTATTCCAACTTGGAAAACTCCAATATACATATCAGTGACAACATGAAAGAATTTAAAGCTCTTACATGTTTTCATGACCTGCACTGTATTTCAGTTTGCAAAGTTGCAGCATAAATATCCATTGGTTGTACACAACTTATTTGCACAAGGATGTTAATTTGCTGTACACAACATCACAAGAAGAGAGGACTTACGGAAATAAAACATCAACAGCCCATTGCACACTTCAGTGGCTCAAGAAATTGTATGTTTGCATACATTGCATGCGAGCTTCTCCCGCTTCTCTTGTTCCATTCTCTGCAGAAACAGGTGAACAAGCATGTTAGTAAGTATTAAGAAAGCATCCACACATATACAGAGAGCACTTCAAGGCAAATCTGCTAAAAAGAATAACAGACCCAATTCAATACTGCATACACTAAAAGAGGCATTATGTTCAGAAAACGGGTCAGATGGTGGCAAACTAGTAAAAAAACATTGCCAGCCCCATATGCAAAACCAAATCTCAATTTCAATTCTCATTTCCAAACCACCGGGAATTCAACATCCCTGCAACTATTTAACTTAAGCTCCAATGGTATAAAAACTTGGTGAACAACTAAAATCAGTTCAGTGGCAGGTTTGCAAAGATACACAGCATCAATGAGCAACCAACCATGCATCAGCAACAGTATGCGCTCAATTAAAGCAAGCACAGCCCAGGCTAAAGCCTTAGGTATCAATGCTAGAAAGAATCATGTCACGATAAAAATCCTAAATGATACCACAAAGTTCAAAGGCAAACAGACTCATCAATTACATACGGCATCACAATAGGATAGCACATTTCAACCACACATAGAGCACAAGACCAACGGCGTTGCTAATGCACACGGCAACAAAGTACTGTACATATATCCTGTTATTTGAGAGAATAGCCAAAATACCACTACTGAGAACCGAAAGTTCCAAAATAGCACTAATAAAAACTGAGTAGCCAAAATAGCACTCGAGTATAGATTTCCATGCCAGAATACTGTAGCCTCTCTTCTCTCAATCTCACGATCCAAAAATCTGGGAAACAAAGAACAGAGAGGCGAGGTGTTTGTGCTGCGTGCAATCTGATTGCAGCTTTTCTGGTTTCTCCTTTTTATTAGCAAAACAAAGGGAAGTGCACAACCTCCTTGATGCCCACTACTCGAACGTGCCATCCCACGTCCAGGCAACGAGGAGATCTGGTCAAGCACAAGACCAATTCCTAGCTTATCTGTTCCTAAGAGATAGCTGAAACCAAACTAATCCTAGCTGACGAACAGGCGACGGTGCTTACTGTCGAAGCTGTCCTAACCGACGAAACCGACGAAGGAAAACTAAACTGACAGCTAGATTAACCAACAAACTCCCCTAATCTAGATGTCCTTCACCCGAACGATGCCAATTCGCCGTCGCAGTTCCCGGAGCTGGACACGGCCAAGAGACTTCGTCGGAGCGTCGGAGAGCTGGTCCGCCGTGCGTACGTACGGACGTCGATGTCGCCATCCTCTACGCATTGGCGGATGAAGTGGAACCTGATCCGGATGTGCTTGCTTCGGTCGTGGAAGACCGGGTTCTTCGTCGGCCGCGATCGCTGATTTGTTGTCGACGCGGAGCTCGGTTGCGCCGTCGTCGTGGCCAAGCAACTCGCCCGGGAGTCGCCCGAGCCGGATCCCCGGCACGCACCGCTCGTAGCGGCGACGTACTCCGCCTCGCACGAGGAGAGAGCCACGATCTTCCGCTCGACGAGCGCCGGAAACGGGGCTCGCCCGTAGAAGTGCGAGCACCCCGCTAGTGCTCTTGCGATCATCAATGTCGCCGCCGTGGTCGGCGTCGCCGTAGCCCACCAGCCCGACCTTGCCCTCCTGGTGCGTGTACTCACACCGAGGGTCTTCGTGCCGGCGATGTAGCGCGATAGATGCTTCACCGCCGCCATGTGCTCGCTCGTCGGCTTCTCCATGAACACCGCTCGGAAAACCTACTCGTGAAGCGAGATATCTGGCCGGGTATGGACGAGGTAGCGCAGCCCCCACAACGCTGCGGTAGAGTGAGGGGTCCACCGCCGTGCCGGTGCCGTTCTTGCTCGGCTCGGCCCGCAGCTCCATCGGAGCCGCCGTCGAGTTGCGGTCGCTCATGCCCATTCACGTCGAGCAGCTTCTGCGCATAGGCTGCCTGCCCTAATCGGATGCAACCAGGCCTTTGTGTCACCTCGATGCCGAGGTAGTATGACGAAGGCCCGGATCGCTCATCCGGAACGAGGAGGTCATCTCTTGCTTGAACTCACCGATGGCGGCCGTCGAGGTTCCGGTGATGATCGGATCGTCGACGTACACGCCGAGGAGCAGCCTCCCGCCGTTCTTCGTGCGCGCGTACACGGCATGGTCGGAGGGGCACTTGATGAACCCAAGCCTCGCGAGGCTCGTGTCCAGCTTGGCGTTCCATGCCCGCGGTGCACTGTCGGAGGCCGTACGGGGCCTTGTGCAGCCGGAGTACCTTCCCTCCGATCCAGATTTGGCGAATCCGGGCGGCTACGCGACGTAGACCTCCTCCTTGAGCTCCCCGTTGAGGAAGGCGCTCTTGACGTCGAGGTGGTGCACCTCCCACCTCTCTTGTGCGGCGACGGCGAGGAGAAGCCGCACGGAGTCAAGCCGTGCGACGGGGGCGAAGACTTCCTCGAAGTCAACTCCCTCCCGCTGCACGAACCCTTTGGCGACGAGGCGGGCCTTGTGTTTCACGACGGTGCCGTTCTCGTCCCTTTTGACCTTGAAGACCCGCTTCAGCCCAATGGGCTTGTGGCACAGTGGCGGAGTCGGCGAGGGTCCGAGTCTCGTTCTCCTCGATGCAGCCCATCTCCTCCTCCATGGCCTTGCTCCGGCTCGCGTCTCGCGGAGCTTCGGCCACCGCTGCAGCTCGTCGGCGGTGGTGAGCAGCGAGACGTTCAGCACGGCCTGGTGGAGCGAGGTCGTCGCCGAGCGGATCCGAGACGCGGCGGTATCGGTGTTCTTCCCCATCGTCCTCTCCATCCACCGGGGAGGGATCGGGGACAGGCTGGTGGAGTTGCAAACTCCACCCCCGGTGGCGGCGAAGCGGCGGCGTCCTGTTGTGATGGCGATGGAGCCGCAGGAGTGGCGGGGGCGAGGGCGGCGTGTCCGCTCGCTCCCTTCCTCCCGATCTTCCGGCCTTGAGGTGGGATTGGGCGCAAAGGTGTACTCCACGACGAATTCCTCACCCAAGTCCTCTCGCTCCCGAGCCATCCTTGCTCCGGTCCCGACTTTCTCCCTCGTCGAAGACCACGTCGCGGGAGATGTGCACGCGGCGGGTGGCCCGGGTTGTACACCCTGTACGCCTTGGAGCCGAGGCTCGTACCCGATGAAAATCATCGGCGTACTCCCGTCATCAAGCTTGCGAAGGAGTGGCCGCGCGCTCTTGACATGGGCGACGCAGCCGAACACACGAAGGTGCTCGACCGACGGCTTCTTCCCGTACCACGCCTCGTACGGTGTCTTCCCTCGACACTCTGCGTGTGAAGGAGCGGTTGAGCACGTACACGGCCGTCGTCACCGCCTCACCCCGAAGAAGCCGGGCAAGTTCTTCGCCTTCATCATGCTTCTCGCCATGCCCACCACCGTCCGGTTGCGACGCTCGACCACGCCATTCTGCCGTGGTGAGTAGGGCGCCGTCGGTGGCGCTTGACACCGGTGTCGGCGAAGTGGGCGGCGAGCGTGGACGACGTGAACTCCCCGCCACGGTCCGTTCGCAAGGTGCGCAGCTGTCGGCGTGCCTCCGTCCGCGCCTCGGCCCGGAAGCGCTTGAGAGCCGCGGCAGCCTCATCCTTCGTCGAGAGGAGCACCAACCACATGAGCCGGGCCGTGGTCATCGACAAGGAGGAGGAAGTAGCGCCGTCCAGTGGCGTCGGTGGCGTGATCGCGCCGCATAGGTCAGCATGGACGAGCTCAAGCGGCTCCTCCGCTCGAAGCTTCGCCTGCGAGGGAACGGCGTTCGCCGTTGCTTGCTCGCGAGCGAGGCCTCGCACGGCTCTCCGGTGGGCTCGACGGCGGGCGGTCCTTGCACCATGCCGTTCCGCGCCATCCTCTCGCAGCGCCTCGAGGTGCGGGTGGCCGAAACGTGCATGCCAACGCCATGGGACCGTGTCCTTCCTCATCGCGAGGCACACGGGCTGTACGAGGCCGCATTGTCGGCTTGTAGAGACGGTTGGGAGCTCGCTTTACCTTGAGCGAGGAGCTTGTCGCGGCGGTCGAGGATCGTCGGCCACGCCACGGCGAATGCGAATGTCGCGAGCCAGCTCGTCGAGGCCGACCGAGGCTCACAACGCTGCTCTTCAGCCTCGGGATGTAGTACACATCCGAGAAAGCGCGCTGGGTCCGCCGTCGATGCGAAGGCGATGGTGCCGCGCCTCCCGATCCGCACCACCGAGCCATCGCCGAAACGAACGTTGCCGGTGATGGTCTCGTCGAGCGTGGCGAAGACGGCGCGGTCACCGGTCATATGGTTCGACGCGCCGGTGTCGAGGTACCACGTCGTGTCGAGCCGCTCGTCGGCGCGCCACGGGACGACCATGGCCTTCTCCTCATTGAGGAACACGAGCGCGCGCTGCGGCGCCCTCCGTTCCATCGCTCGCCGCGGACGACGTGGCCGCGGCTGGCGGTGGTGGAGCCGGCGCAGGTGGATGCGCGTCGAGCTCGATTTCCGCGAGCGACATCGCGGGATCGGCGTCGTCGTCCTCCTTGACGAGGTGAGCCTCCTCCTCGCGCTTCTTCTTGCGACACTCGCGGGCCCGGTGGCCCTTCTTGCCACGGTAGTGACAGGCGTCGTCGCGTTTGGCGCCGCCGGCGTTGCGAGCCGGGCGCCCGTCATCGCGGCCCTTGCCGCGGTTCCTTGGCTGACGGTTGTCACCGCCTGAGCCGCTACCGCGCGCGTCGTTGGGGGCGCGCTGCTTCTGTCGCGAGCGCCACTCCTCGCTCGGTGAGGAGAAGCTGCCCCGACCCGCCCTCGGTGTCGAGGGCGTCGTTCTCCTCCACCACTTGCAACCTCCCGCACGGCTCCTCAATGGACATCGCGCTTTATGTCTAACGGAGACTCAATTGAGGAGGCCATGTGGCGATACTTACGGGGGCAAGACGCGGAGGAACTTTCCGACGGCCTTGTGTTCGTCCTCCGGGTCGCCGAGGATCTCCGAGTCGGCGAGGATAGTGGAGAGTCGCGGCGCGAAGTCCTCGACGCTTTCCCCTTCCTTGAAGGCGAGGCGATCGTACTCGCGGCGGCGTGTACGTGCTTTGGCGTCGCGGACGCGTTCCGCTCCGACGCGCGGCGTCCCGAGCATGTCCCACGCGGCCTTGGCGTTGTCCTTGGCGGCGAGGGTGCGCACGAGCTCCGGCGGCACGGCGCGGAGGAGAGCCGACGAGAGCCGCACGGTCTTCGTGCTCGTCGCACTCGTCCTCGTTCACGGCGTCCCGGAGGCCATGAACCCGGAGTTGCACTCGCATGAGTACCGCCCGGTCCGCGTAGTTGGTCCGCGTCAAGGTTGGCCACTCGCGAGCCGGTGACCTCACGCGCGACCTTCTCCCTCGCCACCGGCTCGCGCCCCATGGTGCGGCTCCGACCACGGCGAGCCGGCGATCGAGACGGCGAGCGAGCTTTCGAGCGCGCCGGAGACTTGGAGCCCGACACGGTCGCATCCGTGGGCTTCTTCTTCCTCCTTGCGCCGGCGGCTTCGCCGGCGGTGGCGGCGTACCTACCATGATCGGCAGGCTCGATACCACTTGTAGCCTCTCTTCTCTCAATCTCACGATCCAAAAATCCGGGAAACAAAGAACGAGAGGCGAGGTGTTTGTGCTGCGTGCAATCTGATTGCAGCTTTTCCGGTTTCTCCTTTTTATTAGCAAAACAAAGGGAAGTGCACAACCTCCTTGATGCCCACTACTCGAACGTGCCATCCCACGTCCGAGCAACGAGGAGATCTGGTCAAGCACAAGACCAATTCCTAGCTTATCTGTTCCTAAGAGATAGCTGAAACCAAACTAATCCTAGCTGACGAACAGGCGACAGTGCTTACTGTCGAAGCTGTCCTAACTGACGAAACTGACGAAGGAAAACTAAACTGACAGCTAGATTAACCAACAAATACCACTAGTTCCTAACCAAGACTAACGGTGTCAAATAAAGAACTACATGCCAATGGTGATTCTTCTTCCCCGGCCAGCATCTCCCTCGATTCTGAGCGCCTCCTATTTTCCTTAGCCTTCCTGTCCACAACACTCTACTCCTCCCACTCACTACATCACAAGAACAGGCGACTACTCTACAAGCTAGCAATGCTTTAGCTAGCAATCGATTACAGGCCCGGGTAGGGTGTACTTTTATACACGGACAAGCTGGAACACTAGACCTAGTAAAAATACTACTCGTGTTGATGAGCGAGAGAGAGCACTGCAGTTTGCGGGGGAGCTGATGAGCAGAGAGCATGCCGTGGAAGGTGCATCAGCGTCTGGCAATGGCGGATAAAGTCGCCGCCATCGGTCGGGTGTCTAAGATGAGAACAGAAGGGTAATTTCGGGAAGGAAATAAAGGACGGGCAACTTTGCTATGCGTCGACTAATGGCATCAGTTTGAAAACTAGCGGAGTGGTATTTTGGCGTGGAAAAAACAAAGATCAATGCTATTTTGGTTACTCAGTTTTTACTAGTGGTATTTTCGAACTTTCAGTTCTCCTGTTATTTCACCAGGGGCACATCAAGTTACTGTCCATACTAGCGCAATCGTTTACACTACATCCTCGTGTTGTAACTACACAGCAACAAAATAATCACAGTATTCATATTCCTCCTGGGACTAAGCTGCAACAACACAACCTGCAAAATCTGTCAAGCATCCGGAAGAAAGACTAGATTTTTCAGAGGAATACCTTAGCCTCTAGACATAGGGCCAGGCTGAGCACGGTGCCGACGTCGGCCTGTGGCCGACATCAACACCGGTGGGCAACACAGCAGTTTTTCTGTCTCACACTTACCTGAAGACCGAGAAGATGGAAAGATCAGGTAAGCAGGCCATCTTTGTTTGCCCAAACAAAATAACTATAGTTAAACTGAAGAAATTACAAACATGTACAGTGCAAAAGCAAGGGCTACACTTTGATTTATCCATATTGTAACTAGCAACCTACAATACGAGAAGCAAATACAATTAAGAGGTCCAAGCATAGATAAGACCTCATAGTGCAGGTCATTATTTCATACAAGAATAACCCACAACATTTGATCCAGACATAGCAGCGAGATAAACAACAGTGAATATGCACCTGTAATTATGAACCAAGGCGCACAAAGGTGGAGCACAGAGTCGCCACCTTCATGGCAGTGATACTACAGAGCATGTAGAGGATAAATAAGGGAACCCGAGGAGCTCACCGGAGGACGGTGTAGAGAGACACTAAGTAGTCGAGGCCAGGGGTGCCAGCCAAGCCTACCACCATGCGCGAGGCGTGGAAAGCCATGGCCAGCAGCAGCACCGCCAGAGCCCTCATCGGCAGCAGCAGGTAGAGTTGGTGCATCGATTTCAAAGTGCAGTGACTTGAACAATCTAACAAAACAAACAAGACAGAGGTAAATACTACAAATAAGCAACATATATGGAGAATTGTAAATAGGTATGAATGTACTACTCCCTTGCCAAATTATACCAATCACTGGTTAATTAATCTCCATAGCATGTTTAATAACTAAATCTTAATACTCCCTCCAATTCATATTAATTGACTTAACTTTGCCTAGGTATAGATGTATCTAGTCAACAAACGTGTCTAGATACATCCGTATCTAAACAAAGTTGAGTCAATTAATTTGGATCGGAGGGAGTATTCAACTTGCTCCGGAAGCAAAGACAAAATAAAAACCAGTACAGCAAGAAAACATAATCATGTCTAGAAATCCAGACCATGGCAAAGTTAGAAAGGTAATTTTCACCGACACGTTTAATCAGCCAGTAATAAGGTAGACAATTAATCCTGTACATAAGGTACAGAGGAAGAAAAAAGAAACCACGATCCTCACATTTTTACAAGAACTGGAATTTCATGCGGCAAATACATAGCAGTTACTTAATCTGTAGCAGCCTCCATTTTTCTTTCTTGTCAAAGTTAATTAGCTAGTTTGGACTAATGTTTGAATTGCAAAACAAGGTCTAAGATCTTTCCTTGATAGCCAATAGTTGACAATTCATCCGATCCAAAGAGTAGCAACTAAACAAATCAAGATTCACTTTTAACAGCAACAGAATCCTGCAGCAACTGTACATAAAAAACCATACCAGCAGGGTTGGAATAGAGTGGGATTACCAGGTAGTCGATTGTCCATCCCGGACGACGCCAAGCAGCAGGAACGCGTCCTCTCACAGCCACACCCGCCTGTCGTCGGTGCCGTCGAGCCATGGGAGCCCTCCCTGCCGGTGGTGTGGTGCCAAATCACTGGATATAACGTATGGCAGCAACAGAGACTCGAGCGCCAACCAGAGGAAGGGGGGAAAAATCGACCTTTGGATGATGCCGGACGGGGAGGTCCTGGACGGACGACGGCGTCGAGGTAGGTCGCCGCGGCAGGGCGAGCAGCTGCGGCGCGCACCTTCGGGGCCTCGTCGTCGCGCACCTTGTGGTGCAGCTACGCACGCTGGTTCAAGCGGTGGTTAGGGCCGGCGCTGCAGAATGGGCTGTGGCGCCGGCGAGGTCAACCGGTGGGGCGGCGTGGACTGCTTGCGGGAGGGGAGGAGAGATGAGGACGGCGGCATCGGGTCGGAGCTGGTGCAGTAGAGAAGGCGGCGGCGGCCGATCTGGCGTGGGTGCGGGAGAGGAGGAAAGAAGAGGACGGCGATTTCGCCATTTCTGAAGGGGATTTCCATTTCGGGAGGCGATTTCCGTCTCGCGCTCGCCGGCCCAAGTTTTCTTCTCCCACTCGGCCCAAAACAGAAAACGGCAAAAGCAAAATTCAGGGCGGGAAAAAGATTCAGACTCTGGTAAACGCATGTCACTCGGTACACATTTCTCTCTTTTATTTCCCTCCCTTGTAGAATAGGCCATACATGATTGTGACGAGGAACTCAACAATCTCATTTTCCTTTACCAAAACTAGTTTGATATAGTCAAGGAAAGGGGTAGGTTGACCGCGACGCCGGGTTGGGCCATCGGGGATAATGGTCGAACCACGAGTCAAGGCAGGAGGGATCAATCCATATGATTGCAAATTAGAGTGGTCGGGACATCAACGCCGGCGGCGGTTAGCATGGATCAGAGAAAACACAAACAAGGTGAGGAAATGGTAAAAGAAAACACTTGCCTACAAGTTAGGTGCGATGATTACACTCGTTCTTACCGAGCACAATGAACTCGAGCAAAAAAGTTTCAAACTGAGCTTTACTAGATGTTGATTTCGCGGAGTTGGGATTAATGAATCAAGTAACTAATTGTCAAAATGGAACCGGGGCATTGAGTCCATTATGGTCGTGTGAGGGCTTGACCTGAGGGGTCTTGGTTTGCCGGAATGAGCGTGTGGAGATGGTGGCATGAACTATGATGGCTCTAGGCTATCTATAAGTCTCACTCCGGGGACACTGAATCACTAACTATGATTGCATCAACCATTGTTGGTGCAAATATGAAAATCCCAACAACGTCAGATTCATGATGCATAGCTGTCGATTCGAGGTGGGGTATTCCATCGATCCACTAACTATCTATTTTCTTGAAAATAGACCTAACTTTCTCTTCCCTCCTCATGTGAATACGGAATTGGTTGACTTCTAGCTAGAAAATCCACATTCTTGACTCCATGGTATGGCGGTGCCATCAAGTTGACCTTTGGTGAGCTACGACATACCATCCCCATTTTCATGGGGTACAAATATGGCAAGGTTATTAAGAGAGATGCAAAGAAGAAATCACAAATTTACTATCTTATAGTGCAAACTCTCGACTTCGAGGCCATCGACCCGACTTTTGCAATGACTTGGCCTCTTTTGGGGTATTTCATGTTCCTATGGCACATTATAACACAAATAACAAGGTAGACACTGTGGGGCCCGTGAGACAAAATGATGCACGAAATCATGCGATAAAGGGTCAAGTAACCTTTTCTTTTGCATGGGGTCCTACTATGGGTGTATAAGGTGGTTTAAAGAGGAAAAACAATACATGACTTTGAAATGACATTTCGCTCACACGCATGACTACCCCGCATGAACATTATGCACTTATAGTGCAAAAAAAGATAGATGTTGTGGGTCCCGTGACACAAAAGGATGCATGAAATCATGCGAGAAAGGGTCAAGTACCTTTCCCTTTTGCATGGGGTCGTACTGTGGGTACATAAGGTGGTTTAAAGAGGAAAAAATAATACATAACTTTGAAATTGCACTTCGCTCACACGCATGACTATCCCGCATGAACATTATGCACTTATAGTGCAAAAAATCCACTCCGAGTCCACATACCTTAATTTTGTAATAACTTCACCTCATTTTGGGTTGTTCATGTTTATGTGACCTCTTATAATACCAAAAGGAGGGAAGTAACTTGGAATTCGCTACTTTTTATTTTAAACAAGAGGGTGCAAATGTCGAGGAGCTAGCGAGGCAGGGAGCACATGAAATCATGTGAGGAAGGGTTGGATTCAAAAACCCTTGCAATTCTGCATGGTTTTCTAATATGGGTATACAAATATGGTGTAAAGAGTAACATGAAATATACCCTCGATAGTTGCACATGCTTCATAAACATAACTATCTTGAAGGAAGATTCTTGACTTGTAGGAAAACATCCACTTTGTGACCACTGATCCAACTTTTCCTCCGGTTATATATCCCCGGTAGTTGTTTTATGACAATTTTGAAGTATTATTAATTATTATAGGCTTGACACATTATGAAAAAAAATGTTTGATATATTATGTGTAGAAAAGTTATACCCCATGTCATTTCATGCGCTCCACATTCCTTTACATCTATGAAGAGGCGTGTTCTATATGTAGTATCGCACAATGAAATATAATATCCCACGTAGTACTTGCACCAAGCGTAGCCTATTTGGCTGAGCCACATAAGAAATAGTGGTGGAGTGAATGTTTCATCTAAATACAACTCTTCAATAGAGTGGTGGTAGAGTTTCAAGACATGTCATCGATCCAAAAGATGAGCCAAAAGACTCTTCTAGTTTTAGATATTCTGCGAGGGGTGCCCTTAATCTATTTGATTAGTGTGCTCATGTTATGTGGGGGCGAGCATGGCGACAGCCATGCGGAACACGCTCCAGTGGTGGGTACTCAACTAGCTCCGTGTCACAGTGGGTCCCAAACAGCTACCCACCTTCGAGCCTCACTCCCGACACCTTCTGAAGAAGGACATCATACACGTCGTCCAACCTAAGGATGCTAGTTGTTCTTGGCGTGTGGCGTCTTACCTCACGAGCAAGCGGTGGATGTCAAGCCAATTGCGGCGCTAGAGGGTGGTCTACATAGGGGGAGATCATGATGTGTAATGTTTTATTGTCATTTGTGTTTACTTTGGTCGATCACATGTGTGCATAGGCGACAAACCCTGATGTTGTTGGCTGTCGAAATTTTTGGTGACACACCTCACATGAGTTTATCACAGTTAGCTACATGCCTTCATCAGAGTGTCTCAACGATCTTCTCTTTCTCTATTGGAGGGGGCCAAACCATGGGGGTGGCCTAGGCACCGCTCACCCCTGGATCCGCCTCTGGTCGCCGAACTTGATCTTCTCTAGGTACTGTGTGGTAGATGTCAAAGTGTATGTATGCGGGAGTGTGCTCAAATAGTTAGATCATAAAATGTTGATTAAAATAAAATAATTAAATTTGTGATAAAATCATAAATAGAAAAAATAAACGAAGAAAATAACAAGATAATAAGTGTCACTTGTTTCACAACAAGGAACACCCCACGGTTAGATTCAATACTTATAGTGCAAATCCCCATTTCAAGACAACCGACCCAACTCTTATAGAAACTTTGCAAGTTTTTCGGTTGGTCACAACTTACGATGACCTATTCTAACATGCATGGAATCGCCACTTCGACCAAAAGCTAGTTCTAGACAAATAGTAAAGTCGCATGCATGGAATCACTACTCTTTGACCGAAAGCTAGGGATAGAAAAAGAGTAAAGTCACTTGCTTTATAAACAAGACTACCTCGCGCTTACATTCTAGACTTATTGTGCAAAACCCCCACTTTGAGAAGGCCAACATAACTTTTTTGGAACTTGGCATATTTTTGGATTAGTCATGTTCCAATGATCTATTCTAACAAAGATAAGAGCATCTCCACTCGTCTCCCCACAGAGCCCCCCACGGCCACTTTTTTTCATCCGGACGGCGAAAAACGGCCTAGTCAGGCCCCCGGTTCCTCGTTTTGGTCCGGATTTGAACCTATTTTCGTCCGGACTCCCCACGCCATCCCCGGCCCCCCGGGGATCTCCCGGGGACTCCGGATGAAGCTAAACCAACCGCCCATGCCCACGTGTCTCCTCTTTCGTCCGGATTCCCCGTGCCATCCTCTTTTTCCCCGAGAAACGCCGCTTGGGGAGCACACGACTGGGAAACTACTCCTCCCCACGCCAAATCTTCCTCCAATTCGGACGAAAATTTCACCGGATTTGGGCGTGGGGAGCGCCAACGAGTGGGGATGCTCTAAGGAGTAAAACCAAATGGAATCATGGACTTCGATGGAAAGTTGGGGATTAGACCTCACGAGTCCCATGAAACATGGCTTCACGTATGTGAAACCGTGTGAGGAAGGGTCAGAAATTGTCCACCTTGCTTTCCGTCCTAACATGGGTATCTAATATAAGGGTGATGTAAATAGGAAAAGGCAAATACTAGTTGATTCACAAAGAGGACTGCCCTGAATTGCTTATATTACAAAACCCCACTTTGACATGGCCATCCCGACTATTGTAAGAACCTGACCTCCTTTTGGGTTTGTCAGGTGGGTTGGTCATGCTAGCTTCGATGAAAACCCACTGGGTCGACATCATGGGTTCATGTATAGGGATTCGCCAGAAGTCACATGAGGAAGGTTCGGAACCCCACCCCCCCCCCCCACACACACACATCTGGAATGGGGTCCTAATATCGGTATATAACATTGTACAAATGATAATTCAATGCGCAACTTTGAAGTGTTAGTTTCTTCACAAACATGACTACCCCACACAATTTTTTTGGACTTATTGGGCATAATCTCCACCAAGAGGCCACAAAGCCATCTATTGTAATAACTTGGCCTCTTGTTGAGTTGGTCATGTTCATGTGACCTATAACAACATTAAAAGATAAAAGTAACATGAAATCACCACCTCCGACACTACACCACACCCCACATTTGCCAGCACACACGTCGGTCGACATAGATGGGTCAAATAAGCATTAGACGGTTAGGGAAAAAATAAGAATACAACCAGAACTAGGTAAGATACAAATGCCAAACTGAACAAACATAGTAATATTATAAGGACACAACATCAGCTATACAAGTCTTGACCAAGTTTCAATGGCCAACATCTAGGCAGAAAGAAAGAAGGATGCAAAAAATTGGAGGAAGGTGCAGCTTGGAGCATTCAAAGAAGGTGGATGCAAGGGTTACCTGAGCAAATGCCATTGGGCCACCGCTACAACACCACAATCTGACGGGATCAAACGAGTTAGAGGACATGTTACATTCACGAAGCAGAGGGACCATGGACGAAGCGAGTTGAGGCACTCGAGAGGGACTTCAGCTACGGTGGGAGAGACAACGGACAATGGCATCAGTTAAGGGAGGGGCTGCCGCGCGCCATGGGAAATGTTGGTGCTTGGGGACATTTTGGCGATCGAGGCTTATTAGGGTTTGGGGGTGAACACGCTCTTGTATAAAAGGGGCCTCCGGATATGCGTGGTGGGCCTCTTTTTCACTTCGCGTGCTTAAGTTTTGACGCAAAAACATGGACACAACCTATTCACTCACTCTGCGTGTGTCGTGGTTCGATTTTTCAGCCCGGGTCCATGACCTACCGATGCAAAATATGTTGTGGTGTATCAAAATCTTACACAACCATATAGTATGTTAGATTAAATAGATAATATCGTCACATATTTTGCCGGTAACGAGCTTGAAAGACTGTCTGTCATCTAAAATAATCATTGCCAACAGACAATTCGGCATGAAATTTAGGGCGTGGTGTAGTGTGAATGTGCAATGAAGAGCTAGGGATATACGTCACGGGGCCAAGATAATAGGGCCACCTGAAGTCGTGCAAGGAAGGGTTGACCCCCCCCCCCCCTCGCTCGTTAGAATGGGTCGTAATATGGGTACATAAGCGTGGTGTATAGAGGAAAAACCATAGGTAATAGTTATCTCGTAATTGAAAGTCAAAATAAGTGGAAAAACATGTTGGAAGACATTATAGCCCCGGTGAAGAGCGAGAAATTAATAGAAATATCAAGAAGATTAGAGTGTGACGAGATTTAATGACATTTATTTCATGTGTTGTTGCCTCAATAATTTTTACTCTTCTACCAAAAAACACACGTGATATGCACGTCTAATTCTTTCACATGCATTATACTCACTGATATATGTTTAGATTGTATTTTCTAGCATGTTAAGAAGCTTGATATTGTGTGCTTTGTCTCTAGGTAATGCCTAAAGTCCCCGTAACACCAGACTTACCATTTAGGAATCTGCATCCCGCAACCCCATAACGGTGTGGTATAAGTATAACATGAGAAAATGAGCGGGAAAATGCAAAGATGGCGAGTTTTTGATACCCCTTCTAACATGGGATCAAATAGATATTACCGTCCATCGCACCCCACCATACGCATGCAGGTGTCTAACGATGGGGTCAGATAATTATTCTCGGGGCCCTAGTTAATGCTGATTTTCTCTCATAAAAGTTGTGGTAGTTAAAATTGGAAGGCAAACAATCTACTCGGCGATTCTTTCCCTTGAATGCAGCCCATTGAAATGGAAATGATGATTATCTCAGGCATGCATTGGGAAGTATTAATTAGAGGGAGCAAGAGAGAGAAGATACGATGTTTCCATAGAGTTGAGTCATCCTATTAATTAGTAGAAATTTTGGCCTAATTTTTTGGGACTTGCCTAATTTTACAATGAGCCATATGTAAACAGGGTAGTATAATAAAGTGTAGAAATTGAAGAGACGCGTATGTACGGCAAGGTATCGTCACAAGCAAAATACTAGAAGGAGCAAGTAAGGAGTGTTTAATCGGGTAGAAGTCCAAAAAGGCATGTCCAAAGAGAGGAGTCCGCGCCGGGATTTATTCCGACGTTGTCGATGAAATCACCAGATCGTGATCTTAGCCGTCCAAAGCGCAACACCCAAATTGAACGCACCCACCCAAGTACCCAACCTCGATTCCCCATTCCTCCAGCACCCGCGCAACCCCAACCTCGCCGCCCCTCGCCGGCCGCTCCTCTCGCCGGCGAAGCGCTCGCCGGCCACCATCCACACGATTCGCTTCCCATCGCCCCTTCCCTGCTCCCCAATCTTTGATACCACGAGCGGCTCATCTGCCGGCTCACCGGCCAGCCGTCTAGGACGACGCGGCTCCGGCAGAAAGGCACGCGATGGGCCTCGCCGTACCCTTCACCGGCCGCATCCGTTGCTACTCTTACGCGGAATCAAGCGCCGCTCCTGGTCGTCCCCGGGCACCGGCCGCCTCCAATTGATGGAGAGGGGGCTTCCACATGGAGAGGGGGTCTCTGCCGTCCATGGGTATGGCGGCGCCTCGGTGACGGGTGGAGGTGAGGCCAGCCAGCAGGCGCGACCCTCGCGGCCGCCGGCGTCCTTGGATCCTGCTTGACCATCGGCGAGCGGATCAGGGCGCCGCAGGGTGGCTGCAGCTCCGTATAGCCCTCCTCTCAGTCATTCCCTATCTCAGCCGGCCTCCAACACACCCTCACGTCCGATTGCAGCAGCCGCGCGGGTGGTTAGCTGTAGGAGGCGGAGAGGTTGACCGGGGAGAAGCTGGGCGGCGACCTGTACAGCGGCCCACTTGCCGGCGCTGACAACCAAAGCCGCTGCCACGCCATGTTGCCCTGCTTGCTCGGGCTTTTCGGCATCCAGAGCGCAAGCCTCAGCGCCTATGTTCATCGATGTGCTTCAGCCGTTGGAAGGTATAACTCCTTGTATCCTATCTATGTTCCAAGTGCATCTCCTAGTGCGGGCTAGCTAGTTTTTCTGATCGATGTAGCTAGCTGCATTGAGGTATTGCTAGCTGCTTCTTGAAAGATGGACTGAAGCTCCTATGTCTAGATGTGTATCTGCATCTGTATGTCAATTTATTGCAAGGTAGCGTTTTTTTCTCTTATCGATCAGCCAAACATAGCTTGGCAAATTATGACTTGGCCATAGCACTAGTATAAGTGGCTGTTGTAAGGAATTCTCTTCTCCGTCCATGTTTTGGATTGATCGACCCACTATGTTTATTTTCTCAACTGCCCTCGATTGCACCAGTGAATTAATCCACCCATCAGCAATCTATCCATCTATCCATCTTGGTTTGAATGTACAAGAACTCGCCACTATTCCCGTGAGTGCGGGCTACTGTGCGTTAGTGATTATTTCTTTATTTGTGGATTTAGAATGTTATTAACTGATACTGCTAATGTGGCTTCGATCGCTACTGGGTCGGATCGCAGCAGTGTTGTTTTGTTTGTTTACACATATACTTCTAGTAAGGTTTCTGACAGTGGAAGGCCTTTGTCTCTTGCTTAAAAAGAAGTATGTCTAGAGTCTTTATCATCAGGCAACGATATCATACTCTTGTTATTATGTTCCTTTGCTTCACTGTACATGTCTGGAGGTAATCTATGTGACTCTGCTTCAACTGCAACAAATTCCTTGTACTGAAAGTGTAGCTACTGCTCTAAAGCACTTGTCCTTTGTAAGGCTCTTGTTGATTTAAGAACTAACATGGTTCTGTCTGGATAACACCTGTACATTATAATTGAGTCTCCATTTTTGATATGTAAGATAGGAATATTCTTTTATTTACTTGATTGATGTAAGAATCTAAGTCGTCGTGTGCATCTTCAGGTTGCCGGGATCATTGCAGCTAGTAGCATATATTGACCGACTAGCTATTTTTCAATTGACAAAGTCGGTCTTGTTCCCTTGGATTCCGACTTTCCGAGGGCTCGATGACGACTAGTTGTTATTGGTCAAGGCATACCAAACTTGGTGTATATTTAGTTCAACTTGATATTGGTTCCATTCCTCTGCAAAACCTGAAGTTAATTATTCAAGATTCTAATTCCATCTCCTGGTACTAGTGAAGCTATGCTACTAGAGCTTGTACCCAGGTGCAGCTAATGTTTTGTACTGCAATGTAGCTACTACTCTTAATTCACCTGTCATTTGTAACTTTTTTGTTCATTTAAGATATAAATATGGTACAACCTGACTAGCGCTTGTAAATCAGAAGCGAGCCACCATTTTAGATTTGCAAGATAGGAATTTTCCTTTAGGCATTTTTTTGTGTGAAATCAACAGATGTTTTAAATGCTGGGTGATTCTTTCAGAGCATCCCAATCATACATTGTTCGGTGTAGCTTCTTATTGATCGAGAAGTAAACCTTGCTACCAAAAGTGCTAGTTGATAATTTCGGATACATAGAATTAACTGTCATTATTTACGTCTTCTATGCTTCGAATAAAGCGTACTGTTCTTGTGGCCCAATGCAGCCCAACCCCGTTAGTCCGTTAGTGGTAGCTCAGTAATGCATGGAATAGAAACTCTCATATGAGGGAATTCTAAATAATGAACCAGGGGGTCAAATATGAACGCTTCCTTTTCCATATTTTTGCCCTCCCACATATCAGTATCATGAGCATCGCGTGAAGCTGAATTGTTTGCTTACAGTTTCTCCTGCTCATGGGAAAATTGAGTTATTTTAGCATCACTTCCTGTAGGTTGTATTGTCGTATTTTGGTCTCTAGTATGATTAGATCAATATGCTGAGTTTGTTCTCTGGTTGTTAACACTATCATATAAATTTTATTCGCATGCTACCGTAGCTGTAGAATGGCTTAGTTCTTGCTGTTTTGATCCATTTATTATGTGACTCTTGAGTTCTTGCTTCCAGAAAATGGAATGTGGCAGCCAGTAGCATATATCGACGCACTAGCTATTTTTCATTTTATAAAATCGGTTTGGTTTCCTGGAATTCCAACTTTACTTATGTTCGATGAGGACTAGATTGTATACATATTTTGACTGTATGCGTTTTTTCTTTCCGTCGGCAGAATCTTACATTCTGCTGAAGTAATTAGCTTCTCTGCACCGATGAAAAGGAGCTTGCGGTGTTGTTGCTGGCTGATCCAGCATGTTTTGGCCATTGCATGCAGCTTCAGCTGGAGCTAGTTGTCTATCATGTGGTCAAAGAAAGAGAGAATGCAGGCTGATGAGACTCTTCAGGAAATTGTAAGTAATGAACCAGGGGGTCAAATACAAACTCTTCCTTCTTCATATTTGTGCCTCCCACTTATGAGTGTCATGATCATCGCTATAGCAGTGCACTAAATTTTGTGAAGATGAACTCTTTGCTGACCATGCGGCCAGCTGATGGGAAAACTGAAGTTTGTTTATCTGTCACAAGATCATGTTATAAGTTTTGTGGTCGTGTACATATTTGGATGCACAAGTCGCTAGGATCAATTCTATTATCTCTAACAAGAAAATTCTGCTGCGAAGTAGGTTGTATTCCCTATGCTGGTTCCATATTCCCCATATGAGAAAATATACATTTTATTTACATGCTATTGAAAAAGGTTGAGTTCTCTCTGTTTTGTCCATTCTAGTTGGCACTCCGAGAGAATTGAATGCCACAGCTACTATTTATCAACACAATAGCTATTTTCCTTCTATAAAGTCGGTTTGGTTTCCTGGAATTCTTAGTTGATGAGTCCTCAATAATGACTATACTGAGTACTTCTTTTGCTTGCAAGTATATATTTATTTTTCGCGGATTCTCCTACAGTTGAAGTAATTAGCTGCTTTGCAGTGATGAAAGGAGCTTGCAGTGTTGCTGCTTGTCTAATTCAGCGTGTTTTCTTCCATTGCATGTAGGTTCAGCTGGAGGTGTGTTGGATGTGGTGAAAGAAAGAGAGAATGTTTGGCTGATAAGAAGTGCATCATGTTAGCGCCTTTCATTGGCTTACCACTTGAATCAGGAAATCATTGGTCATGTGGTGTCTCTGGAAACAGCAAATGAGAAGGTTTTAAGACTTCTCATTATTTTTTCTTCTTACAGTAATGTTGTCCTATAGTGGTTAGATCCCCTTTCTCTTGTCACTAACAAAATTCATACAACTTGTTAGGGCTTTTTGGCATGTACCTACCTTAGGTGGTTCCCCCGAGCAATGCACCACCACCGGTTTCTACACGTGCTAGCAGGTTGGCAAGCTAGATCATGCAGTTAATTTTATTTTATTAGTTTAGGTGATAGCTGGAGCTGCCTTTTGGGACATGCTATGCGTGTGCACAGAATTGTGTGGACTGACGTAGGATGATAGCCTACCAGGTCGAAGGGATCGATCAGGTGGTAGAGCACACGTTCCACTCATCAATGAATGTGTGCTTATCTAATTATGCTACTGATTAGTGCAGGTTTAATAAGATCATTTTTGTTTGCAGGGTAGTGTAATGAGGTCTTTTTGCGTAGATTTTTGATGAGCAAATTGATATGCTGCTGGTCTTGTTTCTTCATAATTAGTATTTCCATGATGTGTTTCTTTTGCCTTGGCCCTATACACATTCCGTTTTTTTATTTTCAACTTCAACTTAATCAGCGTGTGTGCAATGCACTTGAAGATAATTCCCTATTGAAAAGTTTGCCCTTGCATCTTCTAGGAATGAAGACTCGTTGAGGAAGCACATAAAGTTTTTGGAGCAACAAGGAGCAGCAGGTCTTATCTTCCAAAACAGCAGTCTTGGCTAGGTTGACTGCTAGTGTGGTTGCGTTGAACACTCAGAAAGCATGCATGTTCCTTTGGCATGGCCATGATGGCCAGTCAGTTTTACAAGAATGCATCTGCATCCGACTATGGATTTTGTGAATGGGTAAGCCAATCTTGCCGGTAGCTAGCGGATGTGACTTGTTTGGCTATCGATGAGTAGCAGTACCAGGCTACTTTTTTCAACAGGCGAGTACTTTATTTAACTTGGCACCTTTTTTCCATGCAGGGTTGCCGATGCAGTATAGCCAACGGAGTTGACCCTGAGAAGGGCACCGCGAGCTCAGAGATCCCTGAGGAGATGAATCGGCTGTGGTAGCCCCTCGCCAACATGCTGCCCAACTGCCGGGGACAAGCTGAAGAAGCACCTGTATGAGAAGCTAACGGTGATCGGATCAGCGGTGTCAGTGTCGTCAAGGGGTGTGAGTTAGTAGGTGTCCTGCCAGGACAACCTCTTAGTGTTAAAGATGGTGAAGTGGCGTGTACCAACTGACTAGGAATGGATTTGTCAGAGCGTGGTGCTTTGTGTTTTGGATTCAGGTTTCCTTATCGCCGTGAACAGGTAGATATTTTTGATTGGCACCAACTATCCTTGGCATTCAATGTTGAGAGTATAATCAGGATTCGATCTTGGGATCTAATAAAACCTGATTTCTTTTTTTTTTCTTTGTGCATGTGGTTTTCAGGTAGCTAGAGATGAATAATAAGTCGAGACCAATGAACCTGTTAGCAGAATTAAATTTCCCCAAGGAAGGTGGCATTTCGGCTAATAGGTGCATATGAACCTATTATAAAAATGCATAAAAGTCAAAATTTAAAAACGTCAAAATGAATTGAATTTCTCGAAGCAACTACTAGCTGCTGATTCTTCTTGTAGGCTTATGTAGGAATAGTATTGTTTCAACTCTTCTGATATGTTGATGGTGTCGAATATTCTTTGTTTTTAAAATGAGATTGCTGTAATATTGTTTGAACTTTTATAATATGCTGATGCTGTTGAATATTGTTTGTTTCTGTTGTGGGCATCTATATTCTTAAATTTTGCATCTCTTTTAATTGATTAATTTGGCTTCCGATCTTGTTGACATGTATTAGCTCTGTTCTGAAATATAAGCTCTTTTTTAAAGAAAGCTTATCACATGCATGAGCTGTGCTCTAGTCATTTTTTTTTCTTATTATTACTTGCTATGGGATCTAAAATGCCCAAAAATTAGGAAAAGTTCATGTCAAAATTCTAACGGTCATGCTAATTGTCGTTTTTTTCCTTTTATTCTTATAGAGAATTCTTAAACCTGGTTGGTTTTTTCTTGCCATGGAAAATAAATCAGAGACGAAATTTTGTTGCTTTTATATCTTGGATTGCCATGTCGTTTCATTCTACATTTCTTTTAGAATCTTGGTTTCATTCTACATGGTAGGAAAATAAACTGATGGCTCCAAGCCATAACCAAATTGGGCCAACGTCCTGCCCGACGGCCCGTTGAGTGGCCTGAGCTCTCCCGATGTGGAGATAGACGGCTGGGTGTCGATCCCATCTGGAACAAAGCGAGTCACATCAATCCTTAGAAGCATTTCGCTTCCCAGCAATAGAGCCAGTCTGTGTCTGTGCGTGAGTGTACAAGTGAAACAACAATTCACTAGCTTTTGTTGTGGTATGTCTCTTCAAAAGTTGGTAGTCCGAACTCTGGTTAGTGTGCTCACTTAAATACATTCAGTTTAAGATTCTCTCTGTAATTAGCATTATTTGATAATTTGCATTGAGTAAAACAACTGCCTTTATTTGATTCGAGTGTTTGGAGCAAAATACTCAATCTTAGTGATTATCTCTAGCTCTCGGCTTGACATTTAGTAGCAATACCTTTTGTTGATGTCTAATCTGTTGCCATTTTCTTTACTCGTCTACACCAAACTGTATAAATTCATGAATGCCAATTTTTTTTTGAGATGTGTCAAATGGAGGTCTCTCTCATCCTCATGCATGTAGTCTCACTAAACTTTGTCTCTGTTTTTCTTGTGCCTTAATGCCGTCGTTGCGGTGATGCACTTGGTATATGCAAACAGATTCCGTATATGCTGCGTGCTCATTCTTGATTTTCTGCTATTTTGTGCACTCTGTCCAATTTCAGTGCAAAAAATTCCCTCTACTACTTATTGATGCACCAGCACATATATCCTTTGAAACGTGCAAGTACAATGCTCCCTCAAAAACGTGTGCTTTATTTGCCAATAAAGTACACGTTTGCCACACCCACGCAGCTCCCCATCTATTATTCTCTGTCTAGTCTAGAATTTGAAGGTGAGTCAATCTTTTCAACTTCGAGTCTGATGCATCCTTCATAATATTATCTTCCTTTATTTTCTTCCTTTTTGGTTCCTTGTTTGATTTGTTTAGGCGAGATGAAAGTTGAAATTAGTTTGTTGATGGGTGGTACGATGATGTCCAACGATTATGTATTAGCTCTATCTGATCATACCCCCCAATGATTTGCTTCTTTATTTTGCAGGGAAAACTCGCTGATTTATCTTGCCGTCTTTAAATTGATGGTTTATTACTTTTTTGGATGAAAGTGCCGTCATGCAGATGAGGAGACACGAGTTTATATGTAATTTGCATGTGGGGCATTTTCGTGATGTCATACTCCATTTCACCTTGGACATCAGATTCACCCCCTTGATGATGCCTTATGTGTTCTTAGAACTTTCCTTACATTTTTTTGTTTGTGTTTTAATGTGTTAGAGATGAGATGATGAATGTGAGATTAATTTCCCTATTGGTTTGACTGGCTGATATGATGTAGTAAATACTGTATTTCCATGAAAAAACATGTCTTCTTTTTTGCTTGCCTTGTATGTCTTTTGCCAGTTTATATTCTTTTTTGTTGCTGTTTTTTAGTACCATTGTTGATGTAGATGAGGAGACACACTCTTTTGTGTGTGGGACATCTCTGTGATGTCACACTCATTTCACCTTGGAGATCTGATGCACGAGGAGTATTTTCTTTTAAATAATCCTTTTGCTTCTATGTGTCTTTATGATCTGTATGGTACAAACACTTCATGCACTTATACATCTCCAACTTTCTTATTTGCATTTCAGCTATATCTCTTTTACTCAATTTTATATTGCCTCTTATCTCTACAATCAAGGATACGTGCCTGATTCGGGAGGCATATTGCATTACCGTGCAAGGTGCCTCTGAACATGATTCTAACAATAGCCACACTTGGAGAGAGAGCATCTGTGTTTGTTGGTTCCATGATTTGATTGAGTCCTTGTTATGAAGAGCAGGAGAACCCATCTTGTATTTGTTTTCTTTGTCATGAATGCTAATAGTCTGTTAGCAAATTATAGATAAAGACTTCATCATGTTGTAGCTGGTTGATATGCTTAGAAGGTTGTGCTTTGAATTTAAATAATATAATTTGGACATGACACACTTGTTGTAACATGCTTCCTCTAAACCTTGTCCATGTTCACCGTAAACAAATCCTTCAAAATAAAGGCTAGTGGCTCCCATTTTTATTAACGATGTCATCAGTCTTCCTTTTACCTTTGTAGATGGATGTTTACAAGTAAATCTGGGTGTTTTGAAACAGCAAATTAATTTGGTCTGAGCTTAAGTGTCAGGCATGAGGTGATCTCGAATACGGCAGCCTCGGAGCATGTGCAACTGCTGTTAGACACCTATCTTGCTGCTCGCACTTGAAGCGGCTATTGTGTGGTTACAACTCTGTCAAGCTCAGCATCCTCAAGGTAATCGGCTGGATCTCACACTCCACCGCTCTGCCCCCTCTAGGTGTGCCGTAGGTGTGTATTCAATTCGGATATATAGATCTGCTGCACAATTTTGTATATCATGTTTCACTTGAAAAGTTTTGAACTTTGAAGCCACCTTTTACGAATTCTATGCTTAGTTTCCTGTCATTTGTGTGGCTTTTGGGTTGTATCTTCTCTGCATTGGTGTTTATGGTGGTGTCTGTCTGAAAAAGGCGTGGCCTTTCTGTATGTACATGTTCTCTTGTTTGTTCGAAACCATGGAATCCATCCTTTTGTTTTTAATCCAACAGCTTATTAGCACAGTCCTCTAATACTTAATATTTAACGGGCCACATCCACTGGTCATAGTTGGTGGGTTGATTGGACTATATGGCTGTTGTGGGCTATCATCATGCTGGTGTTGATAGTAGTATATTTATTGATAGTGCCTTGCTAGACAGCTACTACTTTTCTTGTTTAAGTATGAACTTGTGTTCCACCATGTGGTTGATGCAATAACATATTGGCTGATGGTTCCTGTATATTATACGTATGTATATATATAATCTGTTTCGTGTTTTAAGTCGATTGCATAATCGTCTGTGCATTTCCTTGATGTGTGTAGCTGTTGGAGGACGCCAAGCGGCTTGGCATGGTGTTGGCTGCCAAGAGGAGGGATACGCAGACCCCCTCTAGCGAGGATGAACCGGTGCTTCGGCTATGAGATTAGATGGCCGGTCTGCAGATTCACTGACCTCGGCGCTGAGGCCCGTATATATGCTGGGCAATGACAAAGGTGGTGGTGGCGGCCAGCGGCTACTTGCATGCCGTGTCTTTGTTTTTTGAGTGAGGAACTTGCTGTGACCTGATTTCGTTCCGTCGGTGACGTTTTTGTTGTGGTTGAAAGTTGAGAACATGTGTGTATGTGATACAGGTGGTGAAACCACAGGTAAGCGAGGACGATTTGAGAACCTGGGTATATGTTGAGGCTTGAAGATCCCACCCCTTAATTTTGGTTATGATGCTTCCTATTTGCTTCATCAATGGTTCCCCATGGCTAACAAGATTTTCCTAATTTATTTGCATAGCAATAGGTTGGAGAATGTTCTTGAGTATGTAAGCATGGTGCGGATCTCTGTACTGTATTGGGGGTGGATTTTCACTCCTTACCTGAAAACAATTAGTTAAGAAATAATGCAATATTTAGTAAAGGAAAGCCAATATTTTCAAAAAACAATGGACTGTTCCACTCAAGTATAGAACCATGAATTAACATGAGTTTGATTTGATTCCCACTTAGTGGGAGGCTTTTTCTAATTCACCTGAAAGCAATTATGAAAGACTTCTATAAGTATGAACTTGTGCTCCACCATGTGGCTGATGCAATTTGATATTGGCTGGCACCTCCAGCTTATTATACGTCTACATATGATATATCTGGTGTTTTAAGTCATTTGTCTAATCGTCTGTGCATTTCCTTTATTTTTGTAGCTGCTGGAGGATGGCAAACGGTTTGGCATGGTCTTGGTCGCCAACACCACCCTGTTCCAAAAAGCCACCATCAGACTTTACGCCATGAGGAGAGAGGGCAAGTCGGACAACGCCAGCGTGGATGAGCCGGTGTTTTGGTGTGGAGATGAGATGGTCGATATGTATCTTCACCGACCTCGCTGCTGGGGCCCTTATGCGACGGGGTCCACAAAGGTGGTGGTGACGGCCAGCGGCGACTTGATGTGACTTTGTTATGGGAGATAGAGACATTGTGTGGGAGCAGCTCACCAGCGGGTGGCTACCACAACATGGCTCTTGTCGACATCAACGACCAGAGCCGCCGCCACGGTATCATGGTATTACATTGCTCTTGTCGGCGTCAACGACCATTGACTTTATAGGTCTTGTGCGATTATCTTTTTTCTTTTCCTGAAACCTTAGTTTGCGGTGCTGAAGTATAGATACATAGAATTGGTTAATGGCCATGGGTATAACAGATGCTAGATTTCAGAGTTAGTACAGTCTAGTTTAGCTCTATCCATTTACATATCCAGTCAACAAATTAGTAAAGCAATCACAGAAAGCAACATGTCTATGCATGAAAAATCTGATTAAACCCTGAGTATTTAGCTAAAAATGGTATTGATCATTTAATCGTTGCCTATCCTTGTTTGGTCTGCTTGTTCTGTGCTCATGTCAGCAGCGTAGACTGCTTGTGTTTGTGGTGGTGCCTTTATACCAGCAGCATTAGCTTGCAACTATCTTTTATTGTTGTGTTGGCTCGAGGCTTGTTAATTTTCCCAAGGCTCTTTTGTCTCTGGTTGGCTGCGTTCAGAATATTTGTTTTGAAGGCAAATGTTTTAGATAGAAAGATGCCCCTTTCTAGTATGGGCTTGGCCATTGCAGTGAGTTCACCACGCCTGAGAAATGGCATGGTTACTTGAATTCTGGCCGTATAGATGTTGTGTTTCAGTGACTTGTTAATCTTACATAGTTGCTTCTATTTCCTTAGTGCATGCCTATATCCTTTGTTACACCGTCTACCCATAGCTATATGTCTTTGAAAGTAAATGGTTGATCTCTGGATCCGAACTGAAAAGAAAAACTAACGTTGTATTCCTTTCTTGTTTGCAGTTACCATGACTGCTCAGGCTGAAACCAAAATCGTAAGGGAGGTGGGAGTAGCAGCCCAGTGTGGAGCATGACAACATATGAGAGTCTAGGCTGGTAGTAGCTAGCTTATGTCTATTGGGTGCATATCGAGGCTGAAAACCAAACATGCTAACAATATGCACTTGTATTTGTGTTGTATGTTCTGTATGTTCAAATAAAAGGAGAGCTCGTGCTGAAACTTGGAAAACTCCTGCTTAGAGGTTGTAAAGCGAATGATCATGTTCACATAGATTTGTTGTCTTGCTAGTATTAGATGTAGTCGTGGACGGCAGGTTACAAATTTCTTTATTTCCTTTTTCATATACAAGTTGAGCTTAGGAAATCAAAAGTTATCCGATGGAGATAACACTCTAATCCATGGAGGCATGTCAAAGGTTAACTAGGATAACTTGTATTTTGATCTTAGGGGTCGGTGTTACATATATGTAGTACAAGTACTGGGGCACAACCTTATCTCCTATTCATGTGGATTGAACGGACAACGTAGGGATCGTGTATAGCAACAGTTAGAGCCCTAGGCACCACTGCATTGCCGATCCAGCGAGCCCTGGAGAGCTTGAGCTGTAATCTTGGTCCAAAAACTGTAGCTTCAACCTTACAAATGCAATATATCTTTGTTTTGGTTAACATTAATACAATTTGGTAGTCTCGAGTAGCTAGTGATGGACTGAGCTTAAAAATTGAACTGATTTTCACATCTTATGTAATAATGGTCACTCCCTAGACCAACTGGATATGGTGTTGCCGAATGGTTTGAAACAAATCTTGTATCACGAAAACAGGTTACTCGGTTTTGGATATACTGAATGGCATGAGCTTATTGATATGGAAGTGGTGGAAACTATAATTTGGCTCCATTTTATTTTTACCAAGTCGACAGACATTTTTGATCCATGATCTGTAACAGGTACATAGTTTTAAATCCAAATACTAGTATCCATTTGTGTACGTTCATGAATTTAAACTAGAGAAAACAAAACCACTGGGAGTATAAAAATTGAAAGACATTTTGGATCTTCTCTCGGCTGAAACAAAACCCCGTTTACGTTCATGAATGTTTTGGATCTTCTCTTCAGACATGTATTATTAACACCCGTACATGCTGATAAAAGTTGTGGGCGATGGTCAAAACTAATTCGTAGCATAAATCTAGCAACGACCAGGTAATTTAAGGAAAAGATTGGGGGAGTTATGGTTGATGAAGAAAAAAATTGGTTCCAACCATAAATATAGCAATGGCCGAGAAATCAAAGGAAAGGATTGGGATAGGATATGATGGAGGAGACGTATCTTGAGGAGGATCCTAACGGGATTGGTTGATTTACATATTTAATGAATAGGACTTGCCCCATTTAGGCCTCCATGTCAGCGATCCGTGGGAGTAAGCATCTTGGCTGTTCATCCTAAACTCCCAACAAGCAAGAAAGAGGAAAGGTGGGAGAGAACCATCGAGAGAAAAAAGATTAGGATGGTGCATGCATATTTTGAGGATGCTGAAAAATAGCATGTCCATGCAAACCGAGAAATTAAAGGAAAGGATTTGGAATGGATATGATGGTGGAGACGTATCTTCAGGAGGATCTTGAAGAAGATTTGCAAAAAATAGGGGATCCTGAAGAATAGGAGGTCCATGCATTCCGCGCAGTAAACTGGATGGTTGACTGATTAACGGCATGCAACCAAATCATTAACTAGGAGGATTACATGCCTAAGTACTTGGCTGACGTTTTGCTTGCTTTGACCCCGCATGCATCACCAATCCATGGCACTTTGCTTCACAGCCGTTCATCCTCTTCCAAAATACTCCTCATCTCTACGTCCATTCTCCCATCAAAGTTTAAACCAGAGAAAAGTGGCGCAAAAAAATTGGCGCCAAGATTTGAACGAAAACTTTGTGGTGCCACCCCGCTCTATAAATACAAGGAGGGGTGTATAGCCTACGCGTGCGTCGTGTGTGACGACTTAGAGGAGAGGAGAGGAGTCATTTTGTTTGTCGATCTGGTCGCCGTTGTGGATGGCTAGCCGGGATCCAAAAGGTAATCCCATGGATGGATGCTCCTAAGATGATTTGCTACTTGTGCACAATCTCATCCTAATGTTACATTACTTTTGAAGAAAAAAAGGGACGGATGGGAAGTTGTGGGAGAGCGGGCGGCGGCGCGTTGGATCGGCGGGTACATCCAGTAGGTGGTCTATCTCTCAGGTATTTCATCTCTTGTTCGGATATGATTTCCCACCTAATTAATTAGGGAGTAGCGCGCGGGGGGGGGGAGCCATTGATGGGCTTTTCGTTTTTGACGGTATATAATATAGAGGTAATTACACCACTCATACAAGAACTTGTTAATCAGGTGCAAAATCATACAAAAACTTGCAACATGTGTTCCCGAGGTACATGAACTTGCAGTTTGGGTGCATTTTCATACAAAAATCGCTATGAGGCCACCACTTGGCATTGGCACGCTGGAGAAATGAGGGGTCCAGTTTTGAACATTTAGCAAATAAAACCTCCCAGTTTATTTTAATACGAAAAAGTCCCTATGTGAATTACATGAGGAATTCCCAAAATCGTTCCGTTCTGACCAAATCAGTAAGGACGATCTGGTTCATCAACGCGCGAGCCTATGGTCGAACAGATATGTCGTAACTAGTTCGGCGCGGTGTTGGACTCGACTAACTCGCCATCGGAGAACACCGACAATGGCAAGCACGGCAAGGTCGACGAGGCGGCATGTTCGGAGGACCAGGACCGCGACAAGTTCCAGAGTCCGTCGAGCGCTGCTGCGAGAAACATCGGCAAAACTCAACACGTACAAGTCAGAGCAGTGCCTCGGCATCCTGAACGTCACCGTCGTGCTCATCTGCGCCCTCGTTGGCGCCGCGAAAACGACGCCGCGCTGCGCATGCCGGAGAGCCGCGCTGCGCCGGAGGTTACTCCGCCGGTGGCCGCGGAGGCCAATACGCCCGCGCTGCCGGTGCCCGGTCGTGATGGTTGACACGCGCAGGAGACCATACCGTCCTGCAAGTCTGCAACAACGATTGCTTCGCTAGTATAGTAGTATATAAGCACACTAGTTTAGCAAGTCGGTCACCACATCAAAACACAAGTCAAGACAATGGCATTCTTCATTGTCACGGGCTTGTTCGTACTCCTATGCGTTTCTCAGCAAAGGTGAATAAATCTTTTTGCTCTCGACTAGTTTTCATGTCTTATTCCCTTGCCTTATATAAGGATGCTTCTAATTCTTTCAAGTATGCTTGCTTGCTGCCGCGCGCTTGTGTGTGACAGGCTGACAACGGGAGGAGAATTGCGCGCCGCCGGTGGAAAACTGCGACTGCATCGTCATTGGAGTTAGCACAGCGGGCCGCCCGGCGGCTTCCCTGTCCAAGCCCTACTGCGTTTTCCTGCTGGAACGAGCGTGTTACGACGATGAGCAGGTGCTCAACATGGCGCACTTCACGGACAGGTTAACCTCGACCAGTGGAGGCGGGTATATTCATGGGCGGGTCGGCCTCGACATTGTGCGGAGGACGGAGACGGCGGACGCCGGGAGGCCGCGCTGGGGCCGCCACACTTGTTGCGGCTGCTGCATCATGCCAAACTGCGGGATGGCGCGCGCTGCTGCCGGAGTCCGGACCGTCCTGCTCCTCCTTGAGGCTGCGTCGCACCGACCGGAAGTGCCGGGAGATGGTCTGCAAGGCCTCGCCGCGCCGGAGCCGGCCACCGCGTCGACGCCACCATTTGCTTCTTCTGGTGGTAGCGCTTGTACCTCCGGTCGACCTGGTCCAGCATCACCATCGGGCCATCATCGCTGTCAACTTGTTCTGATGGTCCCGACTCTCCGCCGCCCACACAGCTCGGCCGCGGAGGAGCTCCCCTTGTGCTCGTTGCCAGCTCACCCTTTCGCCGTCTATTTTGCTTCAGGTTGCCGGGATCATTGCAGCTAGTAGCATATATTGACCGACTAGCTAGTAGCATATATCTTGGTGTAATGTATCAATGCTGAGAATTAAAAACATGCCCGTACTAGATACAATTGATTTCATTAAAAATGTTGGCTAATATTGTTGCCCTCTTGTTGAATCTTGCCTGTACCGTAGTACTCCGGTCTGTATTTTGTTGCTTTTCTGGTTTAACAAAAGAAAACCGGCAATATAAGCCAATCAAAGACTGACGCTTGCTGTTGATAATGGAGGGGTAGGTAGAGTGAAAAAAATCTCCTCTGATGGGCAGAATTGGAGATGTGAATTGCAAAGTAGCAGCTCTGCGGTCTAAACGTAGAAAGAAAAGATTTGCTAATTAATCATTAACTAGGAGCCAAAAACCTAGGGATTGACCACCAAATTCATGACCAAGTACTGTAGTAAATATGGCTAAATAATGGCTTTTGTAGGAGTATGACAAATTAGACGGGAGTGGTGTTTTGGAACATGGGTGCATATGCTCCCTATATTTTGAAATGCATGTTATGAACATTTAAATTTCAAAAAAATTGGAACAAAAAATTTGTACGTACATCTTCACGTGCTACACGCTCACAAAGTTGTTTCATAAAAAATCGACTTATCATGTGACGTGTGTAAAAAAGACAAAATTCAGTGCTAAAAATAATGCTTTTCACAAGATAAAGTTTCTCCTTTTTACATAGACCACAAAAAATATTGGTTTTTCGTGAAACTTAGCAAATGCACATACATTATGGAGATGTACATGTAGAACTTTTTATCTAAATTTTTTGACATTTCGAAATATGTTTTTTTGGTAGAGGGAGCATACGCACCCGGGAGCCGAATTGAATTTCCCAAATTAGACTAGTCACAATGCATAGTATCATATAGAAGTATCATGCGTATGATACTACTACATGTTACTATCTCCACAATGCATGGTATCATATACTAGTATCATAATCTCCATATATTAATTGTTTTGTAGAATCTCAATGCAAATATGTGTACAAGATTTACTTGACATTAATTTTTATAGTAGTATGTGCTATGATACAGTATCTACCTATGATACTAGTATCATCTCTCTCATCTTTAATTGCACTACCACATTAGCATTTTGCATGCATGAAATGTATGATACTCCCATTGTGGGTAGTCTTACGGCATGAAAAACCATCTCTCAATCAATCTCCAATCTGTCTGTTGTGATTGACCACCAAACGCATGACCAAGTAGTGAATATGAGTAAATAGTGCTATGGAATAAATAGGGCAATGACGCATGAGCCAATAAATAGGAATTTTGGGTTCACAAATCACGGCACGAACCAAGCCGCAGAAATCAATGGATTGACTACCAAGCGCGAGACCAAGTAGTAAATAGGAGTAAATAGGGCTTATGGTAGTACTAGTACGTACTGTTGTGATTAGGGGCCGGCTATGGAATAGACAGGAGTAAATAGAGGCCTTTGTTTTCACAAATCACGGCGTGAAAACCCTTTGTCAATAACTTTCCCGTCTACCTAGTACTAAAGGGGGCTGACAATGGAACAAAACAAAAAAGAGCGGGAACGAAAAAGTGGAGCCAATTTTGGGGATTTTGAACCAAAACCAAACCTTGCCCACCTCCATACATGTCTATAAATACTAGGAGGGGTATATCCTACGCGTGCGTCGCGTGTGACTTAGCCTTTGACTCTTGCTCGGAGAGGAGAGGAGAGGAGCCATTCTCTTTTGCTTATCATTGGTGTGGCGGCGAGTCTCGGCGACACTCCCGTGTGATGTAAATTGAGGTATACTTGTGGGTCTTTCATTTCCCGGCTACTACTTTCCGCTGATTCTTGAGTAAATCTTTTTATTGGTTTGGATCTCAGGCACACGGGCGGGCGTGTAACACTGATATTTGGGATCCATCCCGTTCTTGGAGGTCAGTGATCCGGGCAACCGAGATATAGGGCGGCCATGGATGGGATCCGTCGTGGCTGACTGGATCACGATCGATCGGCACTTCGACAGGTACGTAATACAAGTACTCCATGCTTATCGCGGGCGGGATAACTAGTAGTTTCTTCTCCCCTTGCCGGCCGGTGGAGTAATATCCATCGATCAGTAGTCCTTGAATTGAATCCACTAGCCAGATGTAACGAGTAGTAATATTCATCAGAATCGTTCTTGTTTAAATCATTCCGTGAGTAAATCTGAAGCATTTCTCCGATTCATTTGGATCATGTGAACTCTAGGTCTATGCATTTCTCCGATTCAGCCAAGCTACCAGCTAGCTTAAGGCATCTCACTCCTTCGGGGATGAATTGGTTTCACATAGACCGGGTTGCAAACATTTCCATCCTTGCTTGAATAACAGGACGTGCAGACGCAGCGAGACACGGCGACCAAGCACGGCGCGAGCCGGCCGAAGATGTCGGCGAGCACGTCGTCGGGTAGCAAGGTCGCCGGTTGCGAACCGTCTTGATCCTCCTGCAGGCGTTTCCTCGTCGCCGCCCATCGCCTTGCCCTCGCTGATGGGAAATATGATCTGTGTGGATGAGGGACTTTTGCTTGGTTTCCGTGGATTTGGGGGGTCAGGTTAAGGCTGGAGATGCCGTCGTCGCCGCCGCCATCTCCTCAATGGCAGCCGAGGAGGACAACGTACTCCTCCTCCTCGCACTCTTCTTCCTCGGGACCGACGCGATCGACGCCGTCCTTGTCGTACCGGTCGGCGCCTACACCGTCCCCAAACGGGAGGTCAAGGAGGAGCCGGCGACGCCCGTCAACACGAGGCGTGGCGGCAGCGGCAGCCGGCGGCAGCAAGGGAGACGCGGCGGCGCCCTCCTCATCCCGAAGCCGGAGGTGAAGGAGGAGCCGGAGGAAGCGTCGCAGGCGGCGCTGCTGGCGGAGTACGAGCGGCAGCAACGGCTCATCGCTAGCAGTGACGACCCCGAGGACTGCCCAGGGCTGCGGGCGGCGTTTTTGGCGTCCATGAACGACAAGGACGCCTGGAGGGGCGACCTGGACCTCACCGACGACTTCCAAAAACAGCAGAAAACACCATGCTCTTAGAAGTCGTTTGGAAGCCAGGCTTTCATTTCATTTGTAGCATTTTTAAATGAATACATTGTAATTCCAGAAATGGACACTTGTTTGGTTGCCACAGAAATTGTAAATGACAGTAGAATTTTGAATTTGTAAATGACTTCCATGAAGAAACGTGAATGACAGGTTTCAGCTCAGAATTGTGATTACACATGGCATCATTTTGCTGTATTTCCTAATTGAAATGATGGCTCAATTCTGTGGCAACCAAACAACCCACATATAGAATGTCAAAATGAATTCCAGGATTCCAGGCTTAAATGATGGATACCAAACAACCTCTTAGTCATGGCATGCGGAAGTGGAAGAAGATGCCGCGGAGCGAGAACGGGAGCAGGTCCGCGCGCAGGAGGCGGCGGGCGTCGATGCCGGCACACCAGGACGTGCAGACGCAGCGAGACACGGCGACCAAGCGCGGCGCGAGCCGGCCGAAGATGTCGGTGAGCACGTCGTCGGGTAGCAAGGTCGCCGGTTGCGAACCGTCTTGATCCTCCTGTTGGTCGCCGTCGCCGCCACCACCGGGAGGCTTGAGCGGCGTTTCCTCGTCGCCGCCCATCGCCTCGCCCTCGCTGATGGGAAATTGGATTTGGGGGGTCAGGTTAAGCTGTATACGAAGAACGTGATCCCTGCATATCATAATTGGGATCAGGAATTAAGTGGGAATTACACGAACACATTGCGTAGGATTACACGAACCCTCAATGCCGGAGTTAACAAGCTCCACAATAATGCTCATGTTTTAGTAACCTTTAGTGTAAGATAGATCAACAGACTAAACCAAGTACTAGCATAGCATGCACACCGTAACCTTCATGCATATGTAGGAGGAATAGATCACATCAATATTATCATAGCAATAGTTAACTTCGCAATCTACAAGAGAACCCATCTTGTATTTTTTTTCTTTGTCATGAATGCTAATAGTCTGTTAGCAAATTATAGATAAAGACTTCATCATGTTGTAGCTGGTTGATATGCTTAGAAGGTTGTGCTTTGAATTTAAATAATATAATTTGGACATGACACACTTGTTCTAACATGCTTCCTCTAAACCTTGTCCATGTTCACCGTAAACAAATCCTTCAAAATAAAGGCTAGTGGCTCCCATTTTTATTAACGATGTCATCAGTCTTCCTTTTACCTTTGTAGATGGATGTTTACAAGTAAATCTAGGTGTTTTGAAACATCAAATTAATTTGGTCTGAGCTTAAGTGTCAGGCATGAGGTGATCTCGAATACGGCAGCCTCGGAGCATGTGCAGCTTCTGTTAGACACCTATCTTGCTGCTTGCACTTGAAGCGGCTATTGTGTGGTTACAACTCTGTCAAGCTCAGCATCCTCAAGGTAATCGGTTGGATCTCCCACTCCACCGCTCTGCCTCCCTCTCGGTGTGCCGTAGGTGTGTATTCAACTCGGATATATAGATCTGCTGCACAATTTTGTATAGCATGTTTCACTTGAAAAGTTTTGAACTTTGAAGCCACCTTTTACGAATTCTATGCTTAGTTTCCTATCATTTGTGTGGCTTTTGGTTTGTATCTTCTCTGCATTGGTGTTTATGGTGGTGTCTGTCTGAAAAAGGCGTGGTCTTTCTGTATGTACATGTTCTCTTGTTTGTTCCAAACCATGGAATCCATCCTTTTGTTTTTAATCCAACAACTTATTAGCACAGTCATCTAATACTTACTATTTAATGTAAACTTGCAGATGGCCACATCCACTGGTCATAGCTGGTGGGTTGATTGGACTATATGGCTGTTGTGGGCTATCATCATGCTGGTGTTGATAGTAGTATATTTATTGATAGTGCCTTGCTAGACAGCTACTACTTTTCTTGTTTAAGTATGAACTTGTGTTCCACCATGTGGCTGATGCAATAACATATTGGCTGACGGTTCCTGTATATTATATTTATGTATATATATAATCTGTTTCGTGTTTTAACTTTTAAGTCGATTGCCTAATCCTCTGTGCATTTCCTTGATGTGTGTAGCTGTTGGAGGACGCCAAGCGGCTTGGCATGGTGTTGGCTGCCAAGAGGAGGGATAGGCAGACCCCCTCTAGCGAGGATGAACCGGTGTTTCGGCTATGAGATTAGATGGCCGGTCTGCAGATTCACTGACCTCGGCGCTGAGGCCCGCATATATGCTGGGCAACAAAGGTGGTGGTGGCGGCCAGCGGCTACTTGCATGCTGTAACTTTGTTTTTTGAGTGAGGAACTTGATGTGTCCTGATTTCGTTCCGTCGGTGACGTTTTTGTTGTGGTTGAAAGTTGAGAAGATGTGTGTATGTGATACAGGTGGTGAAACCACAGGTAAGCGAGGACGATTTGAGAACCTGGGTATATGTTGAGGCTTGAAGATCCCAACTCTAGGAGCTTGAGAAAGAGAAGGTATTTACCCCACCCGCCCCTTAATTTTGGTTATGATGCTTCCTATTTGCTTCATCAATGGTTCCCCATGGCTAACAAGATTTTCCTAATTTATTTGCATAGCAATAGGTTGGAGAATGTTCTTGAGTATGTAAGGATGGTGCGGATCTCTGTACTATGTTGGGGGTGGATTTTCACTTCTTATCTGAAAACAATTGGTTAAGAAATAATGCAATATTTAGTAAAGGAAAGCCAATATTTTCAAAAAACAATGGACTGTTCCACTCAAGTATAGAACCATGAATTAACATGAGTCTGATTTGATTCCCACTTAGTGGGAGGCTTTTTCTAATTCACCTGAAAGCAATTATGAAAGACTTATATAAGTATGAACTTGTGCTCCACCATGTGGCTGGTGCAATTTGATATTGGCTGGCACCTCCAGTTTATTATACAACTACATATGATATATCTGGTGTTTTAAGTCATTTGTATAATCGTCTGTGCATTTCCTTTATTTTTGTAGCTGCTGGAGGATGGCAAACGGTTTGGCATGGTCTTGGTCGCCAACACCACCCTGCTCCAAAAAGCCACCATCAGACTTTACGCCATGAGGAGGAGGGCAAGGCGGACAACGCCAGCGTGGATGAGCCGTCGTTTTGGTGTGGAGATGAGATGGTCGATATGTATCTTCACCGACCTCGCTTCTGGGGCCCTTATGCGATGGGTCCACAAAGGTGGTGGTGACGGCCAGCGGCGACTTGATGTGACTTTGTTATGGGAGATGGAGACATTGTGTGGGAGCAGCTCGCCAGCGGGTGCTACCACAACATGGCTCTTGTCGACGTCAACGACCAGAGCCGCCGCCACGGTATCATTGTATTACATTGCTCTTGTCGGCGTCAATGACCATTGACCTTATAGGTCTTGGGCGATTATCTTTTTTCTTTTCATAAAACCTTAGTTTGCGGTGCTGAAGTATAGATACATAGAATTGGTTAATGGCCATGGGTATAACAGATGCTAGATTTTTCAGAGTTAGTACAGTCCAGTTTAGCTCTATCCATTTACATATCCAGTCAACAAATTAGTAAAGCAATCACACAAAGCAACATGTCTATGCATGAAAAATCTGATTAAACCCCGAGTATTTAGCTAAAAAATGGTATTGATCATTTAATCGTAGCCCTAGTATCCTTGTTTGGTCTGCTTGTTCTGTCCTCATGTCAGCAGCGTAGACTGCTTGTGTTTGTGGTGGTGCCTTTATACCAGCAGCACTAGCTTGCAACTATCTTTTATTGTTGTGTTGGCTCGAGGCTTGTTAATTTTCCCAAGGGTCCTTTGTCTCTGGTTGGCTGCGTGCAGAATATTTGTTTTGAAGGCAAATGTTTTAGATAGAAAGATGTCCCTTTCTAGTATGGGCTTGGCCATTGCAGTGAGTTCACCACGCCTGAGAAATGACATGGTTACTTGAATTCTGTCCCTATAGATGTTGTGTTTCAGTGACTTGTTAATCTTACATAGTTGCTGCTATTTCCTCAGTGCATACCTATATCCTTTGTTACACCGTCTATCCATGGCTATATGTCTTTGAAAGTAAATGGTTGATCTCTGGATCTGAACCGAAAAGAAAAAATAACATCGTATTCCTTTCTTGTTTGCAGTTACCATAACTGCTCATGCTGAAACCAAAATCGTAAGGGAGGTGGGAGTAGCAGCCCCAGTGTGGAGCATGACAACAGATGAGAGTCTAGGCTGGTAGTAGCTAGCTTATGTCTATTGGGTGCATATCTAGGCTGAAAACCAAACATGCTGACAATATGCACTTGTATTTGCGTTGTATGTTCTGTATGTTCAAATAAAAGGAGAGGCCGTGCTGCAACTAAGAAAACTCCTGCTAAGAGGTTGTAAAGCGAATGATCATGTTCACATAGATTTGTTGTCTTGCTAGTATTAGATGTAGTCGTGGACGGCAGATTACAAATTTCTTTAGTTCCTTTTTCATATACAAGTTGAGCTTAGGAAATTAAAAGTTATCTGATGGAGATAACACTGTAATCCATGGAGGCGTGTCAAAGGTTAACTAGGTTAACTTGTATTTTGATCTTAGGGGTCGGTGTTACATATATGTAGTACAAGTACTGGGGCACAGCCTTATCTCCTATTCATGTGGATTGAACGGACAACGTAGGGATCATTTATAGCAACAGTTAGAGCCCTAGTCAACACTGCATTGCCGATCCAGCGAGCCCTGGAGAGCTTGAGCTGTAATCTTGGTCCGAAAACTGTAGCTTCAACCTTGCAAATGCAATATATCTTTGTTTTGGTTAACATTAATACAATTTGGTTGTCTTGAGTAGCTAGTGATGGACTGAGCTTAAAAATTGAACTGATTTTCACATCTTATGTAATAATGGTCACTCCCTAGACCAACTGGATATGGTGTTGCCGAATGGTTTGAAACAAATCGTGTATCACGAAAACAGGTTACTCGGTTTTGGATATACTGAATGGCATGAGCTTATTGATATGGAAGAGGTGGAAACTATAATTTGGCTCCATTTTATTTTTACCAAGTCAGACAGACATTTTTGATCCATGATCTGTACCAGGTACATATTTTTTAATCCAAATACTAGTATCCATTTGTGTACGTTCATGAATTCGAACTAGAGAAAACAAAACCACTGAACTGGAGTATAAAAATTGAAAGACATTTTGGATCTTCTCTCTGCTGAAACAAAACCCCGTTTACGTTCATGAATGTCTTGGATCTTCTCTTCTTCTCTCGGCTGAAACAACCGAGTATAAAAATTGACAGACATGTATTATTAACACCCGTACATGCTGGTAAAAGTTGTGGGAGATGGTCAAAACTAATTCCTAGCATAAATCTAGCAACAACCAAGTAATTTAAGGAAAAGATTGGGGGAGTTATGGTTGATGAAGAATTTTTTTTGGTTCCAACCATAAATATAGCAATGACCAAGAAATCAAAGGAAAGGATTGGGATAGGAGGATATGATGGAGGAGACGTATCTTGAGGAGGATCCTAAAGAATAGGAGGTGCATGCATACCATAGTTATCTGGGCCGCGTTTGCGTGCTCGCGGACGCTGATCGCTGGCCGCTCGCGTCCGCCCCTGGCCCGCGTGTCATATGGAGATAGCATCTTTTTTCATTAAAATTAGATATTACATTTTTCCTAAATCTACCTAGTACTAGTCTAGCTACGTACGAGGCCGGCGGCCTCGCCGGCGACTCGCCGCCGGGGCCGTGGATTTCACTCGACGCGGGCAGCCTGCGTGAGGATTCCACTCCAGCTGGGTGACTCGGCATTGGCCCTCTTGCTGCGTTGCTCCGCGTCTGCCCTCCTCCTTTCCGTTCGCCCAGCTTGGACGCGCTCGCGCTCCGCCTCCTGCGGTGGCAACATCCGCTTCCCACACAACTCGAGCTCCTGCGTGGCGGCGCGTTCCGCAGCGGTCTGTGCCTCCAGGCGGACGCGAGCGGCGGCCTGGGCCTCGTGGTTCTTCTCCCGGCGACTCATGCGCTCTTGGTGGCCGCGCTCCGCCGACGCAGCATCCTACCGGGCGCGCCGCTCGGGCGAGGGCAGCTGGATGAGGTGGCGGACTGCTCGCATAGCGAGGAGCTGGTTCTTCTGGTCGACGAGGTCAAAAGGTAGAAATGCCCTCATAAGGTAGCAACTCCACATGGCAAACATAGAAGGAAAAGATACGTCAATGAATCATTAACTAGCCGCCAGAAATCTCGGGATCGACTACCAAGTGCATGATCCGTAGTAAAGAGGGATTTAGGTTTCAGAAATCATAGCATGCATGAAGCCCATATCTCAATTATTCTCAAACTTGCAGAGTGGATCGTGATGCATTTTTTACTCAACAGTAACAAATCGATACCTGGTTGTACTAGCGATGCTGAGACATAAAAACACGCATGTAGAGATACTAGTTGATTTCATTAAGAACGCTGGCTGGTGGTGTTGCCATCTTGCCCGGTCATACATAATAATTAAATATACTTTATATACAGCACTGAACTGTAGTTTTTTTTTTCGGTTTTGTCAGCAAAAACTTCCCGTAAATTCGAGATTCCTAGCTGGAGGAGAATCACGGTGTGTAATCTCCTGAATCAGGCTAGAAGAGCTGGACCGTATCAAATTCTAGATAAAAGTGCCCTCATAAATTAGCAACTTTGCGGGGTAAACATGGAAGCGCCAATCAATCATTAACTAGCGGGCAGAAATCCAGGAATTGACTAGTACAAAGCGCATGACCCGGTAGTAAATAGGGCCTTTTTGTTTTCAAAAATCACGGCATGAAGACCATATCTCTTAATTACTCTCCCTCTGGGTTGTTGTGATTAGCTTCCGTAAAGAAAAGGATCCAGCTATGGAGCAAAACAAAAGAGAGCGGGAACAAAAAAGTGGCGCCAATTTTTGGAGATTTGAACGAAAATCAAACCTTGCCCTCCCCCATACATGTCTATAAATACTAGGAGGGGTCTATCATACGCGTGCGTCGCGTGTGACTTAGACTTTGAGCCCATCTTAATGGCTAAAAAGAAAGAACTTCTTGGGAGATAACCCATGTGTTATTTTGCTACAGTACTTTGTTTTATATTTGTGTCTTGGAAGTTGTTTACTACTGTAGCAACCTCTCCTTATCTTAGTTTTGAGTTTTGTTGTGCCAAGTTAAGCCGTTGATAGAAAAGTAAGTACTAGATTTGGATTACTGCGCAGTTCCAGATTTCTTTGCTGTCACGAATCTGAGCCCACTGCCCTGCAGGAAGCTCAGAAAATTATGCCAATTTACGAGCATGATCCTCAGATATGTACGCAACTTTCATTCAATTTGAGCATTTTCGTTTGAGCAGGTCTGGTGGCCTAATAAAATCCATCTTTACGGACTGTTCTGTTTTGACAGATTCTGCCTTTTATTTCGCATTGCCTCTTTTGCTATGTTGGATGAATTTCTTTGATCCATTAATGTTAAGAATGATTGTGTCACCTCTGAACATGTGAATTTTTATTGTCCACTAACCCTCTAACGAGTTGTTTCGAGTTTGGTGTGGAGGAAGTTTTCAAGGGTCAAGAGAGGAGGATGATATACTATGATCAAGGAGAGTGAAAGCTCTAAGCTTGGGGATGCCCCGGTGGTTCATCCCTGCATATATCAAGAAGACTCAAGTGTCTAAGCTTGGGGATGCCCAAGGCATCCCCTTCTTCATCGACAACATTATCAGGTTCCTCCCCTGAAACTATATTTTTATTCGGCCACATCTTATGTACTTTACTTGGAGCGTCTGTGTGCTTTTGTTTTTGTTTTTGTTTGAATAAATTGGATTACATCATGCTTGTGTGGGAGAGAGACACGCTCCACTGGTTCATATGAACACATGTGTTCTTAGCTCATAATATTCATGGCGAAGTTTCCTCTTCGTTAAATTGTTATATGGTTGGAATTGGAAAATGATACATGTAGTAATTGCTATAATGTCAGGGGTAATGTGATACTTGGCAATTGTTGTGCTCATGTTTAAGCTCTTGCATCATATACTTTGCACCTATTAGTGAAAAAATACATAGAGCATGCTAAAATTTGGTTTGCATAATTGGTCTCTCTAAGGTCTAGATAATTTCTAGTAAGGTGTTTGAACAACAAGGAAGACGATGTATAGTCTTATAATACTTGTAATATGTCTTTTATGTGAGTTTTGCTGTACTAGTTCATCCTTGTGTTTGCCTCAAACAACCTTGCTAGCCTAAACCTTGTATCGAGAGGGAATACTTCTCATGCATCCAAATACTTGAGCCAACACTATGCCATTTGTGTCCACCATACCTACCTACTACATGGTATTTCTCCGCCATTCCAAAGTAAATTGCTTGAGTGCTACCTTTAAACAATTCAAAATTTATTACCTCTTATTTGTGTCAATGTTTTATAGCTCATGAGGAAGTATGTGGTGTTTATCTTTCAATCTTGTTGGGCAACTTTCACCAATGGACTAGTGGCTTCATCCGCTTATCCAATAATTTTGCAAAAAGAGCTGGCAATGGGATTCCCGAGTCCCAAATTAACAAACTAAAAATAGACACTCCTCCATGGTATGTGATTGTTGGACGGCACCCGAAGGATTCGGTTAGCCATGGCTTGTGTAAGCAAAGGTTGGGAGGAGTGTCATCATAATAAAACTAAAATAAAAGGGCACTCCTTCATGGTATGAGATTGTTGGCAGGCACCCGAGGATTCGGTTAGCCATGGTTTGTGAAAGAAAGGTTGGAAGGAGTGCCATCCAAAAATAAAATAAAATGGGAGCCGCTCTTTGAAGGTTTGTCCGGCAAGGGGTTAGAGTACCCGCTACCATTCGTTGACAACAACATACACCTCTCAAAACTTTATTTTTATGCTCTTTTCATGTTTTCAAAATCAAAGCTCTAGCACAAATATAGCAATCGATGCTTTTCCTCTATGAGGACCATTCTTTTACTTTCAATGTTGAGTCAGTTCACCTATTTCTCTCCACCTAAAGAAGCAAACACTTGTGTGAACTGTGCATTGATTCTTACATGCTTGCATATTGCACTTATTATATTACTCTATGTTGACAATATCCATGAGATATACATGTTACAAGTTGAAAGCAACCGCTGAAACTTAATCTTCTTTTGTGTTGCTTCAATGCCTTTACTTTGAATTATTGCTTTATGAGTTAACTCTTATGCAAGACTTATTGATGCTTGTCTTGAAGTGCTATTCATGAAAAGTCTTTGCTATATGATTCGGTTGTTTACCCATGTCATATACATTGTTTTGATCGCTGCATTCACTACATATGCTTTACAAATAGTATGATCAAGTTTATGATGGCATGTCACTCCGGAAATTATCTTTGTTATCGTTTTACCTGCTCGGGACGAGCGGAACTAAGCTTGGGGATGCTGATACGTCTCCAACGTATCGATAATTTCTTGTGTTCCATGCCACATTATTGATGTTATCTACATGTTTTATGCACACTTTATGTCATATTCGTGCATTTTCTGGAGACGTCTGTGTACCTATTAACAAGATGCCGAAGTGCCAGTTCCTGTTTTCTGCTGTTTTTGGTTTCAGAAATCCTAGTAACGAAATATTCTCGGAATCGGACGAAATCAACGCCCGGGTTCCTATTTTACCCGGAAGCATCCAGAACACACGAGAACCGCCGAGAGAAGAGGCACGGGGCCACCAAACCCTAGCCCGGCGCGGCCAAGGGGCGCGCCCCCTAGGGTGTGGACCCCCTTCGACCTTCCTGCGCCGCCTCTCCGCCTATAAAGAGCCCCTGGATCGGAAAACCCGATACCAATTGACGAAACCCACGAGAAACCTTCCGGAGCCGCCGCCATCGCGAAGCCAAGATGCCGGGGACAGGATCTCCGTTCCGGCACCCTGCCGGAGCGGGGAAGTGCCCCGGAAGGCTTCTCCATCGACACCGCTGCCATCTCCACCGCCATCTTCATCACCGCTGCTGCTCCCATGAGGAGGGAGTAGTTCTCCATCGAGGCTCGGGGCTGTACCGGTAGCTATGTGGTTCATCTCTCTCCTATGTGTGTCAATACAATAATCTCATGAGCTGCCTTACATGATTGAGATTCATATGATGATGCTTGTAATCTAGATGTCATTATGCTAGTCAATTGGGTTTTACTTATGTGATCTCCGGAGACTCCTCGTCCCACGTGTGTAAAGGTGACAGTGTGTGCACCGTGTGGGTCTCTTAGGCTAGATTTCACGAATACTTACTCATTGAATGGTATAGTGAGGTGCTTATTTATATCTCTTTATGATTGCAGCATGTTGTATCACAATTTATCTATGTGCTACTCTAGTGATTTGTTATTAAAGTAGTTTATTCCTCCTGCATGTGTGCAAAGGTGACGATGCGTGCACCGTGTTAGTACTTGGTTTATGCTATGATCATGATCTCTTGTAGATTGCGAAGTTAACTATTGCTATGATAATATTGATGTGATCTATTCCTCCTACATATGCATGAAGGTGACGAGTGTGCATGCTATGCTAGTACTTGGTTTAGTACTGTTGATCTATCTTACACTAAAGGTTACTTAAACATGAGCATTATTGTGGAGCTTGTTAACTCCGGCATTGAGGGTTCGTGTAATCCTACGCAATGTGTTCATCATCCAACAAAAGTGTAGAGTATGCATTTATCTATTCTGTTATGTGATCGATGTTGAGAGTGTCCACTAGTGAAAGTGTAATCCCTAGGCCTTGTTCCTAAATACTGCTGAGTTACTACTGCTTGTTTACTACTCGCTGCGTTACTACTCGCTGAGTTACTTACTCGTTTTCTTGCGTTACTACTGCTGCAATACCACCACCATCAACTACACGCCACGCACTTTTACGGCACCGTTGCTCTTGCTCATACTTATTTATACCACCTGTATTTCACTATCTCTTCGCCGAACTAGTGCACCTATTAGGTGTGTTGGGGACACAAGAGACTTCTTGCTTTGTGGTTGCAGGGTTGCATGAGAGGGATATCTTTGACCTCTTCCTCCCTGAGTTCGATAAACCTTGGGTATCGATCCACTTAAGGGAAACTTGCTGCTGTTCTACAAACCTCTGCTCTTGGAGGCCCAACACTGTCTACAGGAAAGGAGGGGGAACGTAGACATCAACGTATCACCGCCGCTGCCCCGCTACGCCACCGGCGTCATGCCGCCAGGCCTGTCGGAGGATGAAGCCCTTCGACAGGCGCAATAGGACTCGGTGGCGCCACAACCGCCACCGTACAACCCCTGGGCTCCTCCTCCACAGCCGCATCCATGGGCGCCTCCACCGCCGCCACAGCCGCATCCCTGGGCGCCTCCACCGCCGCCACAGCCGCATCCCTGGGCGCCTCCACCTCCAGCACCACCGGCGCGCCCGGCGTACGCTCCCCCGGATGGCAACTGGCCGTGGGCGATACCGGAGCTCATCGTGCTCGACAGCGACGACGAGCAGCAGTAGGCGTTAGGGTTTTTTTCATGTTTAAACTATGTAAATTATATTTTCCTGTTAAAAAAATGATTCAAAAAAAATGCGTCGTGCCGCTAGAACCACCCCGACGCAAACGGACGCGCGGTCGATTTCGACCATTTTGGCCGACGCAAACGGACGCGCGCGGACATTTCCGGACGCTAAAATGCATCGCGTCGTCGCTGGAGATGCCCTAAAAGAAAAGAATGGGAAAAAATCCCTATCTAGAACGATTTGGTCACAAAGAAGGCCATGCTAAACAAAAGAAGAACTCGCGCTTACCTGTACATAAAAGAATATCCGTGCAAATCAATTATCCAAAATACTTCAGTACAACAGCGGCAATTGACCCTCCGAAACTTCGAGTCCCGAATTCGATTCGAATCCTGCTTTGACGCGTACTTTTTTTTTTGAACAAATCCAAGCGGTGAGTGTACAATAGGTTACAAAGGACCCCATGAAATAGAGAAATAACACATAGGTCCCTGGTAGATGCAGACAAGACCTCACTAAGAAAAAGAAGAAAGCAATCAGGTCCTTCTCTATCCCCACCGGCGAGCAAGAGACCAGAGAGCCGCCGTCGGGCTCCAAGGCGGGGACGGCACCACTTGCTTCGAAGTCGACGAAGAACGCGGCCTCCAATCTCTGAGAGGCCTCCGATGGAGGTTGAAATATCGCCAAGGTTCACTGGCGTAGATAACGGCAAGCAGAATCGCCGCCGATGTGTTGCTCGAAAAGATCGCTTCAGAAGATCTCCGGCGCCACTTCCGCCACCCACCCATCATGCAAGTTCCCCTGCTTGTCACCACCTTGGCGCTTGGATCCAGGGAAGCTGCAGAGGAGGCAGAGTCGAAGAAGTAGCAGGGCCTACTCTGCATCGCGACGATGAAATTGACCCGCCATCGGACCCGAAGAACCTGCCACGGACTCGGGGAGACGAGCGCAGATGATGGCGACGCCGGCGGACCCAGTAGATGAGCTTATTGAGGAAGCCATCCCCGGATCTTCTTCCTCCTTTGACCGTCCGCCATGGACGAGTACCGGGAAGGAGAAGCTCCATGATCTGGTTGCCGCTCACATGCAACCACATCGGATGACGAAGGAAGAAGGGGAGGGCCTTATTGGCGAAGATGCCACGCCGTCTCCTCGCCGCCTGCCGCCTCTCCTGCCACCGGAGAAGGACAGCCACGAAGAAGAAGGCGAGGACGGGCCGGATCTGGCCATGCGGATCCGGCCTCCTACTCGCATACTCCACTAGGGTAAACAACAGAGAACAACATCCTATACTACTATATACAGGCTGACAGGCGTCTCTCCTTCCTCCACTCCGGCCGGCAGTGCCGACGGAGAAGATTCCGGATCGGGGAGAAGATTCCGGATCGGGCCGGCAAGGGTGGCGACGAACGGCGGACTCTCAAAGGAGCGAGTTACTGTAGTGAGGTGAGAGGGGAGAGGAGGGTAACTTTTTACCATCACGCCCATCTGATGGGCCGGTTCACGATCGCTCGTCCTTCAGCGAAACGACGACTCCGCAGCTCCCGCGCTAGGAGTCTTTTCCAATAGCGTCGCGTCTCCCTCTCCGTGCAGAGATAAGGAGCGTCCGTCACGGTTGGGCTTTGGCCTGCCTATTGGATGTTGGACCATGCTGCAACTTTTTGTTGGTTAAATGACGAGTATTGGGTCCGCCCAAAAAAATGACGAGTATTGGGAAGCAAAGTGCAGATTTTGTCACTATAAAAAACGAACAATGTGCAGATTTTGTTTCAAACATGACTGTACATGAACAATGACAGATTAGTAAATTCAATAACGCGCGGTGATGACTTGTAATCCAAAAAAAATCTAATTCCTACAAAACTAAAATTATTTGTTCGATGGCACCTCAATAATCAAGATTGGGAAAAATGTTTTGTTGTGTCAGAACGCATGGTCGTTTTGTGGCTTGGCAAATGGTAATATATCACAAGTTTAGGTTTTATCCCGTTGCAATCGGTGGTCTCCGTGGGTAAAAAGACCAGTGGTACGTCAAAAATTTCGGTGGCGATGGTATGTCCCGCGCGATAAAAAAATTGCCCAGCGCAAAAGAAAACCGGGTCGTAAAAAATGGTGGCGCAAGAGAGGAGTCAGGTTTGATCCATCCCCGGGGTTTTTTCTAGCCACCGCCGGCCGGGATAGGAGCGCCGCCACGCCAGGAGGCGTCGGGCCGGAGGTCTCTCATCGGAGGGCTTCGGCTGCTGCGGCATCGGAACTTCTGAGGTCTCCTCGCAAGCTACAGCCCACCTGCGGCGGACGAGTCCCCGTCCCCGATTGCCCCCGCCTTCCTGTTCGATCTACCGCCACGATAACAAACCTTGTGAACCGGTCCGCGCCTCCACATCGCGTCCTCCCCGATCCTCCGCACCGAGGCATCCCGCGAGAAGACACTAATTGGTCCCCAACCACAATGCCCACAAGTAGAGCACGATGATGACAAAGTGTGGCGTAGTAGCGTGTCGGCAAACTCTGTGTTGAGTTGTGGGAACCAGTCTTTCACGGTCAGGACCGACGACGTGCATGCGGTTCGTCTGTCTCAGCTATACTCTAGCCGGAGTTGGTGGTAAGATGTGACTTCGTTGGGTTACAGGCTCAGCGATAGACTCGGCGGCTTATTACTTTCAGTGTTCTCCATATGTCAATGTTCTTCTCTCCTTCATCCTCTGTTTTCTTAACCTCTAGCCTATGATGCAGTAATGCAAAGATCTTTATGTGACAAATGACATTTTCTTCATTTTAGTCGTTCATGCTTCTGAAGAATGAATGTAAATCTTCATCTTCAGCACTTTTCGCCGCTCTGAACCCGTTTTAGCTGTCCATGAAGGATAGTAGTATTTGTAATTGTTATTGCTCATATCTTTCTTTAGCTGTGCACGTAAGATCGTATTTGAATTCACACATCTTTTGGAACGCCTTTGATGTTTGAACATCATTACAATAAATTGGTTTAAAATATGCTAAGTTAAAAAATGATGCTTATTTGTCGTACAGTTACATTCTTAGGGACTTGGGCCAGGTCCTTAATCCTATGACGTTACACAAATGTACAAGCTTGGCTTAAGCGACAATCAGAATATCTATTGCTAGGCGGACTCAAATCAGGTCACTCCATATATGTGGGACAATTCAATTCGGTCGGACTACTAAATTGTTGGGTAGGTTGAGGTTCAAATTATTGTATTCAATAGAATTTAACCCGTAGCAACCGCACGGATATTTTTGCTAGTACTGGTATTCTGATATCTACTACTGCGGCGAAGGAGGGGAGGAGTTCGCGCAGTCAGCAGGTGCGAAGGTTAGGGTGCGTTTGTCGAGGTCGTACCCGATGTGCATGTTCTGCTGCGCGATGTTGCCGAGGATCGACACAGGGTTCCGCTCCGACGCTGCCGCCAGCGCCATGCACATCATCCCCTCATGCATCATCACGAACGTGTTCTGCGGTTTCAGCGTCACGGCCGCGCCGCCGCCCAGCTGCAGCGTCACATCCGGTACCATGGCCACGACCTGTCCCATAGGCACCCCGCTGATGTCGAAGCACATCAGCTTCTCCCGCGACTCCACCTTCGGGAGCTTGATCCGCTTGGTCAGTTCCTCCACCAGCGGGTCAAGAACGCTCTTGTCGAGGAACGTCAGCGACGAGCCAGAGTCGACGATGATGAGGGAGGACCCGTGCGGCTGGAAGGTGGACTTGCCGATCTTGACGGCCTCGAGCTTCACGGTGTAGTAGGTGTCCACCTGGGAGCGGACCAGCGGCGTGGTCACCGCGCCCGGCTCCGTCACATCAGCGCGGGCGCCGAAGTTGAGCGCTGACGAGGCGTTTAAGAAGAAGTTGACGAGGCAGTAGGAGAACTTCCTGCCGATGGATGCCTCCTTGCCGAGCTGCGTGACGAGGGAGAGCGCGCTGCCGCCGAGACCGACGACGCCGTCTGCTGGGAACGTGCCGGCGTTTTGAGTGGAGCAGCCGAAGTTGATGTTGGCCACGCGCAACGAGGCGGCCTCGTCGCGGTGCCCCGTTACGCCGTCGTGGAAGGTGAAGGTCTCCGTGGACAGGAGGCCACTGGTCCGGGAGCCGTCGAAGTAGGTGTAGAGGTACTGGAGGGGGTGCAGGAGGCGCCGTTGAGCGCGCGGCACGCGCCGGACTTGCAGTCCACGTGGCCGAAGGTCGTCGAGTTAGCCGGGTAGAACACGACGTCCTTGCCGGGGACGGGGGCGCGTTTCGGATCGGTGTTGTCGGTGCACTTGAGCCAGACGAGGTCGCTGCCGGTGTCGGCGACGGCGAGCATCCGGGTGGGCGGCGTCCCGACTCTGACGGCAATCAGGTACTCGAACGGCCTGGAGGTGACCTCGCTCATGGCGCCGCCGCCGACGTGGGAGCGCGAGAGCGCCGCGGCGCGGTCCGTGGACCGACTGACGGCCGCGAGCAGGCGTTCGTGCGCGGTGAGGGACGGGTCGTGGTACGGCGACCTGACATCGTCCCGGTGGATGAACTCCACGCTGAACCCGTCGCCGCGAGCGACGTCCGCCGTGCAACCGCACAGCTGCGCCGTGAGGACGACGCCGACGAGCAGGAGGAGAGCGCGAGATACCGTCGTGCCCGCCATTGTGTGTCACAACTCACAATTCAGTTCCCGAGGAAGAGTATATCTCGTAGATCGCTTGCTAATGACGTCTGGCTGCTGGAAGTGCAGTACGGAGTACACGGCAGTATTAATAGGCGGTCGGTGTGACCAAAAAAATGGCACCTGGTTAATTAATGGGACAGACGATTTCATTGCCAGCGAGCTGCATTAATGCGTAATTAAGTGCAGATTTCACCAGAGAGCTGGAGGATCATGCATGCGGTTTATAATGGAGGTACATCTTTTGGGGCTGAAACCGACGATTTTTTAGGCAGTATTTAAGGTGGTGCTAAAAAATCATGAGTGGTTACTTGCAATATTCGTGGATCGCATACGGGCGGCAAATTTATAGAGGTCGTTGAATGCTTGGTGGTATGCCACCGGCCACCGGAAATATGCATGGCAGTAAGAGCATCCCCACTCGTTGGCGCTCCCCACGCCCAAATCCGGACGAAACTACCGTCGGATTGGACGAAATTAAGTCGTGGGGAGTACCATATTTCCAGTCGTCCACCCGGAGTTCGGCGGATAGAGTTTAAATTCAAACAAATCGCCGTCCCGCGCTACAAGTACGGGCAGTTGATCGGCAAAAGGAGCAAAAGGATCGGCCACGGATCGGCGATCGGAGGGAAATTACACGGAGACGAGGCTCGTCGGCGGTCCCGGCCGGCACGGCGGTGTCCGACGGACCGGTTTCCTCACACGCCGTGGCCGAAGCGGCTGCGGCGGGCGGCGAAGCAGCGGCGGGCGGTGGACGTCGAAGCGGCCGCGGTCGACGAGGTAGATGGTGAGGTAGACGAGGTAGGAGCCGGCGGAGACGACGTAGTGGCTCGGAGGATGTCGTTGCGGTGGCCACTGGTACCAATTCCTCGTCTCCTCGTCCATCGGTTCCATGTCGCCGCCGCCCATGAGGAACGCCAAGTCCGTGTTCCTCTTCTTCGCCGCCACCGTCGTCTTCGGCGAGGGCGATCCGGGCGCCTTGGTTGGCGAGCATCTCCCGCCACCTGCCGTCGAACTTGTCGTTCCTCCCGTCGGCGTGCGATCTCAAGTCGGCCCGGCACTTGTCGATCGACGCCCGCATCCTGTCCCGGCGGGATTGTCCGTCCGTTTGAGCTCTTTCTCGCTTCTTCGGCCGAGCTCGGGCGCCCTTCCGCCGCGCAAGCCGGCGGAGCGTCGGGGTTGTACTTGCTCGGTCTTGCTTTTCGAGAGGGATGTGCGAACTTCCTTCCACTTCTCGCACTTCTCGAGGCGGGCGTAGACGTTGAGGAACTTGAAGCTGCAGGCCGGTGTCGTCCGTGTACATGTCCAAAGCTCGGCGCAGCCGGGGAAAAAGGGCACGGCGATACGGGTCAGCTAACGACGATGTACCTCGGTGGTGTAGGGCCGGCGGATCATACCCTTTGCTCCAAGTCGTGGCCGCCGATCGGCCGTTTGTCGATCTCCTCCCGTACGCCGTGCCATTTGCTGCACGCCGTCCGCATGATCCCCCAATGGGTGGCCATTGCCTTGTCTCCCCGGTACACGTTCATGTTCGTCTTGTTGAAGTAGGGATCGACGAGCTTGCGTTCCTCGTACGCCTGCCTCACTCGAAACCGGTATGTGTCGAACGGCCGATTGGCCCCGATTATGCCGTTCGTGGACACGGTCATCCAAGCTTCGGCGAGGCACTCCTCTTCCTTCGGCGTCCATTTGATACGCGGTTCGGCAGGTGGCGAGTCCTTCTTCCTCTTCTTCTTCCCCTTCGACGAGTTGGCGGCGGCTTCGATTGGCTCTTCTTCTTCCTCGCCTTTTTCTTCGACGGCTTGGCTTCCGTCGGCAACATCCTCCCGATGCTCCTTGCGCGCCGCCACGGCTGCCGTCGCCCTCGTCTCCTCTTGCGTGAAGAACCCCGGGCACGCGGCGGCGGCGGTCATGAAGAACCCCGGGCTCGCGGCGGCGGCGGCGGAGCCGGAGGTGATCATCTCGTGGATCTCCTCTTCGTTCGGCGCCGCCATCGCACCGAACGCGAGCGGCCCTCGTCGCGAGGCCGGCGAGGTGCCCTCGAACGGGCCGCCGCCGCCGACGTCAAGCTCGGGCGGCGACGGTGTGGGCTTGGACGGTTGGACGTAGGCGCCCTCTTGGAACACGGCAGTCGGCGACGGCGAGTACAGCGAAGGCGAGAAGGAAGACGGGGAACTTGTTGTACCTTGCGTCGGCCATTGGCCGGGGAACACGCCGCCGCTATAGGCCATGCTTATTAACCTCAAGTGTTCATCTTGGGCCGCCTCCGCCGACCTCTTGGCGGCGGCTCTTTTCACCCTCTCCGCCCTGGCGCTTGTTTCCACGTCGCGTCGTTTCTCGTCCGCCGCCCACTCGGCGTTCGACATGCCCGGCGGCTTCATCTTCTTCTTCCGCATCTTCCTCGCCGGCGCCTTCGGCGGCATTGTGGTGGACGAGAAGACGAGGAGGAGAGTGGTGGTGGACGAGAAGACGCCGCCGGGAACCGGAGCTGGAAGACGAGGAGATTGGGGGATTTCGGCGGGAGAGAATGGGGATATGCAAGCAAATTGGAGGGAATGGGGGAAATGCAAGCAAATTGGAGGGAAAATCACGGGATTTGGTTTTCCGGTCGCCGACTACGCGGGTCCACACGCCGTTTCGCGCGCTTTCGTTTCGTCCGGAGTCCCCGAGCGCGCCCCGGGGGCCGGGGGTGGCGTGGGCTCGCCGGATGGATTAAGGGCCAAATCCGGACGAAAACGAGGAACCGGGGGCGCGACTGGGCCGAATTTCGCCGTCCGGATGGAAAAAACGTCGGTCGGGGGCCTCGTCGGGGGGACGAGTGGAGATGCTCTAAGGGAGAAGACATGTCTTCTCTTATCCCTCTATATTATAAATAAAAGATAAAAAATATTCCCTTCGTATCAGTTACTAGTCTTTCCCGTATCTATAGGTCGCTAATTTAACATATATAATTTAAATTATATAATGTAAACAATATATTATTAGAAAATAGAACATCTCAACTTTATAATGATATAATTTTTATACTCCCTCCATTTCTTTCTATAATGCCTATAGATTTTTGACATTTGTTTCAGAATATAAAGTTGTAGCTTGGCTCTTTTCCAATTACCACCTCTACCGGTCAGCTCCCACATGACATGCGTGAAAAAAATCCATATAGAAAGGAAACAATTAATTGAGATTCCTAATGCATGACCCCAACGATTCCTTAGATTTAGGAAGCAAAGTTTTTATTTCCTTAATATAACCTGGCTGCACATATATGGAGAGTCAACCAGAAAGATTTGTGGAATTTGTTATGTTGATTTAGAAAGTTACCGATTTCCCTTATTTTACTCTGATCTCAAATCGTTAATCTAGGGGTCTTGTGTAAAGAACACTTTTGTGCTAATTTCCATGCCAAAATACTATAGGCACTATAGAATGGAACGGAGGGAGTAATATATAGCAAATACTAATTTGATCAAATTTACGACCTAGGAGTTCGCGCACGCCTAATAAACTGTGAGAGAGGAAGTATAAGTAGTCTCTTACAATTAATGATGATCAATTTATTTATAGTAGGAAAATGGTTGTTAAGGAAAGTCATGTGGCACAATGGAGAAAGAAAACTTCTCTTATCTTATTTTCTAAAATATCGAGAAGGCAACCTTGTCTTTCTTCATTCTTTTCTCCAACTTAGCAAAAATCTTACGTCGCAACTTTAATCATCGTATTATACATGCCCTAACGAAAAATCATTTTAGAAACACCAAGATATGAATAGCATGATTAAATTTGGTCCCGTTTAAGCTTTCCTATTATTAGAAAAGTCAGAATAAGGTCCTTCCGCCCTATCCTTGCTCCGGTGGTGCATCTAGCGTCGACGGAGGGCATATGGAGTTGTGTGCCCGTCGGATCTCATGGGATTCGATCGGTTTTCGTGTTTGTTGGTGTGGTTTTATGCCAGTCTCTTCCGATCTACGGTTGTCATCATTAGCGATGGATGCTGCTATGATGCGTTGGTCCTTTGGGATCTTCGCATGATGACTTCCCGTCTGTCTACTACAGCAAGCTCTACTACGACAAGTTTTGCCTGCCTCCAGCGTCTACTACAGCAAGCTCTACTACGACAAGTTTTGCCTGCCTCCAGCGATGGAGGGGCGATGGAGGGTTTCTTTCTCGAAAAATCCTCTCTCACGAATTTTTTCTTAGTTGCCATAAAATATTTAGTCCTCCAATCGCTGCTGAGCTTCTTGATTTGATGCCATGAAAAAAGTGTATGCACTAAAATTATCATCCCAATCGATGGATAAAATGTTTGGTCCTCCCATCGCTGTTGAGCCTCCCCATTTTATCCCATGAATCCAGGTCCATCTGCATGTGTGGCTCTCCATAAGCTTCTTCTTTTTTACAGCCACAATAACCTCTAATAATCAACAATAGTAAGGTCCTTTATAAGCCGAGGCCTAAGAAATTCTGGAGGTTCGTCCAGCCAAAGACCTGGAGAGGATCTAGCCTGCCTGGGAGTCGGTTTTAAGCACTGCATCCCACTTCGCTAACTGAATTCCATCGCGAAGAGCAAGTGACTGAGCATTTTGGACATTGCCGTGTCTCCAGTCCCTCGAGACATGAGTTTTATGAGTACCACCATCTTCTGTAACATCGCGATCTGTATCCAGGAGCACAGGGTGGCCATCGGTACTCATTGTTCAGGAATTGGCTTCAGGGTCAGGCGCCACAACTTCTCCTTTTTCACCGCTCAAAAACATCGTCCCATCGCCAGCTCGAAGGCCAAAACCATTTAGCAATACTAACCACACATATCACGTATCAGAAGAAAAGACATCACAGGAAAAGAAGAATCGGAATGTCTACTCTTGGTATGCTGGGATGCAACAGAGTAATTCTGCACCTGAAGGTGATTTTGTTTGGTCTGGATACTGAACAAAATAGCATATGTAAAAGGAATACACAGCTCAAAAGAAATTGTGCTCCAAATATAATAAAAATAACATCATGTGAACCGAAAATGATGGATGTGAACTCATTACGGGTACCATGCCATACAACCACAATTTCGGCAGCCTTGGCATGTAGACTTGTGGAGAAAGATGATCTATGTTGCAAGGAAGAGAGTGACATTGGTTCACCAATTCTATGAATATGACTGCATTTTCTTGTCACAAATAGTAGGACCAAACTGTGTGGCAGCCTCACATTGTACTTTGATCTTGCTTCCTAATAATTTTACCATCACCAGACCAGCTCAGTACTTATTTTCAGCTCAAACATGGTACATTCACCAGTCAACAACAGAGAAATAAATTTGAATCATTTGAGCTTGTTTGGATTTCCTAAAAGAATTAGGACATCCTGTTTAACTCTATATAAACTCAAAGATTCCTCAAGTATGAATGTTAGATCATCTTGCATACACAGATGCAACATCTTCAAAATACTGGCAGTATCAGCCCACAAAGAGCCGAAGAGGCAAGTGGCATAAGAATGTATTTCCATGCACATAGCGATGACTGGGAACCAAAAGCTATAGTTATACATTTATTTTAGCTTAGTCAATGATGATGATAAATTAAAATATCTATGATCATCAGCCTGACAAATAAATAATCAGTGCAATTTATTCTGAAATGTCTAGTCAACTATTAAGCACATGAATAATACATATTACAGCAGGAATCTAATAAACTTTTATGAGTACCTTGGATCAATCATAAATATCAGAAAAAGTGGTGTACCTTAATTTCGATCATGGGAAGTTTGCTTCAGAGTGTTATTCAAGCTAGGTTCGGAATGTTTGTAACCTACTGTATAGAAGCAATTCATTTCTGGATGAGTAAGGGGTCTGAAGCTAGCTGGTAGCTTCGCTCAAACAGAGAAGTGCATATACCTACGACTCACATGATCCAGATGAAGGAAATAACTCAAAACAATTAACTAGCAAGTAGTGGCCACTAAAGAATAAGCACTCCAGAAGAAATAAACATAACAGACATAATAATAATATTTTTCAGTAGGAAGCAATTCTCAGTACAGATATCAAAGACGACTTGAACATCACATGGCACCCATTTCATCTGCTGCACCAATGGTTTGCTACCAATATATGCTAATGTTGGTGATCAACTCATAGAGTAATTGTTTGTAGGGAACTCCTCAATCCAACATGGTGTGTATACAAGCAATTCATTTCTGGATGAGTAAGGAGTCTGAAGCTAGCTGGTAGCTTGGCTCAAATAGAGAAATGCATGTACCTACGACTCACATGATCCAAATGAAGGAAATAACTCAAAACAATTAACTAGAAGTAGTGGCCACCAAAGAATAAAGCATTCCAGAAGAAATAAACATAACAGACATAATAATAATATTTTCCAGTAGGAAGCAATTCTCAGTACAGATAGCAAAGACGACTTGAACATCACATGGCACCCATTTCGTCTGCTGCACCAATGGTATGCTACGAATATATGCCAATGTTGGTGAGCAACTGACAGACTAACTGTTTGTAGGGAACTCTTCCATCCAACATGGTGTGTATGCAAAAGCATACTTGACCCTGTCCACTTCATCCCTGTAACCACCGGAACGGTGATATTTTTCTGGGTATATGGCACCTAACCATTCAATCTTGGAGGTGTTCAAATGATAAGCTAGTCCTTTGGAGGCTAAGTCGGAGAGGAAGAGAACCTCTTTGAATGGGTGAAGCCCGAGCATGTCAAGCTCACATACTTCTTCATTCCAGCAACGCTCCTCAGACAAGTCATCACTGGAGTTGGATTCAGATTTCTCTTGAAGAATTGCTTTCTTGTTGTCCTTTGAGCTGCACTCTTCGATCGCACCTTCATTGACAAGAACAACATCATCATCACCATTTTCAAGAACATCACCACCGTCGGAGCTCCACTCAAACTTGTCTTGGACCATATCATCTTTGCGGGGTTCAGGAAAATGGATGCAGAACGGATTGTGGTTGATCCCTTTTAACATCCAGGGCGCACGAGGCTGTGGAGGACACCAAGGTGCGAACACGGGCTCGAGGTCAATGTCGTGCTTTAGCACCCACTCCAGTTCACCACATGCTGATGATTCCGTAAGGATCCAAACCCGGAGCAGATAGTTATCAAGCGACAGAAAGTAGACCCCGTTTTGCGATCTTTGCAGATAAGGATGTGGGTACCTGTTATCGGCGTAGCCCGGCGGTGGTTTGACTACGCGATATGTGTTGCTAGACAAGGATATCCTGCAAATTGGGGGAACCAGCCAGAAGGTGTTACTAGTTTCTCGTTTTACAGAAGTACTACTAGGTACTAATGCATTTTATTTCAGCATTGCAAGATACATTTACACACATCGGGATGAAATGAATCGAAGTAGGTAGGCGGGGGTAGGGGTACGCACCTGAGAACGAAATGGGACTCGCAATGCACGTAGAGGGCTCCTCGGGAGTAGACGGCGCCGGACCGCGGCCGAGCCTGCACCTGGGCGACGGTCCCTGCTGTGCCGCCTTCTCTGACGAAACGCCTCTCCTCCCAGCAGCCTGTGCTTGACGAGAGGACATTCAAGGTGCAGGAGGATGCCGGGCACTGGGCATCGTCGTAGCCTAGAACATCCATGGAACCCATTCTGCTCAAAGCGCAGATCCGGAGCACCTGGTAGTGCGGTGAGACGGTGGGATCGAAGAGCAGGTAGGTGTTGATGGCTTCCGGGACTGGAGTGGCATCTTCAAGAAGGTCTTGGTCGGTGCTGACGAAGAAGTGGACGCGGCCGGGCGGGCCTGGGGGCAGCGCATCCCAGCGGCGCGTGGCGGGGTTGACGACGTAGGTGTCGATGAGCAGGAGGCCGTTGCAGTGGTCCTTGATGGCGTATTTCTCCCGGGTGCGGTAGGTCTCGCCGACGCGCCACGCGCAGGCGGCGGGGCTGGCGTAGGGCAGGAAGCTGAGCTTGCCGGTGAGCGCGGGGGCGGCGCCGGCGCCGGGGCGGGCGAAGAAGGCCGGGAACTTGTGGGTGTCGAAGTGGAGGAAGATGCCGCGGAGGGTGAGCGGGAGCAGGTCCGCGCGCAGCAGGCGGCGGGCGTCGATGGCGGCGCGCCAGGGCCTGCAGACGCAGCGGGACGCGGCGACGCAGCGCGGCGCCAGGCGGCCGAAGATGTTGGCTAGGGCGTCGTCGGGCAGCGAGGGTGGCGGCTGCTCGCCATCCTCCTGGCCCTGCTGTTGCTCGCCGCCGCCGGGACCCTCGACAGCGTCCATCGCCTGCCTCGCTGATGGATCTGGGGGACTGGCTGTTGCTAGGAAGGAAGGAGGTGATTCCTGGGCTGCTGCTCTTTTAGCTACCGCCCATGCTAGCTCGCCTAGGGTGGGCAGGTTGCCGGAGTGAATGCTCGCTCTTTGATGGCGCCTGCAACCTCTGAGGGCTCCGGGATAGTCCTTGGCCTTGCTGTGTCGACTGTCGAATGGCGAGTCGCAGATTTCGCGTCCGCTGCTCAAGTCCGTGGTGAGTCTGGTAGGTGACCGTTCCGGCCGGGTTCAATGCGAGCCTGGCGAACTCTCGAGCTGGCTTTAAGGCATCTCCAGCGGGCGGCGCGACAGCATTTTAGCATCCGAAAATATCCGCGCGTGTCCATTTGTGTCGGCTGAAATGGTTGAAATCGACCGCGTCTTCGTTTGCGTTCGGATGGCTCCAGCGGCACGATGCATTTTTTGGCGGAATCATTTTTTAAAAACATGAAAACATATTTTGAAAAAAAACCCTAACGCCTACTGCTGCTCGCCGTCGCTGTCGAGCACGATGAGCTCCGGTATCGCCCATGGCCAGTTGCCATCCGGGGGAGCGTACGTCGGGCGCGCCGGCGGTGCTGGAGGTGGAGGCGCCTAGGGATGTGGCTGTGGCGGCGGTGGAGGCGCACAGGGATGCGGCTGTGGCGGCGGTGTTGGCGCCCAGGGATGCGGCTGTGGCGGCGGTGGAGGCGCCCAGGGATGCGGCTGTGGAGGAGGAGCCCAGGGGTTGTACGGCAGCGGATGTGGCGCCGCCGAGTCCTGTAGCGCCTGTCGAAGGGGTTATCCTCCGACAGGCCCGACGGCATGACGCCGGTGGCGTAGCGGGGCAGCGGCGGCTGCACAGACGGGTCGTTCTCGGAGACGAGGACGCCGAGCTTCGCCATCTCGTCGTCCGTCATGTTCTCCGGGAACTCGAAATTGCGGCCCTCCGCCAAGGCCTGCTGCCATTCGTGGAAGACGGCCGCAACATAGTCATCGTTGTCGTCCTTCACCTCCTCGTTATGGTACGCGAGCGTCTCGATGTAGTCGTCCTCGTCGTCGTAGGCGTCGTAGGCGTCTTAGGCGTCGTAGGCGTCGTCGGCGTGGTCGTCGTGGTCGTCGTCGTCGTTGTACTGCGCGCGCGTCGGCAGCTGCTGACGACGCGTCGGCGCCTCCTGTCTTCGTGGACGAGTCGGCGGTGGACGCGCGAAGGGAAAATCCCTATCGCCCATGAAGCCCGCCCTCCTCCTCCTATCCGTCTCGGTCGACAGATAGGTACGCCAACTTTCGGAGTCGATGGCGTACGCCGAATCGGCGTGGAGGTCCGGCGGCAGGTACCGTGTAATATCCCAGGTTTAGAGGCAATAAAATGAGAGAACACCAAAGTGTGCATTGCATTCATGCATAGAAAATCCAGGGAATTTTCGCGCTTTCAAATAAAACTTACCACGATGAGTCGAAGTTTCACTTGACTTGCTGGAATTGAAGTAGATCATCAAGTCAAGCGCTATAAACTTCACTGTGATCTTTGTTAAAACCTTGTTTTGGGTAGAGATGATTTGATCTATGGGCTAGATCAAATAGAACTAGTTTACAACAAACAACATCTTAAGTAAGGATCAACTACAAGATCTTATAAAGGATCTCAACCTGCCATTCCTTACAACAACACATGAATAATTATTCAACCATAAATCAAAGAACACAAATAAATAAGACACTATTCTTTACTTATCTTATCCATGTTTTCTTCTAAATAAATGTTCCTACCATGAGTCACATGGTATATCTTTTCAACCACAATCCTTGAACCAAGTCAAGAACTTGCATATTCATTCTTCATTAACTTTGACAATTCCAACTTTGTTTCCTAACTCATTCCATTAAATCTTAGAAAAAGGAGAGAATCATTCATATGCTTATTCTATCCATTGAATGGAACCTAGATTACTATTTAAATCTTATCCAATTGAGGTACTTGTTGATACTAACCAATGATACAAGAAATATAAGTCAAGTACTAAACCCTATTTGACCTAGCTAAAACTTGATAGTAAGTAAGAACCTATTCTTCTAGTAATTATAGAGAGGCAAGTGTTGTGATCATTCCAACTTGGTAATGATCATAAACCCTAGAGGAACCCTACCTATTCAGAGTAGCTCAACCTACAAAGGTATACTCAAGTATATGTACTTATGCTTGATCTTGGAAAGAGAACTATAATTCACCAATGAATTGTTATGAGGCCAATACTTTGATCATCAAAATTGGGTGATGATCATAAACCCTAAGAATCTAAGTGAGTGTGTTGAGAGAAGTATTATGGAAGAGAGATTAGTGAGGGATAAGTGGATTATGTCTAATGCATGATCTTGCTTTATAAATTAAGATGATAAGTTAAACCTATATATGTGATCCATAGATCTCATTCTTCACATGAAATGATAAGTAAATCATTAGTAGTTAATCCAGACCAATACTCATGCCTTGTATAGAGTAGTATTGATATGGTATCCAAACCTTGCCTATCCAAAAACTTGAGATAAACATAACATTTCCTTGAAACAATAATTCTACCTAAGTGAGGAGGATAACTCTAGCCACTAGAATAGAATCAATGCTTATGCTCATGCCTAAACCTAGTTGTGTATCACATGGGTGATCATAACTAAAACCCTAAACCATATTTGAATCCCAATTCAAGTATCACTTTGGATTAGAAGTAGAACCCTGCCTTGCCTCATGCCTACTTATATTGCAACTTAATAAAGAGTATGCAAAACTCTAAACCTTTGGAAACAATTCTTCACATAAAATCATGAACCAATCCATTCCTATTGCCATTTATTTTAAACTCTAGCTATAATTATAATATGTGCACAATCCATATTATATGTACAAGTCAAACTTAACAAAGTGTTCACCAAGTACATGTTATAATTTTCAACCATTCAAACAGAGTGGTTCCTAAATAAAAGGAATAGAGATAAACATTTAAAACCATGTTCATTTCCAATTTAAAATGCATTTCACAAGAACACCAAATTAATCAATTATGAAATGGTTGTTTATACAAAACAATACAACAGGTAACATTATCAAATTGTTCTGATATTAAAATATTTTAGAATCTGCAAAACAACACATAATTCAAATCAAGTTAAAACCAGTAAATAAAAACAGAAAAAGAAAACAGAAGTTTGAAAAAAAAAATGGAGGGAAACTTACCTGGCAGACCGAACAGCACCGCAGCAATCCATCACCACCAGTAGCTTCAGCGAGTCGAGGGGAGTCGAGAGCCATCAGTAGTTCATCCCGGGAGGCCGTAAATCGGCGGCGCCACCATCTGCTGACCGCCGGCGTTTAACCGCCGGTGAGGTCAAAGGTCCTGGTCAACTTTGACCGGTCCTTGCTTGCGTGGCAGCCAGCGTGGACACGTACCCCACCACCGCCGAGTAGGGCTAGATCTCGTTCTCGGTACAATTAGCATTTGTTGTTTAATTTAAAAACCAGTAAATTGCTGAAACTTTGTAAAACCATATAAAATTCATTTCAACTCAGAAAAATATGAATAATATATCAAAATGCTCACAAAAATAAACTCTATTCAAATAAAATATAAAATAAAAATGTGTGTCAAAATAAAAATTCACTTATTTTTAACTTTGTTAATTATGCCTTTCCAATTGTTTTGAATCCAATTTGAATTCAATAATTTGTGAAGTTTCAAAATTAAATCTTAGCTATTCAGTAAGAAAATAAAATGTTAAGATTAATTTTCTTAAACATCTTTTCATTGACTTAAGATATTAATGATAATTCATAAACCCTAACTAGTAATTATTTTAATTCTTAAACTCTCTAAAAATTAATAGCATGTTAAAATTATTAATAACTTTATTCCAAGTACTTAATCACATTAATTCTAGTACCAAGTATTACTTTAAGAATTGGATCATAATGTAGAAACCCTAGTTTTATTATAAGTTAGAATCTGGATCCCATTATTTTATGTGATCATGTCAAAATGTTAAACCCTAAAACCTTAGTTGCTTAGCACATGTGATCATGTGAATTTCCTTTACATAGAGAACCATATTATGTGACCAATGAATGAATGCTTATGATCCACTAGCATAAACCAAGTCACATGAGATTATCATTCCATGTTTCTATTTCAATTAAAAACCTATATGATTCACTAATATCACCTAGGTATAAACCCTAACTTGTTAATTGGATTAGTACCATTGATCACCACTCCTATATACCATACCATTAAGATCAACCTCAATCATTAAACCCTAGTAGAACCATAATGATAAACCACTTAGCTTAGAAACTATTAGAGATTATTTGGTAAAGCAAATATGAAACCATAGTAAACCCTAACTCATAGCAACACCTTGACCATCATTCTTTGATATGCTAACCATAATCAACCATAGTAATAAACCTGCTAATACTTGTTACATATAGACCAATTCTATTTAAGAACCCAACTAGTTCCTATTAGAGAACTAAATGAATCCAATAGTAAACCCTAGAAAGCCATAGCTCCTATGTATAGTAGTTCATATTCTTATTTAACCTGTTCTTCAAAAGTTATTCTTTTGAAGTACAAATGTCAATCAAATCATAGAAGCCATAGTTCTTATTTGAAATACTTATTAATTCTTAATTAACATGTTCTTCAAAAGTTATTCTTTTGAAGTATAGTATAAGTAATCATCAACCATGTTCGAAGAACTTAAAATTGACAATTGTTCTTTACATATTATTCCACCACTATTATTTATGTGTATAATTGTTATGATGTCTTATATCACTTGGATATGATGCTAATATAACCAAACCCTAATAAGAACCTTGTTTGAGAACCATTCTAAAAGTGCAACCAACCCTAAAGAAATATTTACAACTCATACATCCTAAATCATCGAGGTTAGGTTACTCTCGGGACGATTGCATCTCATACTATGCATTATAGCATCTTTGCCAGTTCTTTAAACATTGTCCTTACCGGACGATGATGGTATTTCAGCATTTGGAGTTATCACGTATCGAAGCTTTTGCCTGCATAATCTTGCAGTCAAGAAAGGCAAGTTCATCGCTTGCTCATGTCATTTGATTATTTGTATCAAACTATATGCAAAGTACTATACTTATCACTCATGCATTGAAAAGCAAAGTATTATTTTACAATTATGAATATGACTATGTGGTGGGCAATGGAACCATGGTATGTGTTGATATGGTGGAGGTTCCATTGCATGGGTACTACTCATCTAGGACTAAGTACCAATGCCGTCCGGTGATTCTAGCGCCGTACATATCGCGTTATCCATAAGATCTATAATGGCTGCGGGAAGTTAGCTGTATCTTTTCCCTTCTGCACGCCAACGGATCTGTAGAGCCGGTGGGGTGCTGGAGGCACTGCCGCAATAGGTTGGGATATCCTTTTAAATCCCCATACATTAGTGATGATAAGCTCTACGATCTATGATGGATTGTCCGGAGTACACCGTGAGTAAAGCCGTATTATCGGGAGAAGTCTACTGGGGGGTGTACGGTTGGACAAAAGGGTGGGTTTGCAGGGTCGCGGAGAAGGCAGTGATTGGCTTGGATCTTATACTGGGCCTCACACCAAAGGAAGTGTGGACGGGGACATACTCTCGGCCAGGCAACATGGTTAAGATCTCTTGTGGGGTAAAGTAACGCACCTCTGCAGAGGGTATCAAGAATTGTGACTGTCACTCCCTGTTCCGGGAAGGGAACTGCGAACGTGGCAGGAAAGGAACTCCACGAAGTTCTGTTCAACCTGTGAAGACTGACGGGCATAGTTTTCAAAATAAAATAAACCTTTTGAAGAAATGATTATGAAAATTTGCATTGGCCTATGACCTTCTGGTCTATGGCTGTAGCTAGTGCATGATACACATATTTCCTAATATGAACTTGCTGAGTACGCTCGTACTCATTCTATCCCGTTTGAACCCCCTTCTTAGATCAAGGCACCGAAGGAGAAACTACCGTGGAACTCGAAGACAAAGGAGTCAATCGCAACAAGATGAAGAATTCAATCAAAGAAGCCAATGGAGTCAACTTCGCATCGGCTATAATGGAAACCTAGACTAGTAATAGAAGGGAACCTTTCCCTAATCCTAGCACCTAAGTAGCTAGATTTCTATAGCAAGCCAAGTAGCTCTTAAGCTTGAGTTAGCAATCCGATAGACTACGAGTCGTTCTTCTGGAGCTTTATTTGAAGTTTTACCTCACTCGTAAAGTAGGAGGTCTGTGTTGATCTTATGTAAACAGCTCGTGTGTACTTCTATAGACATACCTTGGACTCGCATATGTTTCTGTTGTACCACTCTGAGAGATGTAATATGAGTGGAACGATGTTTCACTTGTGTTATGTCAACGACTTGTGTACTACACCATGCAGTGGTACGCGGGGTCATCACATACCGCCTCCTTCGCCGGATCTCCGCGGTCCGATCAGGCTCGCGCGCAGGGACTGGAGGGATGGGCACCCCGCGGCCGCTGAGCCGCCAGCCGCCAGGCAGTTGCACGCCTGACCAGGCCTCGCACGGCATCCATTTGCCGTGCATCAGCCTCCCCAGCGTGACGGGCAGCGGCACCCTCTGCGTCCCCTTCTTGCTGCCGCTGCCGGAGGCCTCGAAGTCGTTCGTCTTCCCCATGGCGCTGCAGCGGTGGTGGTGCGAGTGGAGGTGTGGGCGAAGGAGGAACGCGACCGGTGGACTTTTAAGGGAGGTTGCGCGCGGGATACGATGCCATTGAAGGCGGCGCAGAAGCCCAGCCGCCACCCGCCAGTGCGCGCGCAGAACAGGCAGTCGCGCCATTGATGACGTCTGAGCTACGTCTCTTTTATGCATAGAGCAGACATAAGTTCGTTTTGAACAAGTACACAGTAGAATAAAAAATGAACCAACTAGATACCTGGGCTTCATGCTTCCGGCTTTGCCATGCATGGCATACATGCGTGTTATATGTTTGCTGGCTTCCCTTAAAAACACAAGAAAAAAAACTTTTTGTCGCTACTTAGCAAGTTTGCTATATGTAGAATTGCATACATGTGTGTGTAGGTACTTGGTTGTCTTGGACACGACAAAGTTAAAAAGTTGGTGCTGAGCTACTCACTAATTTTTTATGTTATGATGTGAATTATTATGCTAAATTTAAAGTCTAAATTATTTTACATACATAATTATTTATTTATTGCACCATTTATATGTAAAAATATACTAATCTATACCCTAAAAAACCAGACGGTGAACCGGTGAACCAGTGGTCCGACCGGTAAAAACCTGAACCGACAGCCTCACCGGTTCGATCACTGGTCCGGGTTTTAAAACTATGCCGTCAACACTATATTGAACGTGCTTTATTTCCTTAAAAAAAAACCTCGGGTTAAGCATCAGCTGTTGGCCCATACACATTTGTTGCCCAAAATTGAAACTTTGAGTTTTCTGACCGAAGGTTCACTGTAAGCAGATTAAGATACCTCCAGCAATTCCAATGAAATTAAGATACCTCTAGCAATTCCGATAGCATCAATATATAAGGATGTCTTGGGGTATGTGATGTTCCCGATTCCTAGTTGATAGGTTTTGATGATTTTTAGGGCATAAAGCCATGTTAACATGATTTTCACCATTATTTCGATGTATGATCTTTGTCATACCTTTGTTAAATAATTTAATTAAAAAATGTCTGCATTTCGAGAATTTGTGATGTGAGAGTGCAAGATGGCCAAACTATCAGACAATGTTTTACTTCAGATACCAAGGATGATGGTAAATCTCGAGAAAACCATCACATGGCTTTTATATAATTTAGGGTTTGCAGATTTCCATTAACTTAAACACTACAATGGTGAAACCTGACTCTCCAAGATGGGAACATGTGATTGCATTTCAATGAAATAAGTAAAAATTAAATAAATTATTCAAAGTAGCATGCATAGACAACCATGCCAAAGTGTGATTTTATTCTCAAACTGTTTTTTTTTTCAAGTACAGCGTACACCAAGGGTAGATATTAATAAAGTATATTGTTTGATGTACCATCGTAACTCTTCTATTGCTGGTTTATAGAGCAGGATAAGTAATTTCAGTTAGAGATATGCCAGAGAGGCAATATTAAAGTGGTTATTATCATATCTTTGTGTTCATGATAAAATTTTACATCTCATGCTATAATTGTATTAATTGAAAATATTGATACATGTGTTTTGTAAACAAACCAGAGTCCCTAGTAAGCATCTCGTTTAACTAGCTTGTTCACTAATTGATGATCAAGGTTTCCTGGTCATGAACATTGGATGTTGTTAGTAGCAAGATAATATCATTAGAAGAATGATGTGATGTACATACACCCATAGTAAGCATAGCAATAAATCATGTCATTATAGTTTGTTTTGATGTAGCTCTCAAGTGCATTGTAACTTAATCCTTCGACCATGAGATCATGTTAATCACTAACATCAGAGAAATACTTTGATTACATCAAATGGCACTTCATAAATGGGTGATTATAAAGGTGGCATTGGGTACTCTGAAACTGAGAGTTGAAGCTCATGGATCAAGAGTGGGATTTATCCATCCAAATGACGGATAGATATGGGCTCTCTCGGTGA
>NC_061513.1:326364804-326524804 GCF_022539505.1 Lolium rigidum | reverse complement strand
GGGACGAGGCCCGTGCCCGCGAAGAGGCGCAGATTCGTCGCGCCATCGAGCTCTCCCTCCGGGCGGCCCGGCGGGGAGGGCGGAGGAGGACTATCGGCGGGAGCGGCACCGTCCGGCCACCGCCGAACGCAAGGAGAGGAGGCGCGCGCAGGAGGAGCTGCGGCGTAGGGGAGGCGACGACGGGCGGGGCCGTCGAACGCGCCGCCGGGCGGTCGATAGCCTAGGTTTAGATGAAATCTAGCCGTTTTCATTCAAACTTTGTAATATATAATCAAAATTGAATGAAAACCTTTATTTTCCTGCACAAATATTCATTTGGGGGCGGCGTTTGGGGGACGCGGCTGGGGAGCGACGTCCCCCAAACGCGGCACGAGCAAAACACGTCTCCCAAACGCTCAATCCGGCGCGGTTTGGGGGACGGTTTGGGGGACGCGACTGGAGATGCTCTTATGGTATAATTGTGCACAACTCATGTTTATTTTTAAAGAGCAACATAGACCATTGGATCGTGTTTGGAAGGGTGAGAATTGGAGATGGAGATGTAGATATACGTTTGTCTAGAGTTGACTTGGTGCAACAACAAAAAATCCAAATCAACTTCTCTTTTTTGCGAATCTAAATAGAGTTTCCTTACATCTCAAGACATTGTGTCAAACTCACGAACATAGACAATTATGTGACATATAATTCTCATCTCATGAAACCCAGATTGTTATTATCTAAATTATTCACCGGGGCACATCAGATTAGATAGGAGGCGATGGCGCCATTGTCGCCCCTAGTTCCAGGGGAGAAGTCTTGGGACAGTCAGTCATGCACTCGGCGGCTGTGAGATAGCATTCATCCGTTAGTATACAACAGAAGCCGCTGTCTTGAGGGGAACACATTCCCTTTAAATTAATCTTAACGGTCTCCATGTCATCCAATATTCTGCCTATGGAACGGAAAAACAATTAGTATTCAACTTAGTCTCTGTTTATCAACTGAGAAGTAATGCATACAACAAACAAATACGCAATCACATAAAAAAGCCATAAGCACTTCTGAAGAAGGAAAAAAAGACAAGGGAGTTTATGGGCAACTTACACTGCACATGGGTAGCAACAAAGCTTGTGAGAAGAAACACAGCGAGTATGAATGGTGTATGGAATCGGTTCCCACACTTGTCCATCGAGAAATTACTAGGCGGGCCTTGTTTGGTCCTCGTCTATAGCAAAGAACGTTTTCTGAGAAACAATGACAGGCATCTTTCTTGGGCGTCCTACTATATATATACCCAACAATCAATCAACGTGAGATGGGGCAAAGAAATAAATGGTGCAACCTGAACAGAGCGCTAAAATCACGGCTCTTTCTACTTTTGCGTAGATGGCGTCTCGGGTAATCTTTGTATTTTATGTGGTATGATACGATATTCCTTATACAATCAGTAGTTGCCTAGTTGGGGATCTGACTCTGAACAGATCGCTAAAATCACTGTTCTTTCTATTTTTGCATATATAGATAGCGTCTCCCAGATCGCCAAAAAAGAACCCAAGACGGTTGTCGCGAATCGACTCGTATAAATCCGTCAGCACAAACCAAGAGCCCAAGAGTATGGATCGCCTTTGCGAATGTCATAGTGGAGGAGATCCTCCGCTGCCTATACCGCCCTAGCTACCGGCCAAGTACCTCCACCGTGTCCGCGTCGCCGCCCGCCACAACCAGAGCTGCCGTGGCCTCCCGAATACATGTCTGGACTCCTGTCGGTGGCTAACAATGGAGATGGCACTAGCATCAACTCCTTTCAGGTGGTCCTTTTTATTTTTTTAATCACCGCCACCATTCTTGCTGGAATCAGGACGCTGGATGCCTCGATATCAAGGTGTTCTCCTCGGCCACCGGCCGGTGGGAGGCAAAGCACGCGCAGCCCCCGTCTACCGGTGTTGGAGCACCGTCCCTTGGCCAGAGCGGCACTGCATACTGGATCGTGTCCCGGCCAAGCTCATTGCATACGATTGTCTTCACCATGCTATGAAGTCCTTCCTCTGCCTAGCCGTGTTCATGGTAATACTCAGGCGCTGAATTTGTGCATAGGGGAGGCTGGGAGCGCCAGGGTGGGGGTCTATGGTATGCGCAGTTCGACTTCTCGGTGTTCCAGGTTTGGGATCTACAAACTGGTGGTGTGAATGGCATTTGGTGGAAGCTGGTGCACTAAATTGGTGTCATGCAAAGTAGCAGAACAAAATCCTGAAGCAACTGCCCTTGTTACTGAACTACATAACTAGAGTATGTGGAATGCCGTGTCAATACACGCTCACTCTTCTCGATAATTGGTTTCCACCCAACTGTGAATATCATCTTCTTGGATGTTAATCAGAACGTAGGTGCATACTCTATTCGCAGTGGTATTTGCAATTGGCCATGGCAATTGGGATTTACTAGTTGTCGGCTAGCTAAGAACTAAGTTCGTGCTCAATTAAGTCTTACACCATTTGATTTGCACTGTAGTTCGTGAAACATATGAATTGCAAGTTAAGTTGCAACTTGGAATTTTTTTCAGTTGCAACTAAGATCTTTCAGTTGTAAGTGGGAATGGCAAATATAATGACATCATCTAATTGAGAACTCTAATTGAGAACGAAGTTAGTTCTCAGTCGACTAATAAACAGTCACACCCATAACAATTTGCATTTTTTACCTTTCATTTTCTGATGTACTATTCGAACTCAGCCCCTTTGATATGAAACACAATATTATTGGGAAATGATAGTTGCGGAGTTTGCTCATACTCAGAACATGACATCTTGCGGAAGAAAGGGTTCTATCACGAGATGAAAAGATGCACCTTTGTTCCATAGAGTGCATTTTGTAAACCACCACTGTGAGGTAGGAGTAGTGTCACCTTGACACAGAAACTTCATGTTTGCATAATGTTTTAATTAATTTATAATTCTTTCTCAATTCCAGTTTTCATATATCGAGGCTAAACCGAAGTTGATATATGCTTACAAGGTATATTTTCTTCATCAATTCTGTAATTCAGAATGGGTTATATAGGAATACAAGAGCCAATCGGCTACTGTGCACACCCCTAACCTCCTAGGTCACCCCTAGGCAACTTCGGAGCCCCCTGCTGCCGCCGCAAGAGACCGACCTCGTCCACCTTGTTCACCCAGCCGCTGCCAGAGGAGGCCTTCGGCGGACCCCCCCCCCCCCCATTTAGCCCCGCATCCTAGCATTCTTGGCCGAAGTTGCCACTTTTTCTATTCAGAAGGTCAGTATGCAGCCATCGCGAGGGCCCCCGCCGATGAGTTGGTCGGGATCGTCATGTCTCCCGCCTTGATCCGACGGGGATAGAGCAGACGGGGCAGCAACGCTAGTGGCGGGGACGGATGAGGGCAGCAACACCAAGCAGCGACATGGACGGAGGAGTCGGGAATCAGCTTCAAGCGGCGACGGGGACACACTAACAGCGAGTCAAAGTTCCCACGTGAGACGAGGGCAGCTGATGGCCGAGAAGCAGATGCCTAGAACCGGCAGCAGAGGACGGGAACTAGCCTTTGGCGGCTGGGACAAGCGGTGATAGCCGAGATCTGGCGGCGGCAGCGGCTGACCAAAATTTTTGGATCAGGATTGGACAAGTTGCATGTCCGGACAGAAAAAAAGAAACCCTAGCCCATAATACCATGTTAGGAGAGTAGCAACTTATATTGTAGGGGACCAAAGGCCACAATATGTAGTACATGCAAATGTATGCAAATGTGTGAAATATGCAAAAAACCCCCAAACTACTAGGGAACTACAATATACAAATATCTCTTTAACACTTCTTTCGTCAGCCTTTCCTCAAATCCAACAAATATCCCACATGCCGTTGCTAAGATAAAACCATTGTACACGCCCTTACCGGGGGACCAGCAAATCATCAGAATTAATGACTTGTTGTGTAAAAGAAGATGAGTCAAAACATGAACTAGTACTTGTTCTAAACTTATGTTAGTGTTTTTGTTACTAAAAAGCTTATCACCTACAGAAGTTGCAAGGGTAGATGCACATACCATATCCACTGTTAGCCCCGCTTGAACGTGAGATAGAAAGTACATAGAAATAGGAAACAAATTCACATTCAAAACAAAGAAATTAAAAGCATCGAAAATTCTATGAATGCAAAACAGAAGAATGAAAACAAGGAAAAATCTGAAGTGTTGCTTAGAAACGCAACAACAGTATCAAACTCGGTCTCACCCATGGACAATGAATCATCTGAAAAAACACAATTACTAGCATTTCCTAGAAAATGTTTTGCAGGTACAACTACGGTGCGTGCAGCCAAGTAAGGAAATAGCACCTTTGCTTGGTGGAGTAGTACCAGGTAAAACGTGGCTCAGTGGCTGCCAACACGCAGCGACGATTCCATTTTTGCACCCGGTAGAGCCTCCCATGCCAGCGGCATGCTACAGTTTTTCTCTGTTTCCTTGTATCCGTGCGTTGGTGGCACATCGACAAGAGACGAGAAAATGAGGTAGAAGCCGTCAACTCCGAGTGGATTTATCAGAATCCTGTAAAATTCCTGCAAAAAACTTAGGAAACCCATTCCATATCCTCTACCTTTTCTACTAGTACTGTACGACGGTTCTTACGTTCCAAACGGCAGGAAAATTAGTGTTCCTGCGATTTTCCTATTTCTACTCCGTTACAAAAGCGGGGCCTAATCGGATAAGACAAAAAATCCTACCGGCACACATCATTGGCACAACTCAATTGGCTATCCTATACAGCCTTGAGAAAGTAGAACCACATCCTCCAACATCACCTTCTCGAACATCCAAAATCAGGTTACCATTCGAAGCATCCACATGCCTGACTGACGTGAGAGCGTGCGTCACTCAGAAGAGGTGACCAAGTTGATACGCTGCTGCCGCCGCAGGCCGCACTAGGCGCTGCTCCTTGTATCGTCAGGGTAGTATACTCATTGCACCTCTTCGTCGTCAACGTACCTACATATAGCACAAACCGGGTGCTGCTTATACACTTAAGTTGCCACTGCCACTTAGCTTATCAAGCTTGACAGAAAACATGACCTTCGACCACGGCAACGGCCCGATCGGCTCCGTGGGGGCGCACTTCGTTCTGGTCCCGATGATGGCGCAGGGCCACACCATTCCCATGACGGACATGGCGCGCCTGCTGGCCGAGCATGGCGCGCAGGTCAGCTTCATCACCACGCCGGTGAACGCCTCCAGGTTGGCGGGCTTCGCTGCCGATGTGGAGACAGAGGGCCTGGCGGTCCGGCTCGTGGAGCTCGACTTCCCGACCGCCGAGTTCGGCCTACCGGACGGGTGTGAAAACATCGACATGATCCAGTCCAAGGGTCTGGTCGTGAGCTTCATGGAGGCATGTGCCGCGCTCGGGGAGCCGTTAATGGCGCACCTCCGTCAGCAGCAGCGCTCGCCTCCAAGCTGCATCATATCTGACATGATGCACTGGTGGACCGGTGACATCGCAAGGGAGCTTGGTATCCCGAGGCTCACTTTTACTGGCTGCTGTGGCTTCTCGTCCCTAGTCAGGTACAAACCATCAGAGCCAAACCCTGTCAGTACTTAATTTTTGTATCGGACATATAGTTGCTGCTATTCTTAAGTATTTTACTTAAACAACGTACAGAGGGGAAAAATAGTGTAAATTCTTTCCAGAAGCAATAAATCATACAGATAAAAAAGGCTACGTAAGAACAATAAAAAACGATCTGGGCACTGTTTTACGTAACGAAACATGTATTATACAAATTACGGAAAACAGATATTTATAAGCAATTTTTATAGGCCAGTTGCAGATGATCGACGTTTGTCAGAAAAATCTGTATTATCCTGAGGCTCACTTTTAGTGGCTGCTGTGGCTTCTCCTCCCTTGTCAGGTACAACCATGAGAGCCAAATCTTGTCAGTAGTTAATTTTGTATCGGACATATATTTGCTGTCATTCTTAAGTATTTTACTTAAACAGCAGAGGGACAATTAGTGTAAATTCTTTCCAGAAGCAAGAAAGCTACACATATTAAAAGACTACATAAGAAATAAAAACAACCTGGGCACTGTTTCACGTAACGAAACATGTATTATACAAATTACGGAAAACAGATATCTATAAGCATTTCTAGGCCAGTTGCAGCTGGTTGATGTTTGTCAAAGAAAGAAATATGTACTTCAACATATTTTTTTAAAAAATAACTATGACCATCTTGCAGGTACATCATCTCTCACAACAAGGTGCTGGAAAACGTCACAGATGAAAATGAGCTCATCACGATCCCGGGGTTCCCTACACAACTAGAGTTGACCAAGGCTAAATGCCCTGGAAGTCTTTTCATTCCAGGTTTTGAGAAAATTCGTGAGAAGATGTATGAGGAGGAGCTGAGATGCGATGGTGTGATCATTAACAGCTTCGAAGAACTAGAGACATTGTACATTGAGTCCTTGGAGCAAGTGACAAGGAAGAAGGTCTGGACGGTCGGGCCAATGTGCCTCTGCCACCGAGACAGCAACACAATGGCCACAAGAGGAAACAAGGCATCAATGGATGAGGCACAGTGCTTGCAATGGCTTGATTCAATGAAGCCAGGCTCGGTAATCTTTGTCAGCTTTGGCAGCCTCGCTTCCACTACACCTCAACAGCTTGTTGAGCTGGGGCTGGGACTCGAAGCCTCCAACAAACCCTTTATTTGGGTGATCAAAGCAGGAGGAAAGTTTCCTGAAGTCGAGGAATGGCTCGCAGATGGGTTCGAGGAGCGCGTCAAAGACAGAGGCATGATTATAAGAGGCTGGGCGCCACAGGTAATGATACTGTGGCACCAAGCCATTGGAGGATTTATGACGCACTGTGGGTGGAACTCAACAATAGAGGGTATATGTGCAGGTGTGCCCATGATCACATGGCCACATTTTGCGGAGCAGTTTTTGAATGAGAAGCTCGTGGTGGATGTTCTGAAAACTGGTTTGGAGGTTGGAGTGGAAGGAGTTACACAGTGGGGAAACGAACAACAAGAGGTTATGGTTACAAGAGATGCTGTGGAAAAAGCAGTGTACACCCTGATGGGTGAGGGGGAGGCTGCACAGGAGTTGAGGATGAGAGCAAAAGACTACGCCATTAAGGCAAGGAGGGCTTTCGGCGAGGAAGGTTCTTCGTATAACAACGTAAGGCTATTAATTCAAGAAATGGGAAACAAGACGAATGCATGTGGCTGACAGATGCTAATAAGCTCTCTCTTTTCGTGTAAACACAAGTGAAAGATCCTGCAGTACAAATATCATTATAAAGAATTTTATTTTACGAGCAACCAATAGCTTGTATCAGGCTCACTAGTTGGCCCCTGATTGTTTAGAGATTAGACATGGTCCGAGTGACAGCGATATCCATTGCCCAAGCTGTTGCGCAGATTTCATGAGAGTCAGCATAAGGGTTACACAGAGTCTGCTTTTCGAGATGTTATGGTCCTCTTTCATTTTGCTACCACTTGCTCATCAGAGTTAATAAGAATTGAAAATGAGAAAAAATGAAATAAAAGTGTACGCACTGTCAAAACCGACACTAAAAGCTAGAGTTGATTTGAGCCTCAAATTTTGAGGTGAATAATCCAAAAGGGGAAGGAAGTGGAACCAGCATAGACACTCGTATTTGGTTTAGTACTGTGACAAACATGAAATTTCAAGGATTTCTCATACCCTAAAAAAAGCGTTCCAAGGATCAGCTAAACAAGGTTGCTCTGTCCTGTTTATATTCAAAAACAGTTAAAGGGCCGAACTCAAGATTAATGAGGAAATGCATTGTTTTAAATGTGCTAGTTAATTCTCCTAGTTGCCAAAATCATGCTAAATATCACCTTTGTCTTCTAAACTATTTCAGATAAATTATGTACTTCTCTAGCAACTGTGGGCATCAACAGGTGAGAATAACTCAAAAGAAAACATGGTGTATTAAAGGCATATAGATGGAATGATTGTTTCACAAAACGTGTCAAGATTTACTGAGCAATTGTGAACAAGCATGGTCAAATATTCCATATTCAAAGTAGGTAAATGTGTTGACTTCATTACAAATTCAAATATCAACTAGGCAACAGGATCGAACATACAAAGGCAGGGCACAGAACAAACCTGGTTTGAGTAAGCACCAAACAGTAAAGCATCAGCAGACACCAACATTTGCTAGCATGTGATTGACAGAATACAGTTGCACAATGATTATCAGCTTCAGGCCATAAGATAAATCAATGTCACTGAAAGAACTTCCTCTATGGAACTATCTGCAGAGCCAGAGCAACATTATGACATGTTAGTGAAAGAAAATTAAGAAAGACCAGACAGTTTCTGTTGAAAGAAAATCCAGAAAGACCAGACAGCTTCTGTTGAACTTATAAAATATAAGAACTGAATCAGAATCTCTCCCAAAATAACAGTCTGCCTGGAAACAACAAATTACTCAAAGGAGCATTGGAAAACTGACTAGTATCTAATCAGAAAAAGTAAGTACAGACTTTGCATAACATGCAAATTATCTTTGTTCCAATAAAAGTTGTGCCAACTGCCAATATAACAATCAGCATACAGCAACACAGAGAATTAGAGCAAGATGATTGGAGGCAAACCAACGAGAACATAACGCGTATGATTTCCAATGGAGTGATGATATTGTCGGCGGCCTGATTTCATCCCCTGAACTACAGATTTGCACAGTACAGCATTTCAAATGAGAAATGCTTGTTGACCATTGAGTGATCACGAAAGCTTTCGGACAAACTGATATTCCCTTATGATGGAAGCATGTCTTGTGCCTCAGGAACGATGTCTTGTGCAATCCAAACACATCCTTAAGTTTTTCACAACCCTCATCATCACACTAGATTCTGGTCTCAGTAATGCAAAGCAAGTGCCAACTTTTCGCTGTGCCAGTAAGAACTTGCTGTTTTTCTTCTTCGATGTCTTGAACAAAGACCTCAGTTACATCAGGCACATACATAGCATTATTTAAATGAGTGAGTGCCTTATCCAATTTGGAATAGATTTCCTTGCTCATAGTATGAGATCTATCACGAGTTACAAATTCGTGAATTGTGCCATTCATTTCAATCAGACTGCAATCAGGTTCTTTCTTGATTCCTTTCTCCATTATTACCTGCCTAAGCCGCTGGATATCTTCCCATCTATTTAGGCGTTGCGTTAATATTGGACGAAAGGATGCAAGCCATGCTGTTCCCAGGATCCAACTCAGGGACATTCTCTGCTGCCAATTCACCTACCTCTAAGTTACCATGTATACTACAAGCAGCCAGCAGTGTCCCCAAATTGCAGAGGTGGGTGTCGCGGCCATTTCACCTATTGTTTCTCGTGCTTCTGTTAGTTTCCAGCTCAGCCAAGGAGGTTGATTCTGCATCCATAATGCATAACATTATGAGCAATCCCATAGTTCCCAGTCATGCTGAAAGAAGTCTCGTCCTTTGTCAACCAAGCCAGCATGAGTGCACGCAGTTAGAACACCAATGAAGATCACCTCATCTGGAGCTTCAAACACCCTAAGCATCCCATAAAACATGTCGATGGCCTCCTCACCGTGGCCATTCACTGCAAATCCAAGTATAATGGCGGTCCAAGAAAACTTATACTGGTTTTATATCTCTTTGAACAACATCCAACGCCTGTTCAATGCTCCCACAATTTCAATACAAGTACCCATATTGATCCCTGTTCATGCACCCTTGTCTCTAAAGCACCAAGTTACGCACACAGTGTGACTATGCTGACCATGGTGAACTCATGCCCTCAACTTGCTAAACTGAATCTTACGAAACATCTCCAGTGCCTCTCCGAACTGGCCATCTTGTACATAACCATCAATCGTTGCAGTCCATGAGACTGTGTCCCTCTTAGGATATGATCAAACAGTGCCCTGGCTCAATCTACCTGACCTAGTCCTACAAACCAGAGATTGCAGACGTCCAGGACACCAAACCTACATGTCCTCAAACAACTCCCAAGTTGTCACCACTCTACAGTGGACGTACATATCAACTAGCTCATTCTCCACCTTGAGGTCAGGAAGCATCCTGCTCTCCAGGATGCACTTCTGCACCTGCATTCCTAGCAGGATGCCATTGCCTTCCCCACAAGCTGACAACACCGAGTTATAAGTGACCCCCGTTGGCACAATGCCCACTCTCATCATATCCACAAAAGAGAAGCATGACATCAGTTTTTGAATGAAAAGCTGGTGGTGCATGTGCTGAAAACTGGGGTGGAGGTTGGAGTGAAAGGAATTACAGAGTGGGGAAGTGAATAATAAGAGGTTATGGTTACAGGAGATGTTGTGGAAACAGCTGTGCACACCCTGATGGATGAGGGGGAGGCAGCAGAGGAGTTGAGGATGAGAGCAAAAGACTATGCCATTAAGGCAAGGTGGGCTTTTGATGAGGAAGGTTCGTCACATAACAACATAATGCTATTGGTTAAAGAAATGGGAAACAAGACGAATGCATCTGGTTGATACAGAGTAATAAAGCCTTTTTTGTGTGCAAAAATAAAGTAAAAGACCCTACTTATATCGTTATAAATAATTGCAATTTATAGATAACCAGTAGTTTGTACCAGGCTCTTTTGTGTAACCATAAAGTGAAAGACCCTACTGTACTTATGTCATTATAAAGAGTTGTAATTTACAACAACCACTAGCTTGTACCAGCCTTGCTGGTGGTAGCCTGATTGTTTAGTGATAACCATGGTCTAAATAACAGCACTATCTGTTTCCCGTGCTAACTTGTTCATCAGAGTTCATAAGATTCATTTAAGGAGGAAATGTGAATTTAAATGTATGGGAACTATGGAAACAAGCACTAACAAGAGAGAGATGATTCAAGGTGAGTAACCTGAAGAGAAGGAAATGGAACCAGCATAAAGGTCCAACGAAATTAGAAGCTTATGCTTGACTTGATAGTGTGGCAAAAAACATGAAACGACGAGGATCTCTCCAATCCTTCTTATATGAAAATAAAATAGTTAAAGGATCAGACTCAAAACTAACAAGGAAACCATTGTTTTGAATGTGTCATTTCATTCCTGGAGTAGGAAAAAAAAGTGCTAAATATGCAGTCTAGTCTTTGAACTATTATCTAGGATGTAGGATCAAATTATCCATTTATTTAGAACCATTGACAAGGACGTGTGAATACCTTCTATATATTACACCACACAGGACTCCCCTAAGGTATCTCGGTCAAAAAAGTAACTTCGAAATTAAAACATATAAATGGAATGATTGCCGCAAGAAGTGTCAAGATTTACTGAGAAATTATAAGCAAGCATGTAATTCAAATATCATATGTTCAAAGTAGGTCAATGCTTTGAGTTCATCACAAGCTCAAATGGCGATTGGGCAACAGGATCGAACATATGAAAGCTGCAGAACTGGAATAGAACAAACCTGGTTTGGCAAAGCACTAAACAATAAATCTTCAGAAAGAACACTGTTGCACCTAAATATCAACTTCAGTCCAGAAGATAGATCACAGTTACTGCAAGAATTTCCTCTATTGAAGTACACACATATCTGGAAAGACGCCAAGTATAAGATAACCCAGCAAGTTCCAAAGTGAATCATGTATGGCATGTTAGTAAAGGAAACTTAAGAACAGCAAATACACTATGTTACTTATATTTATGGGGAAAAAAGGAGAAAAGGTCAAGATGAACATTAAGTTTTGAACCAGAACTCTCAATATAACACTCTGAGAAAGAACCAATAAATTACACAGAGTAGCAGATAAAAACTTACTAACATCAAACCAGCAAAAATGATACAGATTTCTGCACTAGATGCAACAAAAACATGTAACTCACCTTCCATCAATAATAGCTGCGGCCAAAATAAGCGTTCAGCAACAGACAGGATTACACCAAGATGTAATAGCTTCCAGTGTACCGAGAATATTAACTCGATTCTACCTTCATTCTCAGAACTACAAATGTGCAGTATGTAGTGTTTGAAATGAGAAACCAAAGTTGGTCATTGTGTGGTCACCCAGACCTACTACCAAAATTCCATTGTATTATATCATCGATGTATAATGAGAGTTACCAGTAGTCCTTACAAGAACAGAGTCCATGTCTAAAATGATGGAAGCGTGTCCTGTCCCTCACAACAACCTCTCGCATATATAACTTGGAGATCAATTTAATTGCATTATGGCAATCCAAACACATCCTCAAGTTTTTCACGATCCTTATGGTTGAACAAGATTCTGAACTGAGTAGTGCAAAGGCAACTGCCAACTTTTCGCTGTGCCAATAAAGAACTTTCTGTTTTTCTTCTTCTGTAACTTGAACAAATACCTCTGTTACATCAGGCACATACCCAGCATTCTTCAAGTCGGTGAGTACCTTGTCCAATTTGGAATAGATTTCTATGCTCATAGGATGAGATCTATCACCAGCTACAAATTCGTGAAGTGTGCCATTCATTTCAATCAGACTGCAACCAGGTTCTTTCTTGATTCCTTTCTCCATTATTACCTGCCTAAGCCGCCGGACATCTTCCCATCTATTAGACTTTGCATACAGATTGGACAAAAGAATGTAAGCCATGCTGTTCTCTGGATCCAACTCGAGGAGATTCTCTGCTGCCAATTCACCTATCTCTGAGTTACCATGAACCCTACAAGCTGCCAGCAGGGTCCCCCAAATTGCACAGTTGGGTCTCATGGGCATTTTACCAATTGTTTCCAGTGCCTCTGTTAGTTTCCCAGCTCGGCCTAGGAGGTCGATTATGCATCCATAATGCATCACATTAGGAGCAACCCCGTAGGTCCCTGCCATGCTGAGAAATAAGTCTCGGCCTTTGTCAACCAAGCCAGCATGAGTGCAGGCAGTTAGAACACCAACAAATGTCACCTCATCCGGAGCTTCAAACGCCCTAAGCATCTTGTAAAACATATGGATAGCCTGATCACCATGGCCATTCACAGCAAGACCAAGTATGATGGCGGTCCAAGTAAACTTATCTCTGCTGTGCATCTCCTTGAACACGCCCAATGCCCGCTCAATGCTCCCACACTTTGAATACATGTCTATGAGTGCATTGCCAACGAAAGTATCCATCTTGATCCCATGCCTGCTCATGTAAACCCTTGCCCATTCCCCTGTCTCCAAAGCACCAAGCTGCGCGCACGCCGTGACTACGCTGACCATGGTGAACTCATCTGCCATCACCTTGCTAAACTGCATCTCACGGAAAATCTCCAGTGCCTCTCTGAACCGTCCTGTCTGCACATAACCATCAATCATTGCAGTCCATGAAACAGTGTCCCTCTCAGGCATTTGATCAAACAATACTCTGGCTCGATCAACCTGGCCTAACCTCACAAACCCAGATAGAACTGACGTCCAGGAAACCGTATCCCTCACCCGCATGCCCTCAAACAACTCCCAGGCTGCTTCCATCTCGCCACACTCGGCGTACATATCAACGAGAGCATTCTCCACCTTGAGGTCAGGCAGCACCCCGCTCTCCACGATGCACTTGTGCAGCTGCATTCCGAGCAGGATGTCACTGCCTTTCCCACAGGCTGACAGCACCGTGATGTAAGTGACCGGCGTCCGCGCAACACCAGCCCTCACCATATCCACGAAATAGCAGCATGACAGCCTGAGCTGCCTGCTTCTCTTGCAGCCGGAGATGAGAGCGTTCCAGAGCACGGGCGTGCCTCCACCACCCGCGGGCCACGCATCCAGCAGCGCACGTGCAGTCAGATTGTCGCCCCTGGCGGCATACATGAGGACCAGCGAGCTCGCCACGTGGGCGTTGAGCTCAAGCCCGAACTTGACCACGTGCGCGTGGACGGCGCCTCCAACAGCCGGTGGCGCCACGGCGCCCCGCTGGCGCTCGGCCGCCAGTGCCTTGAGCAAGGGCGGGAACGTGTACGCGTTGGGCCTGCCTCCGCGCGCCAGCATGCCCGCGTACGCTCGCAAGAGCATCCTGAGATCGGGCGGCCGAGCGCCCATCACAAGAGCGGGGAATTCCGTCGAGCAGGCCGCGGGCACGTGACGGGGCGCGGAGCATGTGCGGGTGCAACTCACGGCGACACTGTCGCGTTAACCGCGGTTACCGTGGCAAGGAACGGATCATCCGGCGGGATGGAATGGAGTGGAAGGCGGTGGCGCGCGTCTGGTCCACGAGCGACAGCGGTAGCAGCTACAGACGAGCGATGGGCCAAGGAAGGAGAGAGGGGCAGGAGAGGAACAGGCGGTTGGGCCGAGCGCGGTGGAGGAGGACTGGAGTGCGGCGGCGCGCGGCGGGGCGCGGTCCGTCGCAGGCTGGGTGCGGCAAGCCGGCCGGCAAGTCGGCAACTGAACCGACCGACAGCGGCATAGCAGAGCCGACATTAACATTTGGAAACTGGTGGGCGTGCCCCCGGGGATCTGATTCTTCAGTCCCCGGTCCCCTAGCTGTGGGATCAATTATTTTGACGGTTAGATTTGCATGTAGCAAAAAAAATCTCCGGCAGCAAAAAATCACCCCGGTAGCAAATGACTGAAGCAAAAAACGGTTCGTTCATAAATGAAAATAAAAAAGCTGGGCTCGTCGGAGACCTCGCCGGAGACCACGTAGCAAACAGATTACGCAGATGTAGCAAAATCGCAAATAAATTGTAGCAAATTTTTTTATTCATATGCTGCAAATCCTCTAAGACATCAACGGAGACATCGCTCGCATCGGCAGCGCAACGTCATCCGAGGTTGCAGCAACTCCGTCCGTCCAGGACAGCAACGGCACAAGCTGCTAGTAGCAACGCCCTATGCCTATGGTAGCAAAAATCCATCCTCCGCCGGTAGCAAAATGCCGGACACCTGAAAGTTGTCGGCGATGTCTCTGATGAGATGAATTTTGCTATAATACCATATAATTTATGCTACAAATATTGTGTGATTTTGTTGCGTACGGCCATGGGCCGTGGCGGCGAGGCGCAAGACACCTCTCCTATTCGCCGAGCCTAACGCGTGGCGGTGGCGGACGGCCATGGGTCGCGGCGGCGAGGCGCAGGACGCCTCTCCTATTCGCGGAGCCCGACGTGTGGCGGCGGCGGATGGCCATGGGTCGCGGCGGCGAGGCGCATGATGCTGGTGGCGGCCGCCGGCCAGCGTCGTCGCCAGTCGGTAGAGCTTGCAGCAGCAGCACCATTAGTCGCGGCGGCCAACCGTCATCGATTCTAGGGAGAAGAAAGAGTGGAGGAGGAAAGACGCGTGAGGATAAGGGTACTGGTGGGCCCCAGCGGGACACGCGGCACGCAGCCAAGGCGGAGGTTGCAAACGCTCCATCCCCCGGGCGAACACGATCATTTTCCTTAACATTTTCGGTCCAGTTCGAGTAGGCAATATCCATTTGACCAACATTAACATTTTTCTCAATAAAAAAGGCAATATTAACAAATCACAGTTGTTTCACTAAAAAAATATCTCAAAAAACAAAATATTACACAGTATAGCCAAAATAAAAAATTGGAAGCGAATTTGGTGCACCTAGGCACCAATGTGCCCTTCTTTTAAAACATTCGAAATTTGTACTTTTAAGTTTTGAAAAATTCGAAAATTTATTTCGGGAATATATATATATGTTCATATATCCGCCAGAAATTTTGGTAGAAAAATCGTAATGTTTTGGGCTATAGAAACAAAACAAATTTTTTGTTGTATATAGGAGTTATATACGTGTATTTTGTCTTTTTATCTCCCAAAATATAACATATTGTTAAATGATTTTTTTGTCGTACAGCCTTGATGTATATTTCAATCTAAATCTTTTTGCATATTTTTTGGAGATATAAAAGTGGGAGTTTTAATTTTTTCAAAAAATGAGGTCACTAGTGGTCAAGTGAAGGGACGAGTTTTCGATTTTTTTTTACAGTCAATCTCCACTAAAGGCGGTGATGGGGCGAATTTCCGCTAAGGGCCACTTATTTTAGGAAGTGCCTTTTGGAAGAAGCTTCTCCCCCCACCAGCTCCTTCCAGAAGGCTAAACCTTGAATTTGTTATGGCTTATACTCCCTCCGTCCCAGGACTTACGTGTATTCCTAGATCGTACATTTAACGATGATAATGCAATATATGTATTACAAAATATATATCATTAAAAAACTTAGATGTTCTATTTTCTAATGATATAATTTTTATATTATATAAATGATATTATGTTGGTCAAATTGACAATCTAGAGATACGCGCAAGCCCTATGAACTGGAACGGAGGGAGTAATCTGGATAGCAACGACCTCCTCCAGAAGATCCCCATTTGCATTCGCTCGTGCCACTCTCGTCTGCACACGGTGGTGCCACCTTGCCCACCTCATCTCCCCTGGCCTCCTCCGCCGCCTCCTTGCACATCACTCCGGGCATAAAACCCGAATCCCGAATCCCGAACCCGAAATTCCCGATCCCGAACCCGTATATCCTGAACCCGAAAAACCCGAACATCTATTCGGGAAGACGTTTTAAATTCCCGAATTTATTTCAGGAATTTTGGGCCTGTAGTCTTGGCACCCGAATGTCCCGAATATCCCGAAAAGCCCATCTTACAATTATACTTTGAAAGCCCATACGTCTGTTAGTGCAGCCCAAGTGGAGTAACATCACCGAACACAACGTCAGAACCTGTCCTCCAGGAGCGCACTCCCTTTCTTCCCCCGACCTCCCCAATCCCAATCTCTTCTTGGACCCAGCAGCCACCACCTCACCCATAGCGAGACGGATTGAGCGGCAGCACTCTGGCCGATTGGTCCCGCGACCTGGACAAGGACTCGAGGAGTGGGGGCGCTCCGCATCAGGGACCTCCCGCCGGAACGGCTCGTCAGCTCCCTCGACGTCGTCCTATCCTCGTCGACACCTCCCTGTCGTCCTGGACGCTCGACGAAACGCCTCCGCCCTCAATCCTCCTTACCTCGTTGTGGAGACCGGCAAGCTGCACCTCCGGCGACCGGCGTGCCGATTGAAGGACCCTACCAAAACACTGCTAATTTCGGGCTATTCAGGATTTCCCGATCCCGAACCCGAATTATCGGATACCCGAATTATCGGGAGTCATATATTATGATGCGTTTTCGGGTGTCATTTTGTAAAACCCAAAATATTTTTTTCCTGAATTTTCCGTCCCGAAATTTCGGGATTTCCCAAGCCCAGAGTGACTTGCGCACCACCAGAAGCCCTGCTCCGCAGTTTTTTTTCTCCTTTTTGTGATGGCAAGTACCGCCTCACGTCCACACTGGATTTGTCTGACCGCATCTCGTGCCCCTGCTCCTCGACTATTTCTATATTATTAACTGGTGGATGTGCCCCATTTTTGTTTACACGAAGATAACTGGAGCTCAAAATAAGGATTGAATTTGGTCTGGCGATGATAAAATTAAGAGAAAACAATATCAAACGTATGCTCCATAATTTGGTCCTCCTATTTTTTTAACAAAACTGGAGTCATATTCTTAGAGTAGATGAACCAATTTCACTCTCAAAGTGTATCATCTTTCTAGAGAAAACCACATGGACCATTGCAGTTTACTGAATTTTCTGGCTAGTAATTAATAAAGAGTTTGTATGTTCGTAGTACAGTTTCTTCTAAGGTTTGTAAACCTAGGATTCCTAAAGAGTTCAGTTTAACATATGATAGAAGATATGCAAACTCATCGGCCAAACAAAAAATGAATTCCTTCTTAAGCTGCCTGCATCACAAATATTCTGCTGCATCCCATCATATCAATTGTGAGCTGCATTTCAATTCTTGTTTTTCTTTCATGTATTTTCTTCAGAATCATGATTGGTGCAGTAATATTTTTCTAGTTCAACCATGTTCATATCCCTAAATCCGCACTAGTAACATATATATACAACAATTGAGTTAATCAGTATCCATATGCTCATGTCCCTGGCATGCATTCTGCATTAGCCGAACAACATTCAGGGCTTTTGTGTGCAGTGGAAAGGAGTGCTCGTGGGGTGTTAAGTGCGCTGACTGCTGAAGTGAAGTGGACTCATGAACTACTCTGTCGTGTGCTTCTCATCTGCAGGTCGCCGCAAGCAGGGTACTGGATCACCGCTCACCGTGCCGTCAAATTCTGCAGAGTGCTCTCAAGTGCCGTTGGCCATATTGTTGCTCCAGGGAGTGACGAAATGGCTTTCGAACATAACATCCAAACTAGGGAATATAGTATATTGATTTCACCGCTCTGTTTTCTCATGGTGGTACTGGTATCAACATGATTAACCACATTTAGTTAGTGTAATTTACTGCTGTGATTGTTGTGTGTGGAAGGCGTGGTGAGTTCGCGTTGGCTCAGTCGTCCAGGCCACTCCACACTTACCCTGGTCGTCTAGCTCGACAACGTCCTGGCCGGATGAGAGGAGGCAAGGAGTAGTACATACCCAACCATCAAGGATGGTACGACTCTGATTCTCTAAAATCCAGACAAAAAGATAATGACAAAGGACAACAAACTACTACTTGGATCGAATGTTTTATTCCTTTCTTGCATACAAAATTGATATAGTGTTTCCCTTAGGTTGATACGTCGGATTTTGCTTAGTTAGAGAACATAGGATAAAGAAAGAAATTGTCTTCTATTACCTAGGGAACAATCTTTTACGAAATTAAAGAATGATATTTCTCTATTGTGCCATATGTCTTCACTTAGTAACACAATTTTCTACTTCTTCTCTTACATAAGTTATTTTCTCCATTATCCGGTCCACCTTGTTGTCGGCGATATCATCGGTCGAGAAGAGGACGACGGGAAATCTCATCTAGGCTAGGTCGCCCCGAATCCTCCTGGCCAGATATGGGATGGTCGAGGAACCCTTTTCGTAAATTTCTTCTAGCTCCGACGGGTGACTTGCTATTTGGGGCGCCAACAATTTTTAATTGCTCCAGCGTTGTTTACATGTCCATATGCATCATCGGTTTCCGCCCACCACACGCGACTAGTGAGTGTAATAAGAAGAAAACATCGATTTTTTTTCTTATAGCACTTGTGTGAAAATTTCGTTTTGTTCACATAATATCAACATATAGCCTTTTGCTTGCCTTTTTTTAAAAGAAACAAAAAGGCTTGTCCAATTAGTAAGCAAAAAAATATACCCATTGTATACTTTGAAGAAATCCTATGCATGGTAAAACTAATTTCTCATTTAATCCCTCGGTGAAACTTTTTTGGAATCGGATCCCTAAATGCAGTGACAATCTCCATCACCAAAGGAAAATGCTCGTATTCGGGCGACCGATCGATCGGTTGCTCTCACTTGTCGCGCGCGCTCTTCTTAATCTCTTTGACCCGCGCGCAATAGCAGTTCGTGAGCACTTTCCGTTCCTTCATGGGCCGAGCATGCACGGCCGTATCTAGCCTAGTCTCTCGTTTAGCCCACAGCTGTTGGATCTATTTTTTTTTTCTACTCATGCACGCTTACTCACGTGGGTTGCATCCACAGCTGCTGCCATTTTTGGGTCATGCTTACCTGATATGTACTAGCGTATGGGCTGTAAAAGATGTAGACTAAGAGGCTAGCATTCCCTTGTCGCCGCTCGGCACTCCGTCGGTCGCCCGCTCTGATTCTGTGTAGCCGTGCCGCCTTGCGCCACTGACAGTGTCATCGATAACGCCGGTGCCGCTGACCATGCCACCGATACCACCGATGTTAGGAACAACACCACTAACCATGCCCTCGACTATGGGACGATGTCCCCGATGATTGCGACAACTAGGGAGACGGTACCGATGATGTCGCCGATAACATATGGATTTTTGTTGTAATGACTTGCATTTTTTGTTAAAAATATTTGATTTTTTTGTTGTAATTAAATATAAAGAAAATTAATTATTGCTTGACCACATTTGAATTGTTTGCAAACAAATGGATTTTTATTGTAATCGTTTATTACTTTTGTACAAATAGTTAGTGATTTTTATTGTAATTCAATCCGTAGCAAACTAATTGTTGCTTGACCACTTTTGAATTTTTTGTAAACATAAGAATTTTTTCTTGTAATCATTTTTGACTTTTGTATAAATAGTTGGTTAATTTTATTGTAATTCAATATGTAAAAAATTAATTATTTCTTGACCACTTTGCATTGTTTGCAAACATATGAATTTTGTGTGGTAATAGTCTGCGGTTTTTGGTGTGGTCGTTTGCGACATTTGTTAAAATTATTAATTACTTTTGTTGTAAATCAAATTATAGTAATAATTTATTGCTTAACCAACTTTTTCTTGCGATGATTTGTCGAATAGTGTATTTTTTGAACACGCAGGTGATAAATTTTGTTGCAATACTTATTTTGACATAGATCTTCCTATACGGTAGCTTTTTGCTGTAAATATGAGAAGATCAGCCTGAGAAAATCGAGTGATTCCTGTAGGATATAGCTGACGTGCACGTGCAGTGGGTTCCATCCATACAGGGAGAAGAAATGCATTGCAGCTGAAAGCGACATGACGCGTATTGCTGCTTCTTTCCTATGCGTGTTTGGGCCCACGACCGATTTTTCAAACTTTTCCGGCCGACCGACTAGCATCGTCCATCACCAAAGCAAGGTCAGCGCCCAACGGGTGTTGCACTGAAGCCAGTAGACGTCAATAAATGACTTATAAAATCTCGTGTGGCGTTGAGTAAAAAAAATATCGGCGCCGACGTGTACAATTTTAGCTACATTCTTGTTGCCACCGAATATAGGGGCAGACTCTAAAATCATTTAGATTTTATTATTTTTCCATTTTAAAATATATAAGCTTTTTAAAAAAGGTTATCTTTTGCAAAGGATCGGATTTGTAAAAAAAAACCAAATCTACCATTCGAAGCACCAAGCGTCCAAGCCCTAACCCCGATGAGCCGCCGGGGCTCGTCCACCGCGTCGCTGCAGCCGGCATCGCCGCTGGATAGCGACGACCTTCTCCGGGAGATCCTCGTTCGCCTCCCACCGCGTCCGTCCTCCCTCTCCCGCGCCTCCCTCGTCTGCACGCGGTGGCGCCACCTCGTCTCCGACCCAGGCTTCCGCCGCCACTTGCGCGCGCACCACCGGAAGCCCCCGCTCCTCGGCGTATTCTCCTTCTGCCAAGGAAAGTACCGCTTCACTCCCACGCTGGATCCGCCTGACCGCATCCCGGAGACGCGCCTCTCCTTGCCGCACGAGCCCTGCCGCACTTTCCACGGCTGCCGCTACGGCCTCGCCGTCCTCCTCGACCGGCGGCAGTGCGAGGCCATTGTGTGGGATCCCCTCACCGGCCACCAGCTCCGCGTGCCTTTTCCACTCGGATCCGACAACCGCATAGTGAAGAACGTCCGCAACGCCGCCGTCCTGCCCGCTGCCGGCAGCGACAGCCAAGAGGGCGGTGACGGCCACCTGGGTCCCTTCAGGTTGGCCGTGGTTTGGGTCGACCATGACACCACGCGTGCCATCGCTCGCCTCTACGAATCAGAATCTGGTGCGTGGGGAAATATTGTCACAACAGAGACTACAGACTTGGTTTGTTTCATAAGGTCCGCTGTCTTGGTCAGGAACTCACTTTGCTGGCACCTTTCTGTGGATGGCATCATTGAGTTCGATTTTGAGAGGCAGAGTCTGGTTGTGATCAAGAAGCCGCCACACAACCAAGATATGAACTACTACTATGCTTGCTGCCATATCGTGCGGACAGAGAATGGGGGCCTTGGCCTTGCCATTTTGTCAGAAGAACTTTGCATCCAGATATGGGAGATGAATTCCAACTGCCATGGAGTTCGCAGGTGGATGCTACGGAAAACTATCCAAGTGGAAGAGCAACTCTCTTCATTTAGACTGCCCACCGATAGAAGAAGCATAATGTCTGCATCAATACTGGGTTATGATGAGGACACACACATGATATTTCTATCTACAGACATTGGTTACTTTGCGGTCCAGCTTGATTCTTCCGAGTTCAGAAATGTCTCTAGAATAGACCAAAATTATCCGATGGCCTGCTATCCCTACTCAAATTTCTATAGTCCAGGTAACATATCGTCTCTACCTTGCATAAGTAATAAAAATACATTTTCTTGAGAATAATTCCAGAAACTTCTAGTAGTGCGCCTGCTGCAATGTATATCGTTGATGTGCTTAATGGTCGACTAGATATTTAAGAATACATTGCACTGATTATTTATTTGTCAGGCTGGTGATCATAGATATTTGAATTTATTATCATCATTGCACTAAGCTTGAATAAAAGTATAACCATATGTTGTTGCTTCCTAGTCATGGCTATATCATGGAAATATAGTCTTTTAGCACTTGCCACTTCGAACCTTCGTGGCCGTATACTATCAGTACTTTTCAATATGTTGTGTGTGCCATATGATCCAACAATCATCCCGGATTGATCTCCGCGGAAACGAAGTGTTCAGTTATATACTCCCTCCCCCTTTGGTCCCGGTTCGTATTACAAACCGGGACCAAAGACTCCCCTTTGGTCCGGTTTGTAATACAAACCGGGACTAAAGGCCTATTTTGCTGCGATTTTCGCTGCGCGCGCAAAATAGGCCGCAAAATAGGCCTTTAGTCCCGATTTGTACCAAAGGCCAATTTTTTTAAAAAATTCGTTCCCGCCTTATTTCAAATCAAAAAAAATCACGTACTGGCCACCGCCGCCACCGCCGTGTACTGGCCACCGCCACCGCCATGTACTGGCCACCGCCGCCACCGCCACCGCCGTGTACTGGCCACCGCCACCGCCATGTACATGCCACCGTCGCCACCGCCGTGTACTGGCCACCACCGTCACCGCCATGTACTGGCCACCGCCGTGTACTGGCCACCGCTGCCACCGCCACCGCCATGTACTAGCCACCGCCGCCACCGCCGTGTACTGGCCACCACCGCCACCGCCATGTACTGGCCACCGCCGCCGCCGTGCCACACGTGTCCCTTCCCCGTGCCACGTGTCCCTTCCCCGTGCCACGTGTCGCCGCCGCTTCCACGTGCCTCGCCCCGCCGCCGCCGGCGTGCGACGTGTAGATGCCGCTTCCACGTGCCACGCCCCGCCGCTTCCCCGCGCCACCTGTCTCCGCCGCTTCCACGTGCCTCGCCCCGCCGCCGTGCGACGTGTAGATGCCGCTTCCACGTGCCACGCCCCGCCGCTTCCCCGTGCCACCTGTCGCCAAACTTGCCGTGTCGCTTCATGTGCTATAAAGCGCCGCGTGCGCGCGCAACCACACGTCGCCGTCGCCTCCGTTCATTCGTCCCCGGGATGCCGCCGCGCCGTCGCGGCTCGTCCGGCTTCCGTGGCGTCCGAGCGCGTCCGAACGGTAGGTTCTACGCCGAGATGCGCGCCGGTGGCTTCCGGCTCACCCTCGGAACGTACAACACCCCGGAGCTGGCGGCACGCGCTTATGACGCGGCCGCATGGCGATTTCGGCGGCCACGGCGCGAGATGAACTTCCCAGACGTCGAATCGCTAGAGGAGGCGGAGTTCCTCGCGCCGATGCCGTGCCTCGTCGACAACGAGGACCGTCGCCGCTACTGCCAGGTGCAGCGCCGGATCGCCATCGCCGAGCACGACGAGGAGTTGATGCGCCAGTGGAGGGCGCAGTTCCCCAACGACGTCAACAACACCGACGCGTTCTCGCTGACCTCCGGGCACATCGCAGGTCCAACAGGCGCCACCGTCGGGCCGTCGCCGTGTTCGAGCTCGACAACCCGAATACAACTTGGGCCGACAACGACCCTCGGTGGGACGACATTTGGACCGAGATAACCTCCGACGACGAGTAGATCGACTAGACTAATTGTTTATCTATTTTAATTGTATTTTCAATAAAGTCGTTGTGGCAGACGCTGATGATGAGAAAAGTTTCCCGCCAGATACATGGAATTAAAGTACAGAGCTCAACTGAAAATTAATTAAGATACATGGCCAGATTCGACTGTTCGAGTCATTCAGTCATACTCGTGCCTAGCCCTATAGTACTCACCACTGTAGTCATCGTAGTCGCCGTCATCATCATCGCTGGCATCGGGGTCGCGGTAGTCGAACCTCGGCGGGAGAGCACGCGTGGGCTGGGACTGAGGGTAGCGCAGGCGGGGGCCACGGTAGGCCATGACGCCCTGGAGAGTCCGGCCGCACCACCACAGCCGACGGCCGGCCTCGTTGAAGTTCGAAAGAGGCGGGCCGCCCTCCTCGTGCCTGGCAAGCGCCCTCTCACGCCGATTCATGAAGAAGCTTTCCCAAGTCGGGCTGTAGTCGGGATGCCACTCGGGGATTCCTCCGCCTGCTCGGCGTGAGCTCGAAGTAGTAGTGGTTCGTGATGGCCATCTCGCGCGCCACACCTAGAGGGACAGGAGGGACCGGTACGCCTCCGACGCCCAGCAACCAGCCGGTCGGGACGCGGTAGCCCGGCGGGCAGGGGTAGTTCGACGCGCAAAGCGCCTCCGCCTCCCAGAGGGTTAGAGATACGATGGAAGCCATGGGACAGAGTGATGAGGTTTGCAGATATGAGTATAGATGTGATATGTAAATGGAGGCCAAGCCTACATATATATAGTGAAAAAATGGCGGGAGGACGGAGGCGGGAAGCAGCGGAAAGCGCGGGAAGAAAAATAGGCGGGAACGCAGTGGCGCCGAAAACATTAGTCCTGGCTGGTGGGTACAACCGGGACTAAAGATCCTTTTTTGTCATATAACAAAACTGTCGGTGGGATAAGGACGTGTGGGTAACCTTTAGTCCCGGCTGGTGGGTACAACCGGGACGAAAGATCCTTTTTTTGTCATCTAACAAAACTGTCGGTGGGATAAAGACATGTGGGTAACCTTTAGTCCCGGCTGGTGGGTACAACCGGGACTAAAGATGTCGGCAGGCTAAGAACGCATGGGTGGACGCACTGCTCGATGAGATAAAGCATGTAGCGCACGACACCCTGTCGAAGAACAAGACAAAGTAGAAGAGGTGCCATGCCTATAAAAGGAGCATCGATACGCCTTGCCAAGCAGATCAACAAGGCAAGCAGAGTTTCATTCCCATGGATGAAGGAAAGGGTTGGGAAATCTCCCGTGGCGCAGCTTCTCGAAGATGTCGTTGGTGCACATGCCCTACGGCATCTTCGGAAGCTGCTCCTCGGAATTTTTCCGTGCAAGCCCCTGAACGACTACATCTCCTCTGACAGTGTTGGGGAAAGGGTTGGGAAATCTCCCGTGGCGCAGTTTCTCGAACATGTCGTTGGTGCACACGCCCTACGGCATCTTCGAAAGCTGCGCCTTGGAATTTTTCCTGCAAGCCCCTGAACGACTACATCTCCTCTAACAGTGTTGGGGAAAGGGTTGGGAAATCTCTCGTGGCACAGTTTCTCGAAGATGTCGTTGGTGCACACGCCCTACGGCATCTTCAGAAACTGCGCCTTGGAATTTTTCCCTGCAAGCCCCTGAACGACTACATCTCCTCTAACAGTGTTGGGGAAAGGGTTGGGAAATCTCCCGTTGCACATCTCCACTTTTAATATCTTACATACAGTTGAATGATTACACAAAAATAAATGGGAATTGATTGCCATGTTGAGATACTCATTTGTGCCATGAACATTCTTCAATTAACTTGATGATGGAGCATCTTCATCATTTAATCTTCTTCGGCCGTAACCATGGAGCATCTTCATCATTTAACTTGATGCTTGGATCAATGTTCACTCCGAAGGGTGGAATTTCATCAAACTTATTATAATCTTCGACATGTCTGTCTTGTCCTCCACTCCCACGATGTTTCTTTTTCCAGAAAGAACTATGTGGCGCTTTGGCTCATTGTTTGATGTATTTGTTTCCTTATGTTTCCTTTTTCTTGGTTTGGTAGACATATCCTTCACATAGAAAACATGGGCCACATCCTTGGCTAGGACGAATAGTTTGTCTCTATACCCAAGATTGTTGAGATCCACTGTTGTCATTCCATACAACTTGTCTACCTGAACCCCGCCTCCTGTTTTGTTGACCCATTTGCACCTAAACAAAGGGACCTTAAAAGAAGTTCCATAGTCAAGTTTCCATATATCCTCTATGTAACCATAATATGTGTCATTTGGGCCTTCATTCATTATTGCATCAAATCGGGCACCACTGTTTTGGTTGGTGCTCTTTTTATCTTGGGCGATCGTGTAAAATATATTCCCATTTATCTCGTACCCTTGGAAAGTCACTACAGTCGAAGATGGTGTCTGGGCCAGCAAGTACAGCTGATCTTCAATATCGATGTTATTCAGGAGATGTTTTTGCAACCAACCAACGAAAGTCGACATGTGTTCACGTCTAATCCAATCGTTCGACTGCCCCGGGTTCTGGGAGCGTAGAAAGTTCTTGTGGTCACCGATATACGGAGCCACCAAGGTGGAACTTTGTAGAACTATGTAGTGTGCTTGAGTCAAAGAAATCCCGTCCCTACATATCATTGATTTCCTTCCTAGCGTGCCTTTTTCACTTAGTCTCCCTTCATGCCGCGATTCGGGAACACCAATCGGCTTAAGGTCGGGAATAAAGTCAACACAGAATTCAATGACCTCCTCTCGTTTCCATAGCCCTTGGAGATGCTTCCTTCGGCCTAGCACGGTTATGAACATATTTCTTTAAGACTCCCATGAACCTCTCGAAGGAGAACATATTGTGTAGAAACACGGGACCGAGAATGGAAATCTCATCGACCGGGTGAACGAGGAGATGTGTCATAATATTGAAGAAGGATGGTGGGAACACCAGCTCAAAAATAACGAGACATTGGACCACATCATTCCGCAACCTCGGTAGAATTTCTGGATTTATTACCTTCGAGAAATTGCATTGAGGAATGCACATAGCTTCACAATGGGCGGTCGAACATTTTCCGGTAGAAGCCCCCTCAATGCAATCGGAAGCAACTATGTCATTATCACGTGACGGTCATGAGACTTCAGGTTACGGAATGTTTTCTTCTCCATATTTATTATTCCCTTTATATTGGAGGAGAATCCAGACGGGACCTTGATACTGCTCAGACATTCAAAAAATATTTCCTTCTCTGCTTTTGTAAGAGCGTAGCTAGAGTAATGACGTCCTTTATCTCTCTCATGCAGCTTTTTGGGGTCTTTCCTACGTTGCTGGTCCTCCCGTGCTTCTGGTGTATCTTTTGTCTTCCCGTACACGCCCAGAAAGCCAAGCAGGTTCACGCAAAGATTCTTCGTCACGTGCATCACATCGATTGAAGAGCAGACCTCTAAGACTTCCCAATAGGGTAGATCCAAAAATATAGATTTCTTCTTCCACATGGGCATGTGTCCGGCATCGTCATTCGGAACAGACCGTCCGCCAGGACCCTTTCCAAATATTACATCTAGATCCTTGACCATACCAAATATATCAACACCATCACGATGGGGAGGCTTCCTCCGGTGATCAGCCTCACCGTTGTAATGCTTGCCTTTCTTTCTTACGGGATGGGTAGTCCTAAGAAATCGACGATGCCCCGGTACACGACCTTCTTACATTTTTCCAAATAATCACCTTCGAGCTCATGTAAATAGTGCGTGCATGCATTGTATCCCTTGTTTGATCGTCCGAAATGTTACCAAGAGCAGGCCAGTCATTGATGGTTACGAAAGCAGCGCTCGTAGGTCAAATTCCTCCTGCTTGTGCTCGTCCCACACAGGTACACCTGCTATGGACCACAGCTGTAGAAGTTCTTCGACTAATGGCTTCAGGTACACATCAATGTCGTTCCCGGGTTGCTTCGGGCCTTGTATGAGCACTGGCATCATATTGAACTTCCGCTTCATGCACAACCAAGGAGGAAGGTTATATATACAAAGAGTCACATGCCAGGTGCTATGGCTGCAGCTCTGCTCTCCAAAAGGATTCATGCCATCACGTACTTAGACCAAACCTTAAATTCCTTGCATCCTGTGCAAAGTTTGGGAACTCTCTATCGATTTTTCTCCATTGGGATCCATCGGCGAGGTGCCTCAACATCACGTCTTTCTTACGGTCTTCTTTGTGCCATTGCAACAACCTAGCATGCTCTTTATTTCCGAACAAGCGTTTCAGCCGTGGTATTATAGGAGCATACCACATAACCTTGGCGGGAACCCTCTTCTCGGGGCGCTCGCCCTCAACATCACCGAGGTCATCTCGTCCGATCTTATACCGCAATGCGGTGCACACCGGACATGCATCCAAATTCTCGTACTCACCGCGGTAGAGGATGCAGTCATTAATGCATGCATGTATCTTTTGCACATCTAATCCTAGAGGGAAGACAATCTTCTTCGCTTCGTACGTACTGGCGGGCAATTCGTTACCCCTTGGAAGCTTCCTCGTAATTATTGTCAGCAACTTTCCAAATCCTGAGTCAGTGACACCATTCTCTGCCTTCCATTGCAACAATTCCGAGTGTCGTTGCCTAGCTTTTTATGGCCATCTTCACAAGTTGGGTATAACAATTTGTTGTGATCTTCTATCATCTTGTCGAAGGCCAACCTTTCCTTTTCAGTTTCACATTCTCTCCTTGCCTCAGCAATGGCCCGACCAAGATCATCATCGCAGGCTCATGTCGGGTGCCTCTTGATCTTCTACTTCATTGTCTTCATTGCCTTCACGCGGTATCATCGTATTCAGGGAAATTGGGATAACCGTCATCATCCTCTTCCTCTTCTTCATTGTCTTCCATCATAACCACTCTTTCTCCGTGCTTGGTCCAACAATAGTAGCTTGGGCATGAAACCGAATCGCAGAAGGTGGCCGTGAATGGTACCCGAGTGAGCGTAATTTACGGTATTCTTGCAGTCAACACATGGACAATACATGAAGCCACCGTGTTTGTTTGCCTCCACCACGGCCATAAAATTACTCAGGCCCGAAGTGAACTCGTCAAAGCGTCGGTCAATGTACATCCATTGCCGATTCACCTGGCCGACTAGAAGATGTAAAATCTTCAAGTGTAGTAGATTAAGATCTTTGTTGGCTCAAAGGTGCTCTTGCTCGATGCTCAATTAAAGGTGAATCACAATCACCAAGTTTTCCTCTCTTAATATGTTACTCAAGAACTAGATGGTACTTTCACATGAATTGTACATGAATTGTATGAGCGATGAATCAACATACCAGAGTCCCACCCGGTCCCAAGGGGCTTGGTCCTTTTTATGTGCTACCAACATTTTTAAAAAGTAGTTGATATACACTATTTAATGATCAATAGAGATGATTTGTTATGAAGTACTAACTCCGTTTCGAAATGCAAGCTTTTTTAGAGAGCTAATTTAGCTTTCCACATAAGGCTTCAATTTTGGAACGGAGGTAACATAGGTTTATACAGTGTCACACATTTATGAAATCACACATAACTCAAAACCTAAGAAGTCCACTTTACAAATACTTGTCCGAATGGACTTACCATAGATACATAAAAATTGTGTATAATTTATCTTGATCCGAGAGGGGAAGGATAAGTGAGCATCAAAGGAGAAATGATGAGGGTTTGAAAGCATGCTAAGTTTTACTATGAGATGGGGTCACATGAATCAAACACTTCCTTTCTACGAAAAAAAGCTTTATTATACATAGACCTTTCTAAGGCTCGTGTACATATTTAGCATCCAGCAGCAGCAACACCACCACCACAACAACAAAAAAGAGATGGCAGGCTTGTTGTGGACATGTTACAAAGAGAGAATGGGAAGAACTGATGGTATTGCAATTTTACTTATCTCGCGTCATTAAAAGAGTAGAGAGCCTTGATGAGATCACTAAACCTTTTCAAAAAAAGGAAATTATCCTTAAATAGATCAATCCAGGATTGCATATGTTGGTCGTTTGAGCATCTTCATTTATGCCACACTTCAAAGAAGCTAATAATTATCCAGCAGATAGAGTTTACATTGTGACCCTCAAAGAGACTTTGAACAAGTTCTCCAAGTCCACGGGGTTAAGGATCAATTTTGAAAAATCCTAGATGGTGCCTATAAAAGTTCCCGATGATGTGGTGACACAACTTGCTGCAGATTTGGGATGTCAAAGTTGGGTCTATGCATTTCACCTATTTAGGGCTACCTTTGGGTACAACCAAGCCAATAATTCAAGAGTTGATGTCTTTGGTCCGCTGTGTTGAGAGGAAGTTATCATCTAGCTATAGCTTTTTGTCTCTCAAGGTGCAAGGTTGAAGCTCATCAATTCAGTTCTTACATCTATGCCTTTGCACTTCCTTTGCTCGTTGCAGCTTCCTCCTGGCCTCACTATTCGGTTGGACATAATTCTCAGGTAGTGTTTGTGGACAGATAACACCGATACTCCAAAGCAGCCTCTAGCAGCTTGGGAATTGATTTGCAAACCAGAGAAAAATGGTGGTTTAGGAATTATGAATTTCCAGAAACAAAATGTAGCTCTTTTGATCAAGAACTTGGATAAATTCTATAATAAAGTTGATGTTCCCTGGCCAGCCTAGTATGGCATTCCTATTATATAGATAAAATGTCACATGCAGAGAAGCTTTATGGTTCCTTTTGGTGGAAGGATATTTTCAAACAAGTACATAATTTTACAGGAGTATCTCACGTGAAGCCTAGTGTTGGAAACACTTCCCTTTTTTGGGAAGACAAGTGGCTAATTGGCGATTCTAGTCTGCCCCTCAAACTGAGATTTTCTAGGCTATTTTCTTATGTGCAGAGTGCCAACCTTTCTGCAGCCCAAGTTTATGACTTTGAGCAGCTAGAAGATATGTTTCATTTGCCTCTATCTCGAAGAGCGTTTGATGAATTGCAAATATTGCAAAATCTGATGATGGAGAACCCATTACGCGATCAAAATGACATTTGGACCTATATATATGGAGAGAAATATACATCAGTGCCATTTTATGGTAAAATACATGAGCACATCACTGTCCCCAAGATGTTTCATGGGCTATGGAAATCCAACTGTGTGACAAAGACCAAAGCTTTCACTTGGCTTTTATTGATTGATAGATTGAACACTCGAGATTTTCTGCAGCAGCAACATTGGTAGGTTACAGATAACACACATTGTGTGTTGTGTCCCACTAGAGCTTACGAAGATAGAATCCACACGTTCTTCAACTGTAACTTCAGTCAGCGCATATGGAATTATCTTCAGATTGAATGGCGTAACAATCATGATCTGCAAACGGTGATAGAAGGAGCTAGAAAAAGTTTTAACAGGCCTTTTTATGGAAGTCCTCGTCACAACTTGCTGGCATATTTGTCTCAGGAGAAACGGGTTAATTTTTAGGTAAGAGAGACCAACTTTTACTTGCTAGAGAGGTAGTTTTATCCATGACATGTCCATGCTTAAGAATTGGATTAAAAAAGAAATACCATGTTGAACTCATGGCTTGGATCGCCTCTTTACCATAAGGTTGTAAATATTTAGGTAGGTGTGGATTTTTACCTTGTATGTATTAATGTATATAGTTTTTATTTTATCGACGAAATAAACATGTTGTGGGGATTTGTATGGCCACACATCCACCGTAGCATGCGCATCCCTGAAACACTCAATTGTTGGATGTGTTGTCTTTTAGTGGGCCAACATTCTACTCCGTATAACTTCGCCGGTTTGACTGTCGTCCTATAGAACTTACTTTTTAGCTTTTGTGGGACCTTCTTATCACATAGGATGCTAGATGCTTGTCGTCACTTCATCCATCCATGTTTAATCATGTGGCAAACATCCTCATCGATATCACCGTTGCTTTGTAGCATTGATCTCACGTATCGGAAGGTGTCCCTCTTAGGCACTATCTGTCCTTTTAAACATCTCCGTCTTTGCACCTAACACCACTAAAGCCACATCGCAAGTACCAGGTCATGGGCTTACCTATTCTAATCCCCTTTGATTCCAAAGTCTGCTCCATAGCTCTAGCTTCCTATTTATGCCAACTCTAGTTTCATGCACTACCACCACACATCAACAAAGAGCATACAATAAGGAGTATCTCATTGTATATCCTTCGTCACGTCCTCCATCACTAAGTAAAACATGTATGGGATCAAGACTGACCCTTGATGTAGTCCTATCATGATTGCAAAGGCATTAGTCTCACTATCACTTACATGAACACTTGTCACAACATAATCGTACATATATCTTATGATGGTAATGTACTTTGTTGGAACTTTGTGACCGTCCTTGGTATCTTGTCATACCCTTCTCCTAGAATATGAATACCATATGTAGGCCCTTCTGCTGCTCACTATATCTCTCCATAAGTTGACAGAGTAAGAAAATCTCCTCAGTAGTCAATTCAAGTGATTAGTCATGGTCAATAAATCAATGGGGGAAATGAAGGTAAGAAGAAAAAGTGAAATAACAAGCCCAATAAGAAGAAGGTCACCATGGCAAATCAGTTTTGGCCTAGATCACCATGGACTAGTGCACCGCCGCTACTCCTATTCCACCATGGATAGGTGGACCAACATTACCACATGCATTCCTAATTTATCTCTCTCAAGAGTAGACTTGATCTTTTCTCAAATACCCTAGCTTAAGAACCCCGTGTGCACGGTACCAATCTCTCTCACTTGAACCAACTCAAGGGAAGAGGAGCACCCCTCCTAGGAACCTTGTAAAGGACCTAATAAATCTTGGACCATGTTATCATGATATGAAGGATCTAATTGTTAAATATAATTTCCTAGTCTCATCCAACAGAACGGTCTTTCAACTAGAGCATGTTGTTCCACACAAGTGAAGCACACATAGGGTAGAGACGTGGAGCTTTAGGAGTGCGTGTTTCTTGTGTCGTTTCTCCAAAACAGAAATAGGTCACGCTCCATGAGAAAATAAAACCTATTTAGAAACATCAACGTGATTCATTTCGAGTGCAATGACCTTCACACTAGGCCCCACACACGATCCTTACGTTGAATTGCAATATCTAAGCCTTAACACCCCCTAATCTCTATGTGTGAAAACAATTATAATTGTAACTATTCTAAAGCCTCCCGACAAAAAATAGGAAATAGTATAAAGTATTTTTTCAAATAAATTTCATAGGATTTATAAAGGACTTGAATATTCTGTATTTTCTTATGTTGATCATTTGTTTCAAAAGGTGGAATCCATGGAGAAACTATTAAGGTTTATTTTGGATCAAATAGTTTATCAACTCAACTATCTTGCTAAAATTATTTTAAACTTTTGTGCGAGGTATTAAGCACGAGTTGATACATATTCAAGTAGATTTTTGGTACCTAATGATTTTGAGAGTGCAGGCCATTTCAGTCTTGTGTTTCCCTATTCGTATGTTTAGAAAACCAACGAATCAAATAAATCCTAAGTTGCTACATGTCCTCTTAGTAGCATATCTCATAGGGTGCATTTGTGTTTTGACCATCTGCACTCTTAGGCAACCGTGATTGAAAGGCTCCCATGAGTTGATTCTGTTGGGATTTGTGCCCAGCTGCATTGTTTTCATTATGTAAGGTTCTATTAATGAGCTATTGCATGTACCGTTGGATATGATCTGGCTATGGAACTATGTGCTTAACTAGTTTATACATATTCTTATCCTTAGTCGTTTTAGGCTGTTCTAGACACACTACCGATACAAATGTGTTAGCCAGAAGATAACTATGTTCCGTGTGTCATGTGCATTGAGAGGCTATCCGTCTTACACCGGCTATATATGCAAAAGAGCTATACTAGCTGACCCAAAATCAAGCCAACGCGACCAAGTTGTCATGTGCTCGGTTTGCGAAATGTAATCCTTACTCCTGAGGTGTTCGCGAAGCATGGCCATGCATAACTCCATTACATGTTAATCGAGGTTGTCCCACTAAAGTGTTAGTCAAACGGTATCACATATCACATGTGCAAGAAAAGAGAGAGTTAAGCTGGCACTTCATGACGAGTTCCTCGCATGCGGTTTGCCACCAATATCGTGAGGCAAAGGGACTTAGAGAACATCACATTGATAGGCTACTCAAAGCTATCCTAGGAGCCGACAAGCTTTGAAAGAAGCCGCCGTTGTTTATCAGTTCTGAGCGAGTCTCACGGAATTGTGTCCGACTTGCCTTGATCCCGTGGGGTCACACACTTAAGAGAGTGGAACCGGACAGATAAGATCCGTATGACTGAAACCGGATAAGTGGAGACTTAGTATGACAAGGGCACGTGTTAATGGGTAGGACTCGCTTTGGCTAGGGTTAGGATTTTGGGGATGCGGGACACTAGTGGTGTGCCCCCACCTACTTCCTATATGATAGGGCAAAGGTGGCCGATTTTTCGATGAGAGTATGATAACGTCGATTTGTTGGTGGAGTTCGTGCTTGACGATCCGACTACACATGCAAAGCTTGTGCGCCAATACAATCGCTAGGACAATCTCCGGGAGTTACTGATCTTGCGGATGCACGATCAGCCTGACCAGAGGGTATTAATTCCTACCTGAAATCGAGAACAAGTAAGAACTAATGATCCAATCAGAATATTGCGGATATAGATGAAAGCTTTATTGGAAAGGTGGGATTCCGAATAGTTGGTCTTGTTACGGGGTTGGCCTCAAAAGAAGTACACGAGAGTTGCAGCAATGGCTAACTTTTAGTCTAATCAAAATCCGAGTCTAAACGTGACGGCTATGGGGGTTTTTAAAGGAGAAAAGGTGGGGTTTCGGCCAGCCATACGTATGGTGGCCGAACCAAACCCTAGAAGGCCTTTCCCCCTTCAATATGGACTCTAAAAAGTGGCTGACTTAATTCCTGCGAAAATGACATGGGCCTGGACCAAAACTAAAGGTGACGTAGCACCATATTATGCTATGGACGAAATTATGAAGTGTGAAACTCTATATTTTGTCCATGTCTTCATCTCTTCTTATGGTGGCTTCAAAGTTCTGAATCTCCACTTGTGGCGTCATCTTCAATCCTCAAATACTTGCTGTCATCTCCTCCATGTGTGATCGTGCTCCAATGCTTGTCCTCCTCATCCATGCTAGGTCCATCATTCCTAAGAGTAACAAACATATCTGATTTAGGCAGCATCATATTCTCATGTATGTGAGAAATAGTTCCAAGAAACGAAAGTACCTGATAGTTAAGTTTATATGCATTATCATTTATTTTCTCTAACACCTTAAAAGGACCAGCAGCGCGTGGCATTAGTTTAGACTTGCGCAATTCAGGAAAACGATCTTTGCGCAAATGCAACCAAACAAGATCACCAACATCAAACACAACATGTTTCCTTCCTCTATCCCCGACAATTTTATACTTAGCATTCATGCGTGCTATGTTGTCTTTAGTAGTCTCATGCAATTGTAATATCAATTCAGCATGTTGTGTTTTTATGCATCCAAATTATTTTGCACCGAAGATGGTAAAGGCAACAAATCAATAGGTGCACATGGAACAAAACCATACACAATCTCAAATGGGCACATCTTAGTGGTAGAATGCAGCACGATTGTAAGCAAATTCAACATGAGGTAAACATTCTTTCCACAATTTTAAGTTCTTCTTCAAAACAGCCCGCAACATAGTGGACAAAGTTCTATTGACTACTTCAGTTTGTCCATCAGTTTGGGGTTGACATGTAGTACTAAACATCAATTTAGTCCCCAACTTAGCCCATAAACATCTCCAAAAGTGGCTAACAAATTTAGTATCACGATCAGAAACAATAGTATTTGGCACACCATGTAAACGAATAATTTCGCGAAAGAACAAATCAGCAACATGTGTAGCATCATCAGTCTTGTGACATGGAATAAAGTGTGCCATCTTAGAAAACTGATCCACAACAACAAAGATACTATCCCTCCCCTTCTGTGTATGAGGCAAACACAAATCGAAATCCATAGAAATATCCTCCCAAGGTACACTAGGAATAGGAAGAGGCATATATAGACCATGTGGATTAAGTCGAGACTTAGATTTTTGACATGTAGTGCAGCGTGCCACAAATCTCTCAACATCTCGATGCATACGTGGCCAAAAGAAGTGTGCAGCAAATACATCCTCCGTCTTCTTCACGCCAAAGTGACCCATCAATCCTCCTCCATGCGCCTCCTGCAACAACAAAAGACGAACGAAACTATCCGGGATGCACAGCTTGTTAGCACGGAACACAAATTCATCATTGGGGACGAATTTGTTCCATGTTCTACCATATCTACAATTCAACAACACATCTTTAATATTAGCATCATGCAAGTATTGTTCCTTTATGGTTTCTAATCCAAAAATCTTGAAGTCAAGTTGAGATAGCATAGTATAACGGAGCGACAAAGCATCAGCAATAACATTATCTTTACCCTTTTTGTGTTTGATAACATAAGGAACAGACTATAAACTCAACCCACTTTGCATGGCGGCGATTCAGTTTAGCTCGACTACGAATATGCTTCAAAGATTCATGATCAGAATGTATAACAAATTGTTTAGGCCATAAATAATGTTGCCAAGTTTCTAATGTTCGAACTAGCGCATATAATTCTTTATCATAAGTAGAATAGTTTAGACTAGGCCCACTCAATTTCTCACTAAAATATGCAACATATTTGCCCTCTTGTAATAACACACCTCCCAAACCAATTCCACTAGCATCACATTCAAGCTCAAAAGTCTTATTGAAATCAGGAAGTTGGAGTAATGGAGCATGTATTAACTTATCTTTCAGAATCATGAAGGCTTCTTGTTGTGCATCGCCCCACACAAAGGGCACATCCTCTTTGTAAGCTCATTCAGCAGTGCAACAATGTATCCAAAATCTTTCACAAAGCGCCTATAGAAACCAGCGAGGCCAAGAAAACTCCTCACTTGTGTGACCATCTTGTGCTGCGGCCAACTCTCAATTGCCTCAATCTTGGCTGGATCAACTTCAATTCCCTGCGCAGTAACAATATAGCCAAGAAACGCAACTCGATTGGTGCAAAAGGTGCACTTCTCAAGATTATCATACAAACGTGCATCACGTAAGCATTAAAAACAACACGTAAATGATCCAAATGATCCTCTAAAGATTTGCTAAAAATCAGAATATCATCAAAGTATACTACCACAAAACGTCCAATAAAAGCACGTAAAACTTCGTTCATCAATCTCATGAAAGTACTAGGTGTTAGTTAAACCAAAAGGTATTACTAACCACTCATATAAGCCAAACTTTGTTTTAAACGTTGTTTTCCATTCATCTCCTAATTGCATACGAATCTGGTGGTAACCACTACGCAAATCAACTTTGGAGAACATAATAGAACCACTCAATTCATCAAGCATATCATCTAAACGAGGTATTGGATGACGGTATCGAATGGTAATATTATTAATAGCTCTACAATCAGTAAACATGCATGAAGAACCATCTTTTTTAGGTACCAAGATAATAGGAACAACACATGGGCTAAGAGACTCACGAATGTAACCTTTAACTTGGAGAACCTGAATTTGTCGCTGAATCTCTTTGGTCTCTTCAGAATTGGTACGATATGGTGCACGGTTGGGCAGCGGAGCTCCTGGAATCAAGTCAATTTGGTGTTCTATCCCACAAATAGGTGGTAATCCAGGTGGAACCTTGTGGAAACACATCAATGAATTCCGGCAAAAGGTTAGCAACCGCAGGTGACAAAGAAGGAGGCATATCCTCAAATGAAAACATAACTTCTTTGCAAATAATAGCATAGAATTAAGTAGTGTTCACATCAAGATCAACAATATCAGATTTGCTAGCAAGCAAACAAGGATTTTTAAACGAATTTCAGTAGCATGGTTCAAATCAGATTTAGTATTAATCTTATGTGGCACAAAATCTGCAGCAACAATCTGATTTTCACTCTTATGTTTCTCCTCATTTTTTACTCTACTAGCTCTAGCAAGATCATCTTTTAATATTTGTTCAGGAGTCATAGGTTTGAGACCAATTTTCTTTCCATCATGCATAAGAGAATACTGATTAGTTTTACCATTATGAACATATTCTCTATCAAATTGCCAAGGTCTACCAAGTAACAAAGAACAAGCTTGCATAGGTACAACATCACAATCAACAAAATCAGAGTATGTACCAATAGTAAAATGCACACGTGTAGTTCTTGTTACCTTGAACTTCCGAGAGCTCTCAAACCATTGAATGTAATATGGATGTGTGCGCTGTCTTGTAGGTAGAGAAAGCTTCTCCACCATGTCAACGCTAGCCACATTATTGCAGCTCCCTTCATCAATGATGATCCGTATAGCTCGCTCTTTTATAACGCCTCGTGTTTGAAAACAGATTGTGGCGTTGATCATGCTCAGCTTTGCTCAATTGCATGCTCAACACACGCTGTGCAACTAAGTTCAGTGTCAGCTTCCATTACCTCCATCTCTCTCTCTGAATCAGAATTGGCGCCATCACGTGCAACAATAAGGGCCAATGTATCTTCATCAAAGTCACTTGCAGAATCATATTCTCCATCTTCACGCACCAACATCACACGTTTGGTTATGCATTCTCTCTCTATGTGACCAAATCCCAAGGATTTGCGACATTGAATATCGCGTGTCTTTCCCGTGAAGGCCATGGAAGATGAACTCCGAGGAGGACCAGCATATGGTGGTGGAGTAGCAGCAGGTGGCGCTCGTGATGCAACCGCAGTGTACTTGGAGGTAGTAGGCGCTGATGCAGCATCACGAGTTGGTGGTGCTGATTGTCGTGGAGACCACGACGATGTACGACCTGCAGAAAAATTAGCTCTTCTCCATGGTGGTTGACGATCCTGCACTTCACGTTCAGCTTTGCAAGCAAGATGAAACAAGCGAGTAATAATGTTGTACTCCTTATAATCTAAAAGATACTGAATCTCTTTATTTAAACCACCAAAGAAACGTGCAAGCATAGCCTCATTATCCTCTACAATACCACAGCGAATCATGCCAGTTTGCAATTCTTGATAATCGTCTTCTACAGAATTTTTTCCTTGTTCTAATCGAGATAATTTCTTAAGCAAATCACGCTGATAATGTGGAGGAACAAAATGAGTATGTATAGCAAGTTTTAAACCAACCCAAGTAGTAGGAATATTTTCATGATGTGCTCTACAATGTTCAGACCACCAAATAGAAGCAAAATCTTTGAACTCGCAAGTAGCAGCACTAACACGCAAGTGATCAGGGTATTTTAAACATGCAAAGCGTTGTTCTACTTCCAATTCCCATGTAAGATATGCATCAGGATTATATCTACCCTCAAATGGCGGAATATTCAGTTTCAGTTTAGCAACATGATCATCATCATGTACCGGTCGTGGAGATGGGCGAGCGTTGCGGTTCAGTTGTCGTGGACGACCCGGTGCAGGTTGTTCGACTTCCTCGCCGTCCAGCATGTTCTCATCTACCGCTCATCCGCGTCCCCTTCATAGTCTTCGTATCCTTCATCAGAAGGCGCGTCATGTGCGGCTGCTGCAGCAGGAGCGGTACCCGCAGGCACCTCCGCACGAGGAACGCGGCGCGCGCGTCGTCGCACGTTGTCGCGAGGTGGCGGCAACCGAGTCAAGAGCTCCTGAAACTTGGCGTCGAGCTTGGAGTTGAAAGCTGTCTCGAGGCCATCCAGCTTGTCCAGCGCGTCGGTGAGTTTGGCGTCCACATCACCAATGCGCGCATCGACGTCACGTGCATGCCCGCCCAAAAGGTGGGTGAAGTGAGCATGCAACTCCTCCGTCGTCATCTTTGCCGGGTGAACAGCTCCCGGTGTAGGTTATGTCATCATTAGTACACAAAAAGCACAAATGTATATGCCTACAAACTACGGAATATGGTGGTTCACGCGCAATTCGTCAAGCAAAATATAAAGCTCTTACAAGTTCTTACCAAACATGAGGAAGGCGATGTAACAACCAGCAAGAATCAGCGTCTCCAAAGATTGCGAAAGCGATTACCAGGTGTCGATACAAAGCACGTGGAGACAATATGTGGAGCTGTAGGATGGCTCATATATGGTAGCAAAAAACAACAATTGTCAAAACAGCGATGCAGTATTGAAAGTATGCTCAACAATGGTGATGTGCTGGTCCTAGGCTAGACCGTGCTAGAGACGCGAGCCTAGAACACTAACGAGGTCACGGCACGACACACAAGCAACTAGCAGCGATGAGGTGGCGATGATGTGGTGAACCGAGATGGCGAAAAATCACTATGATGGAAAGTGTCTCAAACTGATCCCCGAGGTCTAAAAACAGTATAGCCTCAGAAAAAAATTGTTGAAATTTCAGAAGTGCTCCGGAAAGCGCGCAAGCACAAAAAAAATGTCGCTATAACGCCCAGTGGCGAAAACTGATCGCCAAGGTGAAAAACCAGTGTAACCAGAAATTTTTTTCGGAGGCGTTTCCAGACCTTTTTTTTTCTCTCCTTCACAATTCTTTACCGGCGGCCGAAACTTATCTCACGGATTTTTTTTTCTACCACGGATGAAATTAGAAGGCAACAACTAAGGAGGAAAAACAATAAAACCTAATTCTACTCGGACTCTGTCGCGATAGAGAAACAACAACAATCCGTGTCGCGGTAGGAAACATGGTATATGGTAGATGCGGAAGTATATGACAGGTGTATATGGCGATGATGGAAGCATATGGCGGGTGTATATGGTAGGTTCGGAAGTATATGGCAGGTGTATATGGCGATGGCGGAAGTATATGGCCGGTGTATATGATTATGATGGCGGTGATCTGTGTATGTTGTGAGCGGCGGCGGCGAGTGACTAATATGAACAGAACTCAAAACTCTAAAGGAACTAGACACTAAGACCAGCAACTCGACACGAAGATGCAGACACAAATTCAACTATGCAAAACTGAAAAGACAATGCAAAGACGTGGCAGGGGGTTTATGGGACGATATGATCTAAACCCTAACTTTTTTTTTTGGCTTTTTCGTGGTTTATGGGTATGATGGCAGATGCAATCTACAGTAGGAAAACAGTAAAATCTCATAGAGCAACCTGAATTGTGATACCACTTGATAGGGCAAAGGTGGCCGATCTTTCGATGAGAGTATGATAACGTCGATTTGTTGGTGGAGTTCGTGCTTGACGATCCGACTACACGTGCAAATCTCGTGCACCAATGCAATCGCTAGGACAATCTCCGGGAGTTACTGATCTTGCGGATGCACGATCAGCCTGACCAGAGGGTCTTAATTCCTATCTGAAATCAAGAACAAGTAAGAACTAATGATGCAATCAAAATATTGCGGATATAGATGAAAGCTTTATTAAAAAGGTGGGATTCCGAATAGTCGGTCTTGTTCTGGGCGTTGGCCTCAAAAGAAGTACACGAGAGTTGCAGCAATGGCTAACTTTTAGTCTAATCAAAATCCGAGTCTAAACGTGACGGCTATGGGGGTATTTAAAGGAGTAAAATGTGGGGTTTCGACCAGCCATACGTATGGTGGCCGAACCAAACTCTAGAAGGCCTTTCCCCCTTCAATACGGACTCTAAAAAGTGGCTGACTTAATTCCTGCGAAAATGACATGGGCCTGGCCCAAAACTAAAGGTGACGTAGCACCATATTATGCTATGGACGAAATTATGAAGTGTGAAACTCTATATTTCGTCCATGTCTTCATCCCTTCTTATGGTGGCTTCAAAGTTCTGAAATCTCCACTTGTGGCGTCATCTTCAATCCTCAAGTATTTGTTGTCATCTTCTCCATGTGTGATCATGCACCAATGCTTGTCCTCCTCATACATGCTAGGTCCATCATTTCTAAGAGTAACAAACATATCTGATTTATGCAACATCATATTCTCATGTATGTGAGGAATATTTCAAAGAAACGAAAATACCCTGATAGTTAAGTTGTTTGGCACGAACTCGAGTGATTGGTTCTTGTATTTGTATGACTGTAGGTACAGTGGTTGTATCAATAGATGGAATATCCTCATCACTATATAAAGGATAGAGCGTCGTGGCCACCCACGAGGGAGTGGGATACGTAGTCGTCTACCTTATCTTCCGTCCCCGACGGAGGAACCAAGGCTAGCACCTTCCCGTCCTCTTTCCACCTTGTACATGTGTGGGCCGGCAGAGGCACCTCATCTGTGTTGAGAAGTGGCGACACAACCGAAGTCATAGAATTCTAAACCGTCAGCGAAGCAAGTTCGTCGGAGTTCGTTTCTTCACCGGCAAGAACAAGGAGGAGCAGTCAACGACGAGTACGAGGATTGCACTGCCCCGAGGGACGCGTCATCAACTTTCACACCGGCGCGTCCAGCAGTAATAACCGTGGCCCTTCACCTGAGCCGGATCCTTGGCGGTGTCTTGCCGAAGCCAGCGGAGAAAAGCTTTTGTTGCTCTTCCTACTCCAAACACATGACCCAACAGATTTCACACAATGCAACAAACTATTGTGTGTTAGACTAGAAACACGGCGCCAGTTATTAGGTAGGTTGAATGAGTTGAAAATCACTTTCCTCTAACACATGAAATGTTTCCGAGTGGAGATGTGGTGAGGAGATGAATTTTTATCTTCAGCTACAATGGCGCTAAAGTGGAGCTAAATGAGGCTATTGTGGGCAGTTCTATATGGATTCCATTTAGTCGACAACCTGCTCAAACTGCTATATATAGCAGAGCTATAGACTATTTAAAACATTGATAAAATACATATAACTAAAATATACCCGTTGAAACGAGAAGAGGGACAATCCTTAAACAACAACCAAAATAAATGGAAAACAAAACATCCAAAGGAGATCTTTAAGGCACCTCCTAAAACAAAGAAAACAAAAACTAAGTCCTTGGATACATCGGTCTTGCTTGTTCCAAAATTTCCAGCTCGGATCTTCTTCGGCAAGCGAAGCAGCAGTAGAAAGAAAGGAGCAACAAGACCAAGTACAAAGTATGCAATTAAGGAGTTTTCCAGGAGTTCAGATACGTGCATCATGCCAATAGACGTCTGATAATGCACATTTCTTATCTTGGTCATTGCCCCCTTAAACTACGGTTTGAGTGAGCATGAAGTCCTCCCGACATTTTCCTGCCTCAAGACCAGCAAGATACCAAGACCTTGGACCCGTGGCTTCCACTGAGCAGCACAGATCGATCAAGCTTCAGGACATATTTTAGAGTCATGTTTTAAACACATTGCGTCTCACAGAAATTCCGTGAGAAACAGACAAACCGTTCAAAAGAAACAGACAAACCGTTCAAGGGAACGTTTGGGGAAATGAACGCCTAAGTTTCCAACGGTGCCTAGAACACGCACTACGGGAAAATTAGGCGCTGCCGTGCAGTTTATCTTTGCCGTGAGCTGCTGCAGGGGCAAAGATTTCTTTGCCGTGCGCAGCAAGAAGAACGCACGGCAACGTCAAAACGCACGGCAAAGTTTGGGAGCAGCGCACGGCAAAGAAACCAATCACGGCAAAGAAAGACTTGGCGCACGGCAAAGCAGTATCTCACGGCAAAGTCTGGGAGCAGCGCACGGCAAAGATAGTAGGACGGCAAAGACCCTGCAAGCCGCACGGCAAAGAAACAATGCACGGCAAAGGCACTGGGCACTGCCGTGTCCCGCCCCTTTGCCGTGCGGACAGACAGATTGCACGGCAAAGGGTCCTTTGCCGTGCGCTGCTCCCTTTGCCGTGCGCCAATATACATTTTATTTATTTTTCTAACTATTTTATTTCATCTACTACTTATATTTATTTTGTTAATTAATTTTTCTTTTTGATGACTATTTATTACACTATGTGCAATACAAAATTAGTCTCCATGCTCATCTCCCACATATATCAGGGTTCCGGTGCTCCGGCGGCCGTCCCCCTCCTTCCCCCAAAAACAGCGGGACGGCGGGTCTACCCCCGTAGATTTCTCCGCGCGAGGGTGCAAAATGTACTTTTTCATTATTTTAGGTTTGTTAGGGTTAGGTTTTAGGTCCACTTGCAAATTTTGGTGGCATTCCGGTGCTCCGGTGGTCATTCCCCCTAAAAACGGTCGTCCGTGGGCCCCGGATGGTCTACCCCCTAGATTTCTCCGCGCGAGGTTCCACCAATATACCTTTTCATAGGTTTAGGTTTGTTTAGTCCATGGACATATGGAAAACCATGTGTGGCACCCTTTGGCACAGTCTAGCCCCCGATATACCCGCGGCGGGACACTTCACCGTACACGTCCGGGAATCCGTTAAGTGTTATCGCCCGAAGGTGAGGAATGTCAGACCGGGGATCCATGCCATGCACCATTTGGTGAATCACACCTTGCACCACACTTTCACACATATTATAGGTCCACATGCAAGATTTGGTGGGGTTCCGGTGTTCCGGCGGTCGTTCTCCCCCTCCTCCCCCCAAAACAGCGGAACGTGTGCCCCGGCGGGTCTACCCCCTAGATTTCTCCGCGCGAGGGTGCACCAATGTACCTTTTCATTATTTTAGGTTTGTTTGGGACATATACACATGGAGAACCAAGATTGAGACCCTTTGGCACATATACCCCGTAGCTAGAGCCATTATCACACGATCGAGGGTGTGCCTGATCTATCGGTTAGGGTTAGGTGTAGGGTTAGGGCTAGGGTCTAGGGTGTAGGGCTAGGGTTTAGGTTAAAGGTAAGTATTTATGGTTAGGTATAGGTATAGGGTTTAGGGTTAGGGTTAGGGTTGATGATGCATGGTTCTGCAGCTCCGGCGTCGTGGTTCAGGGTTTTAGAGGGGTTTAGTGCTTGAAGCCTCCCCAGTTTAGGGTTTAGGGTTTAGGGGAGCTACTTGTGCACCATTAGACTTTGACGGCAAAGAACAGCACGCACGGCAACGCTGGGCCGCACGGCAAAGATTACGACGCACGGCAATGGCCTTTGCCGTGTAGATCGGCGACGCGCACGGCAACGTTGGCTTTACCGTCGGTATCTTTGCCGGGCAGCCTTTGCCGTGCGTATAGCAGCCTTTGCCGTGCAAAGTGCCGCACGGCAACGGCCTTTTCTCCCGTAGTGACGGGAGTCCTGATCTAGAAATTCTTGTGTTCTAAGCAACACCTCCATTGCATTTTTTAAATAAAATACCTCTCTGAATTGCAATTGTGCGCATCGACCAACACATCTATAAGTTTAACCTGTTGGAGCTTATCCAAAAGTTCAAGCTACAGGAACGTTACGAATCGCGCATGATGGCGCGACGGGTGTGGGAGCCGCCCTATCTGGCACTGAAGGTGATGGTTTTTCACGAAAAGAATGAAAAGCATGTAAATTGCCGGTGCCCACCAGGAAATTACCTTGTCAACTTATATTTTCCGCTGTGAGAAGCTACGGCGGGCATGTTTTCCCCTTATATTTTCCGATGAAAATAGGCAGGAGGATAAACCAAATTTCTTTTCACAACTCCATGATTTATAATATGATGAGTCTGAAGTTTTACCAGGAACTGAAAATCAAATTAGAGAATCGCTTAGGCGGGAGGCAGTTTTACAAGGAATTTCTTGTCAATGTCTTATGGTCTACCTGATCAGTTGATAGGTCCCAGTTTGCATTTTTTTGGGAGGTCCCAGTTTACATGACCATCCCATTTGGCATTACAATGGCACGGGCTTAAGAGATAATTGCTATGAAAATTCAGATACTCCTCATGATGACACATCATGCATCCAAATTAATGCGAATCGAAATTAAAAACAAAGTTTAAACCTCCACAGTCCGCAAAATAAGAAGGTGGGTACATTTTGTACAAGTACAATGCAGCAGAATGAGCTTCAAACAAAACCATTACTCTCTCACACAGTTTATTAGGCGTGCGCGTACCCCTAGATCGCAAATTTAATCAAGTTAGCATTAGTTATATGTTATAAAATTATATCATTAGAAAGTTTAGATATTCTATTTTCTAATTATATAATTTTTGTATTATATAATTTAAATTATATAGGTCAAATTAGCGACCTAGGGATACGGAGAAGACTAGTAAACTGAGACCTTGGAGGGGGTACTTGACAGTAGATATATTAATAAGATTTACCAAGGTGGCACAAAGACCTCACCTGTAGTATATCACACATATGATCTCGTTACCTTGTTTTAGGCAAGATTCCCGATAATTAACCGGCCAACTCTCTAATGAAAATGGCATTACCTCGTTTCACACAAAAAAAAAAAGATGACCTGGCTGGCAGAGAACACCGAGTTCTGAGCATCTTAGTCTTATTCGTCAAAAGACAAACTATAGATGTTACATGAAGAACCAAAGCTTCCTCCTCCTTTCAGGCAGGCCTTGTTCGCAAGGGCCACGCGGTGTGCTTCATTGGACAGTTACCGGTGCTGCGTGCACCAAACAGATTCCGTGGCGGATTGAACTGGATGGCCACCGACTCGGTCTCTACTCGAATTCATAACCCACCGTAATCTGCCGTCCGGCTCGGGCTTTATATAGATCGAGACGACACCGCCACCGCCACCGCCACACCTTGCCCTAATCAATCCCAATCGCGTCACGGCACTCGGCGAGGATTGTCTGCTCGGATGGATCCACCGATGGCCTGTAAGGAGGAGTATTCTCTGTTCGGTCATTGGGTGAACCCACTCTACAAGCCCGTTGACGCATCTGGGAAGGACATCTTGCTGGAGCCCATCGATGTATTCACAGAAGACGAGCTGCGGAAGAGGGTCGCGTCCGTGCTGCTAACCTTCCCCGAGACTGGCGCTCTGTGCTACCGGGATGAGTTCGAGGAGGCGATTGAGCGGATCGTGAAGGAGTCCAGGCCTGAGGCAGCTTCCGTGGCCGCCCCAGGCATGGTTCGTTTGGCCGACGATGACATCCCAGTCTTGCTGGTCATGGGCGACACCCCCACCGTCGACGAGCTCCCTGGCGTCGGGCCCGGCGGTGTCTTCCCGCCGGGGTGGCTTGACAATAGAAGGAAGGAGCTGGAAGAGGAGTGTCAGCCGGAGAAGAAGAAGAAGAAGATTAGGCGGAGGTACGTGCTAGGGGACAAGGTCCGTGTTGATTTGATCACCAAGGGGTATGTGGAGATCCATGAGGATTACATGGGGGAAGACCCTGATGTTGATCCGTACGAAGGGAGAGTCCTGGGGGATTTCAGCAATGCTGCGGTGTTTGCCCCTGATAATGACTTTGAGGGGGAGGTGATGATTCTGCCGCCCCCCGATGGCTACGAGGAGGAGGCGGCCACCGGCGAGGAGGGTGTTTCTCTGGGGCCGTGCGCCACCACCAAACCTATGGTGGTGGGGGAAGCGGTGACCAAAAGGAAGTCGGCTTGGGAAGGTGAGGCGTTTGATATGTTCTCGGGGAAACAGTCTTTCTTCGGGCATTGGGTGAATCTACTCTACAACCCCGTTGACGCATCCGGGAACGGCCTGGTGCTGGAGCCCGCTGATCTTTTCTCGGAAGACGAGCTGCGGAAGAGAGTCGGCTCAGTGCTGCTAACCTTTCCGGAGTCTAGCGCTCTTGGACGGAAGGAATTCGAGGAGGCAATCGAGAGGATACTCAAGGAGTCCAGGCCTGAGACTGCTTCCCTGGCTGCCCCATGCATGGTTCGTTTGGCTGATGATGACGTCTCACTCTTTTTGGTCATGGGTGACACCCCCACCGTCGACCAACTACCTGGCGTCGGGCCCGGTGGGGTCTTCCCGCCGGGGTGGCTCGAGGACAGAAGGAAGGAACTAGAAAAGGAATGTCGGCGGGAGAACAAGAAGATTGGCCAGAGATCTGTGTTGGCAGACAAGGTCCGTGTTGATTTGATCACCAAGGGGTTTGTTGAGATCCATGAGGATTACATGGAGGAAGACCCTGATTTTGATCCGTATCAAGGGAGAGACCTGGGGGACTTCAGCAATGCTACGGTGTTTGCTGCCACTGAGGACTTTGAGGGGGAGGTGATGATTCTGCCGCCCCCCGATGGCTACCAGGAGGAGGTGGACTGAGAAGCTGGTGGAAAGCAGCCGGAGAGAAGATGCATTGTCTACTACTATATGCTTGTTGAACTATCCATCCATCTTAGTTACTCGTACTGTCTATCTATCGATTCCGCACTTATCTATACTAGATTTAAATGTGCGCCTTGGCGCACGATCCCGTGAAACTCGTGTCGATGAAAACTCTATATAACGGACGGAGTAGGAAACCGTTTATATAGAACCAGAAAATATATTATAGTAGCAAACACTCAATGGCTATGTCAAGAGCAACAGAAATAAAAAAGAAACAATAAAAGCATTATCTATAAATGGTCTTCGGAGGCTACGTCGCAGGAAAACTCTGATTGTTTTAGTTGGGTTAATACATTATCTCTTTTCTTGTGTCACTTTAATCTCCTTCGCAACTTAACCTTGGATTTTCCAAACTGTTGGGTCAGGCCACAAATGTTCTTCACTAAGTCATCATTACATTGTTGTATAACTGAAATACTCGCAATTTGCTTTTCTACCTTTGTCTCAAGGTTCCTGGTAGAAGCGTGAGAATGTTGTAACTCTAACGAGTTATTTACTTCTCTTCATGTAGTGTTACAGTTTCCTCAAGTAAGCTGCTCTTAATTCGTTCCATTGCTTGGTCAAGCTAGCATTGCTATTCTTCATGTCTTCATCGAAATCTGCTCCTCAATTCTAAGATTCCCAACGAAAACCACAAACCGCTGCAACTCGAGAGGGTTTTATTCTTCTTATCTTGAATTGCTACAATTTCATCATGGAAACTAACCAAGACATCTTCAGACCCTTTCTTCAAAGTTAGAGTTACTAATGTGCGGATCTTCATTGGCGAGTCTGTAGAATATAGTTGTTTTCTCTTTGCTACTCTAACTCACATTCAAGACTCTTGACTGAAGCATTTGAATTTTGTAAACAATAAAGGGTGTGTTCCTTCTATCTTTGTAACAGAATGATCTCCTCTTGCATATTAGTCTTAGCATCTTCCAGCTTGTCTATCCAAGCTAGAATTCTTCTCCTCTGAGAATGAAAATGACAAATGAAATTAGACACCGAAAGATAGAAAGGATCAATTATGTTTTTATTTCCAGCGCACCATGATGATGCCATAAAAATTGGTGCCTCACATCTTCTCTTTTTTAGATTTGTTTCTATTGAAGCGTCGTGATTTTGTACAATAGTAAAAACGATTACGGGTTATTCTGAATGAATTCAGGGAAAAATAAAGTGATACTAAATGATGATTGCGTGGTTAGTGTCAAATATAGATAATGCATCAAAAGATTGCATAGATTATGTCCAAAAGGATATGGACGAGCTTTTAAGAGAAAAAGATCAGTCAAGAACATGCACATGCCCGTATAGTATCATAATGTGTAATCCTTTTAGACTTCGGATTTTATGCATAATATAAAAAAACACCCATATGAATGAACAAGTCAATGGCAAAAATATTCAAATAAATATAAGCGAAGATATAATTGTGCGCCTTGGCGCACGACCCCATTGGATTCGCACCGATTTACATTTGGTATCATGGTGATAAAAACAACACGGAAAAATGATAATACATATTTTTAGACAAAAGAAAGGTAGCCATGATAAGCTAAAATCATTTGCAGGATTTCTTATCAAGTAATTTTGGAGGAGATAAAACATTTTAAAGTTTTGACTTGGTTCGCTGCACAATAGGAATCACCACGTCCTCACATTTAAAAAATATAAAATTTAAGGAAACATATTAGAAAGGATTGTTGAAGAAATAACGAGAAAATCAAATAATGGTAGCAAGCTTCTTCATCAACTTCAGAGTTCGGAGGTAGCCATGATAAGCAAAAAAATCATTTGTATCTCCTTAATCTGAAGCTCAAAGTTACTGAAACTATAAATGTCGCTATGATGCAAGCCAAAACTTTAGAATCTCCAGGAGTAGTGCTGCCAAGTAGCACAATAGCCAAAACATAAGCACCAAGTGATGCATCGTCTATTTGGTCATTTAGTATTAAATACATTTTTAGAAATAAACTATGTTTCCCACCGGAACAAAAACATGAACATGGTGCTACTTCTAAGCATATCTCTAACATGGAACCACATTTATGTTTTTATATTAAAAAGGCATATATGGTTATCAAGATTGGGCCACCAATATCTCCCGAAATGAAGTACTATTAGGCAAGCTGTCTCGTCCTTGGACCAACTTTCACATCCATTTCGGTGGCCACGTCGAAGCCCTTGTTTATGCAAGTAACTACGAGTCACCCTTGGTGATGCCCGACATCTCCTAGAAATGCACGACTTTACAGTGATTTCATCGCACTCTTAAACTCGTATAACCGATGGTGCTACCATAGGAAGACAATAGTTTAGGTATTTTCTTCTCACTCTTAAGTATCATTTTGTACTTTCTACAACTGAAAGGATTTTAAACAGAACCTTATTGAGCAAAGGGATACATAGAAGCATCATCCAGGCATGTATTGATATGCTGCTTGCACACATAGAAAGAGAGGTTACCTCTTATTTATTCCAGATGCATCAGATGATGCCGGTAGCTCCTACGGATCATCAACCACACTTGGAAGAACCTAACATGACATCCCGGCAGACGATAAGTATACGAAGCGCAAGTAAACCAAAAGACCATGTCTACTGGATAAGTAACTATCTTTAAAGCCACGACCTGAACAGAATCATGGAACAAAGCTCTCGCACAAATGAATTCTCAAAGATACTTGTTGATGTTAAATATTTTCTCCGAAGATCCCCAAATTTCAAGCTAAATAAATATATTTGTGAATTTCTTTTCAAATTAGCAAAGATACTTAAATTTGATGTGAATTTCCATCCTTCTGTGAAGATAGTACATGGTGCACAACTGGCTGAAATAAAGCAGACCACCTATGGTGAGGCCTACCATAGATGAAGGTACATCTAGCAAAGCCGCATATATCACGAATAGGTGCAAAGGCTGATGATGGATACCAAACAATTTCTGAGCTCTCTCTTCTGCCGTTGGTGTGGCCTGCCCTCGAACCTGCAAGATTTGTCGGAATCCACTAGTACTGCAGAGTGTGGTGATATTTCAAGTAAATGTACCTAATACCTCGCAGCAAGATCAAGATTCTGGTTGGGATAACCTAGCAATAAATAATGAGTGAAACTAACATGTACAACAGAAATTTAATGTACAATAATAAACATGTTTTTCAGACCAAGATATAGCTGCTCGGGAAATTCTTAGAAATGCTAAATAATGTCATATTCGTTCTACGGAGTATATCTTTACTTGCATGCTGCACTTTTCAATAGACCCTATTCTCGCTTACATTCCGTAAGCATTGGCACGTGAAAAAGAACATAAAGCATTTAAGTTTATAAGAGATGAGCATTTCTTGAGCTAACAAACCATATGTTTATTTGTCCGGCTACTTACACAACCAAATTTCTAATCTTGTATATTTAAGTGGACGTTGATATATTATGTGATCTATGTGTTTGAGATACATGACAACAAGAGAGAAATAAAGAGAATCCATAATTATACAGTATGTTCTAAAAAACAAAATACGGAAGTGGATCTCATTTCCACCATGGCTATAACCACAACTGGTTACCCATAGCAAGAATAAGACAACTTTTAGCTTTTCTGCTTGTAATAACCAAAAATGAAAAGTACTACCAGCAGCAGTTAGGAACTGATAAGACGTGATGGCAATAGTGCAACATATTGATTTAACCAATTATAAAATAATATTCGGATTTTACTACACCTAAACTCATTCCAACTATCTTTAATCAACATATATGAATGCCCATCAAATAAACATGAATGGAATAGAATATGTTTGAAAGTTCCTCCCAAAAATTGAGCACTCTCGTGTACATAGAGTTGGTAAATACCTCTAAGAAAAGCGAAATAAATAGTTCCAACAATGAGAAAATTTAAGGATCATCCGGTATGCAACATATGACATCATCAAGTTTTCTAGTAAATGTGGTCATGATGCATTGAAAAAAAAAGTGGTGTTCGAGATAGCCCACCTCCATGTATTATATTTTGCGCTTCTCATGGGTGAGCCAAATAGTGCCTTCAATTTCTAGATTAGATGGACAACCAAAATATAAGGTCATGAGAGGGGAAAATATGCTGCATTTTAACAAAACCAATTGGCATTCGGAAGCCGACTCGTACAAATCAAAAAAATGCATAATCCAAACAATTTATCTTTTCTTCATTTTGCGGCAAGTAGACAACAACATCACTCATCACTCAGTAATTGAGCCCAAAACCCCGGCCCATCATAAACAGGAAATTAGAATTGTCATGGAAGAATCCATTTGATGTATGCATTGATTTACTAAGCTAGGTACAACTCAACTAATTACGAATGAATGAGATATTTCTAAATATAGAAAACCATATCATAGTAAAGCAAAGGGAGTTGTAGGCTACCACCTTGACATTGCCGCTTTCAAAGAGCAAGTTCTTGAGTTCATCTCAAGCCGTCGTCTCTCCATACTCAAATGACCGGCTCCTGAAAAGAACACCGGACTTACCACATGAATATAGACATCAATCTGTACAATTGCATCTATGTGTGTTGGATGAATGACAGGATCAACCAATGAGATCTACGAGAACTGAAAGATGTTCAGCGAAGCTATCTACTGCACTCGTACACATTCAACATCATTTTTTTTTTTGCAATAATAGAGAGAGGAGGAAAATAGGGAGCTCACCGGGAGCAGTAGGTTGGGGATGTGATGGGCTACAGCTGTACTCGAATGGTGGCCGGCAGGCGCGGGTCTAGAACGACGCAGACAACTCGGGGTGGTGGTGGCGTAAATCGCCGGCAGCAGCAGCTCCGGGAAAGCGACCACCATCTCGTCATCCTTGCCTCCCCGATGTCGTACCTGCGCTGCGGAGAGCTCCTCGCGCCGGGTACGCTCACGGACCGTCACCTGCGGACACAAGAAGCGGGTAAGAGGTCCTCCATGGGCGGTGCATCGAGCAAGGGGAGGGGGAGGGAAGAGGCCCCGCCCTGCTGTGCCATGGCAGCCGTCGTGGAGACACGCGTGTGCGGAATGTATTTTCCTCTAGATCCATCACAATAATTGGCACTTCTCATTACTCCCCCTGCTAAACAACATGAGATATGCAAATAAAATTCATTAGCAGCTGCTCCCATCAACGATTGTCTCAAAAAGCCTCCTATAAATAACTCATCTATTTAGAAAATAATAGCTTGCATAGAAAAGTCAAAAAATCAAGAGGCGAGTGTACATATAATTAAGTCACATATTTTAAGCTAGATTTCAGCAAATAAAATCTATTGAGGGGAAGGGATAGTACATAGGTCGATCTTCCCCTCCATCCCACTTTCCTTTTCATGAAACAACTCTGTAGCCATAAATAAAAAGATCTAAATGAATAAATATGAAATGTTAGGGAATTAAACCAAAAGGAGTAGTGGAAGATAGAATTGGACAAATCTATAGGAACAATTGCACACCCACATAGTGTTTTCCAAGTGGAGATAGCCAATCACCGGCCAAGATTAAAATCCTCCTATGTGATTCATGAGCAAATATTAAGAACCGATAGTGCAAAATCCTCACAAGATAGGAGATGTGCGAGAGAGGACGACGCTCACCGAGCGGTGACACATGGCAAGCAGCGGCCTACGCTGCTTAGATCGCCACCAGCCGATCATCCGACCGCCGTCCAGCCAGCCGCGGCTCCTCTTGGAGTGTGGCGTTCGTCGGTGGCTATGCTCTAATTGTTCCATCAACCATGGTTCTTATCATGTCGTAGGGACTGCAAAGCGCTGCGAGGCAGGCCAACCATTACACACCTTCATATGCAAGAACTAAGATGTTGCATCACATTAGCTACGAGTGGATTCCACTACTTAAATGCAGGGCCTATCCGTCTAACAATTCGAAGCCAATGTTACACTCATCGGGCCAACTATTGACCATACCGGATGAACCTCTAACTATGCAGCAGATTAATATTAATAAATCTCCATATATATATTTCAACTTTCATGTCAGCATGTGCATTAGCAAATCTAAACTTGAACCGACAACTTGTAGGAAACCCCAGTCTACATTTCCTCAAAATATCAATATACATGGTAACATTACACCGATGATATGTACATGGATAGTAAGCATTGCATGAGTACCTTGTTGTTTTCCAAATCCAAGGGTTATAAGCTTCTGCATTAGTTGTTTTCCGGGAATTAGCCATTAGGTGATCTTATCTCGCGTGTATGCTCCCGACACAAAATTTATAGATATGAGCACAATGCCGCGAGATGTAATTTCTAAAATATTCATTAGAAAATAAGCCAGCAAAGAATATGGAAAAGCAAATAAGGAAGATGACATTTGTTCCCAATTGTATTATTAAGGCGAGAATTTCCAAAATACAATTGCTCGTTGAGTAGGTCATCGAGCCACAACGGCTGCTCCTCGATGATACTCTCGGACAAAGTGCGCTAGTGGTGCTCATGGCTGTGGTCATGCCCGAAGATTTTCCCCTCTCATGACCTCCGGTTTGGTTGAGTGGGGTGTTTCCGATGAATCGGAGCATCATCCAAGGATTAGCACCCACGCACAACGAAGTAATATGCAAATGTTTCCGCAGCCCAATCGCAAGACACCCAAAAACGCAGAACTGTGTAGGCCACCCCAACGCATCCGCTGACGGTCAGCAAAACACGGATAGACCATAGGAAATCGACTCCAGAACCTGTCCTGCGCAGTCTAGGCACACCCACACGCGCTGAACACAAATCGAAGAAAATCAACCACAAGGAACATCCCAAGCACCCAAAATCCCCAGATCCACAACAACGTGCGCATGACACACCCACGAATCGGCCCCAATTCCTGGGCACCCACCACACCAATGCTTAGTAGAGATCCAAAAATACACACACGCTTGCACAGAGAAAGCTACCCACGACCGAATCCACCAGAGCCACATCCACATCAATATCAAAGAATAATGGAAAAAACAATGGGCGAGAGGGAACAAACCACATCGGGGAAGAAGCAACCCCGGAGAGCCCCGCCTCCCTACCGCACAGCTATCACCGTCTCCTCGTATGCGCTCGCCGGATCCACCGCCGTGTTCGTCTCCGTCGACACCCGACCCCGACGACGTGGTCCGCGTCTACGGCTCCCACGGCTGCCTCGTGGCGTGGCGCCTCCGTGTCGGGCTCCTCTACAAGGCCGTCGCGCTGCTGCACTTGACGCCGCGACCCCGCTTGGCCGCCCCGTGCTCCGCCTCTCCGCCGCCGGACCGAAGGTCCGCGGCGCCGCCCTCCTGCGCCACGTTGACGCGCGCTTCAAGGGGAATCCCACCGTCGCGCCGCCCCTGCGCGCGGGATTAGGGGAGAGCATGGCCCCGCTCGGCCGCCCCGTGCTCCGCCTCTCCACCGCCGGCCCGGAGCTCTGCGGCGCCGCCGACGCCCTCCTGCGTCACGTCGACGCCGTCGCGCCGCCCCTGCTTGCGGGATTGGGGGAGAGCGTGGACTGGGGGCATGCGGGGATTGGGGAGTGCGGCTAGGGTTTGGACCGTGGGCTGCCTATTTTAATCATGTCTGACCAAGAGCAATCTCACCCGCAGTCACCGACAGGCGGGCCCGGACGATGGTGGGGCCCACTTGCGGCCCGCAGGCGGGTAGCACATGGCCCTTGCATGGCTTTATCTAGTGGGAGGAGAGGTTAACCACGTCCGACCAAGAGCAATCTCACCCACGAGTCACCGACGGGCGGGCCCGGACGATGGTGGGGCCCACTTGCAGCCGGAGGCGGGTAGCACATGGCCATTGCATGGCTTTAGCTAGTGGGAGGAGAGGCAACAACGAACGGACCAGATACGCTGATGGGGTGATCCAACGGCCACGAAGCGAGGATCGCTGTGAGAGCCCCATGGGGGTGCAGCAATCATACCTTTAGATTTCCCCCTGATCCGAAGTATATCTATGTAGTATTATTCACTGTAATTGCGGCTCTTTTGCCGCTATTGCAATTCCGTTTTTCTTTTTTGGGAATCCTATTGCAATATAATTCCGTTGGTCGTCTCGTGTTATACTGCATTTTATTGGTATATACTAGCTAGCTAGGTCTTCTTTTGTTGTTATAATCTACTTCCTCCGATTGATAATAAGTGACACTGATTTTAGTATTCTGTGTATCAACTGCCACTGGCCACGTTGTCTCTGGCATTGTTTTGGGCACGCCAGTAGCACAGTGTTGTTGTGTGCTTTCTTTGCCCTAGTTAAAAACCCACTCCCAGATTTGCTGGTTTAACCTTCACGCGTGTTTTGGGGTTCGCACTCGATCGGTTCTCTTTTCTTCTGATCATCGAAGGCTTCTTGTATCCCCACCAAGTATCCTCGTACTTCCTCCATCTACAAACGGAAATGCCTCACGTACGATATTTTGGGTACGATTTTAGTACGACTAAACTCAGAGGTGATTTGCAATGATTGGTCCCGCATTCTGACTGCACCTAATTTGAGTCTGGTCGTACCAAAACTATCGTACAATTCAGTCGTATGTATAGCATTGCTCATCTACAAATAAGTGAACGTGCGAGATTTTTAAGGTAAATTAGTAAAATAAGAGAAAATTTGCATTGGGAGATGTAACCAATATCTCTCTTCTTTTTAATTATTTCACCTCCAATAGGCTAAGTACATGTACAAAATTAAAATAACATGTGTTAAATATTATTGGGTTTGATTTCCGTGCAATGAAAGGGAAACAACTTTTACTAATTTAAATGCATTGAGAATATAAAAGTACACTCTTTTATTAATAAAGTTTGAGACTAGATATCCATTTATTGAGGATGGAGTTCTGTTATTGGAGAGCTACGCCATCAGTTCATGGTCATCCCCCACTAACTTGGCAGTGTTTGGATCGCTTCAGATCTCTGAGCAAACCCAGTCCCAGGTCAGGCAGATTTTCTAGTCTTTCTGAGAGACCCCGTCCCATCCTCTCCACCGGCTTGTCAGGCTGTAGAAGTGGGGAGAGGGGCTTACCTCAAGTTGCAGTCCTCGATCAAGGCTGATTCTTTTTATTTTTCAGAAACTTCCATGATCAGTGGATACCAAAAAAAAATTGAAACAAGCGTGAGCATCATTTACGTATGAACATTTTCTCATTTCAACATGATCGATTATGCACCGAGTGATGAACATTTATTCCACTAACGAGTATCTTATGGATGTTCACGCATTAGTTAAATACACCATTTTCTGCCACAAGTAAAACCATCCTATGATACTCATATCCATTCAAAATATATGCAGTCTATAAGAGCAAATGTTCACCGCTACAAAGGATATGAACATGTTTTAAAAGGGATGTCCACTTCAGATTAAAGTGCTCATGTGCATAAAAAGAGAAGCTCATGATTGTCTAGAGAAAATGTTCATGTACCTAGGAAAAGTCACCTCCTGAAAGAAGGAAATCAAATATCCGTAGTACAAAGTTCTTGGATAGAGTGAGCTCATTTCCCCCTCTCCCCTCTCTCGCTCTGCTACAGTAGTTGCGCGCCTCCTCAAAGAAACCGGGCCAAACCAAAGCCAATCTCGCCGGCGCCGCCGGTCAAGATGGGTGGAGGGGAGGCACCGGAGTACATAGTTGAAAGAACATCTCTCATATTATGTTTTGTGTGTTTGATGTCAATGTATGTGATACACTAATGGTTGTTTAAGTGGTACAGGGATTATATAGATACATGTGTATGTGTGTTCGATGTGGTCAGCACTGTCAAAAAGTTTCTGCAGAAAACTCACCAGGCCGGATAATCCGGGCCGGATATTTCCAAAATATCCGGCCCCCGGATTTCGGCTAAGGACTCTTGGCAATTGTGGATCAGTATAGGGGCCGGACATTTGCCCGGATATTGTCCCGGTTTTGTACCAGGTAAGGATTATCCGGGCCGGATATTTCAAGAATATCCGGCCTCCTCGAAAACGGCTAAGGACCTGAAGAAAAGCAAGTCTGGATAGGGGCCGGACAATTGCCCGGACATTGTCCTGGTTTTGTTCCGGAGGCCGGATTATCCGGGGGCGGATTATCCGGCCCTTACTTAGACCGGATTATCCGCCCCCCCCCCCGAAATGCACAACGGCTGGATTTTGGGGAGGGGTATTTATACCCCTCTTCTTCTTCCTTACCCCTTTGCTCAATCATTGCACAAGAAATCTGCCAAGCTTCACCTCCATTAGAGCCACCTCAAGAAACACAAGATTTGCAAGATCTCCTTCCTCCCCCAACCAAATCTCTTGATCTTTGGAGATTCGAAGGAGAAGCCACCGATCTACGTTCTCACCGAAGCGTTTTTCATTTCCCCCTCACTTGTTTGAGGGATCTCATGCTAGTGTTCCTATTTGGTTCCCTAGTTGATTTGTTGTTGATGTGTTGTTGTTGATTGTTGTATTGTTACAGATTTGGGAGCCTCCAATTTGGTTGTGGATGTGTGCCCCAAGAACTTTGTAAAGGCCCGAGTTTCCGCCTCGAGGAAATCCCTTAGTGGAAGTGGGCTAGGCCTTCGTGGCGTTGCTCACGGGAGATCCGAGTGAAGCCTTCGTGGCTGTTGGTTTGGCTTGCGTAGCAACCACACTCCTCCAAACGTAGACGTACCTTCTTGCAAAGGAAGGGAACTACGGGAATCATCTCCGTGTCATCGCGTGCTCCACTCTCGGTTACCTCTATCCCACTCTATCTCCTATTGCGTAGCTATATCTTGCTTAGTTGATATCATTGTCATATAGGTATATTCACTTAGTTGCATATCTAGAGAATTTACCTTTGTGTCAAGCCTAAGTTGAAAAAGAACTAAAAATTGGTTAGCACCTATTCACCCCCCTCTAGGTGCGGCATACGATCCTTTCAATTGGTATCAGAGCCTCGGCTCTTATTTCGGGCTTAACCGCCTAAGAGTATGCCGAACGAGGATCCCACGGAAGAGGCCACCAAGACGGTCTCCATGGAAGACTTCAATTCGTTGAAGTCCTCCATGGAAGCCCAAATGGAAAGCATGAAAAAGATGATTGCCGAGCTTTTGGCTCCGGCCCTTCCCAAGGCTCCTAGTGTAGAGGTAAAAGATACGGGTGCGTTAGATGAGGGAGATGCTTCGGACTTACCCTCATCTACCAAACCCGTGGAAGGTGATAACTTAAACACTATCAAATCTCCCATTGCATCTCCTAGGGGAACTAGTGGAGGTGAAAGCTACAATCGAGTAGCTCCACCTTTCCTATCTCCCGGTATACCGGTTCCCCATCCCCATTTGAACATTCGGGCGACCCACCTAAGTTTTCTATTGATAATTTCGATACTTGGCAATTTGAGTTCCGCTCTCATGCTTGTAGTGCCTCCAATGAACTATGGAGAATCATCTTGGAGGGCTTCAAGCCATACAACCCCGACAAGTTGACTAGAAGAGAAGCGATTGATAGTCAACTCAACTATGTGAGCGTCAATGATGAGTAGTGGCTTTTACCCAAGATATATCTTCGCGGTGCCATGCCACAACACTCATATATGGTGGCCTAGGCCACCACACTCTTCTTTGTGAAGAGTTGGAGTTATTTGGATCTTGTTGCATTTTATTTGACAACTCCTTGTTCTTATGGGAAATCACTCTAGTTTGGCCTTACTTGCTCATATCTTGCAAATTTGAGTGATCATGTACCATTAACAGTTTGAGTCTTCTAAACCCAAGCCTACACTCATCTATTAGCCATTTCCATTTTGCTCATTTGTCATGTTTGGTAAAAAACTTGGAGTTGGAGGTTTCTCGGACGGATGATCTAGGTTGCCCCATCTTATTGGTAAATATGCATCTTATATGTGAGGTGATAGTTTATTGCACCACATATGGGTACGCAAATAACCAACTAAAGATAGGCGGGATTGACGGTATTCTGAAAATCTCCAGAACACCGGATAATCCGCCCCCCTGGCGACCCGGAAAATCCGGCCCGGCCGGATTATCCGCCCCCAACTAGGGCCGGATTATCCGGCCTGGGCGGATCTTGAAAGGGCTGAGGACGAGGCCACGGGGGGGAACAGTTTATTCCACCCCCCACGCGCCTCTCTCTCCTCTCTCTCCTCTCAAGGTCGCCGGAGACTCCCCTCCTCGCCGGAGTTGCCCCGTCCACTCCCTCCCGGAGTTTTTGGGTGGATCGGGTGCACCTCCCTCCTAGCTACCTTCTCCTCCAAGCGGCTCTCGCAATGGATGCGGGTATGATTCACAATCCCTAACCCTAGGTGTTGTGTTTTATATGTGCTATTTTCTTGGTGGATTTGGTGTCTAGTTGTTCCAAATCGCTTGTAGTGTACTCCTCTTGCATGCTAGTAGGCCGATCTGTTTCAAGACAAGTTGTTGATTGCAAAATCTGCTAGAATCGCAGGGCCGGATTATCCGGCCCCCGCGAGGACCGGATTATCCGGTCCGGCCGGATTATCCGCCCCCTTGGGGCACCGGATTATCCGGCCTGGAGCTTCATCGCCACTGCAGTTTTGATTCAATCTAGCTTGTGTTAGACTTGTATCAGCTTATATTATGTTTCTAGAGTGCATTACTGTATCATACATGACTCATGAGCATTATCTCCTCTTTGCTATCCATCTTTGCTATTCACATGTCGTTCTTCTCGGGGTACCTCTCGGAGACGCGCAAGAGCTGATCGTTCAAGTGATGAGTTTGTGCCCAACGCTCCTCGCAAGTCAACCTCATCTAGGCACAAGAACAAGGCTTCAAGGGAAAATTACAAGGCTATGGACATTATCTCTTATCAAGCAATCCGTATGAAGAACTGGTATGAAGATCTCCCAAGGGATGAAGAGACTGAGGGCAGAAAATATTGGTGCATGGAGCAGGAGTTCATCTATAAAGATATCTATGAGCCCATGAGGAAAGTTCGTCCCATGCAAGCTATCGATGTGGACGTTCTGGCAGTCAACAATCACTTTGAGGATGCCATTTGGGTTGATGGAAGGTTGGGCTTGAAGGACTTGATGAAGATTCAATGGGACTATAGTCCAGATTTGTTGAAGCAGTTCTTTGCTACGTTGGCCATCAAGACTGATGTTGACCGTACTATGGAATGGATGTCTGGCTCCACTCACTGTAGTGCCCCCTTGCACCGTTTTGCTGCTATTCTTGGAATTCCTGCAGAAGGTGGCCGTCGTCTCCATGGACCTCAGAGGACAGATAAGAATCAGCTGCATAATCTCTACACATCTGCTGGAAAAGTGGGAGAGTCCAAGGGGCTGCTTACCATCTATGGTCAGTTGCTTAGGTTCTTTCGATCCACCATCGCTCCTAGTGGTGGTAACAATGATGCTCTTCGAGGAACTCTTGTGGACCTCATGTTCCACAGCTTTCGGTGTGCTCGTGAGGAGAATGAGGATCGGAACTTCACTGTTGATATCATGGACTACATCTTCCATGAGATTCGTGATGCCATGATCTCCCGGACCACCATACCTTATGCGCCTTACATTCAGCTCCTCATCAACAATACTGCGGGCGTGCGTGGTGAAGACTTGAGCGGATACTCTTATTTGAAGCACACTGTCAAGAAGGCCTACAAGCTTAAGCCGGTATCTTCTGTTGTACCTCCACCTGACTCCTTCATGGGTGATGCTCGCTCTAGTGGTTTTGCTCCTGCTCGCCATTCTGACCTCCCTGCTATGAAGAAACAAGTGAACAGGCTCAGTTGGTTTCAGCGTCACATCCTTTGCATGAACATTGAGATCCATAAGGAGAACTATGCGGCCAGCCGGGAGCGTTCCGAGATTAAGCATACTCGGGCGGTTATTCCGCACAAGCTCGGTGGTGAGCAAGGACCCCTCCTCGGCCTCCGGTTCACCCGGGTTACGGTGGGTGGCATTCCGCACGAGTTCCGTGGAGTGATCTTGATAGTTGCATTCAAAGGTCCAGCCACACTCGCCGCTCTCCAGATGCACCTGACACTGATGAAGAAGAGGTTGAAGAAGAAGAAGAAGATGTGGCGCCCGAGTCCGATGATGATGATGCCTCCGAGTGATCTCCATGGGGCGAGTAGCATCGCGCTTGTCCCCTTTTTGGCGTCTCGATGCCAAAGGGGGAGAAGCGTTCTATTAGGAACTCTCTCGGGGATTTGCATGGTTTGGGCACAAGCATATGCGTTTATCATTCCTTTATTGCTTGTGTTCCCTCTTATTTGAACTATTTGCTTTGGTCGTGTTCGTTTAAAACTATGTGCTATATATGTGGTGTGAGACATTGTTATGGTTTTCGGATTTCTATATGTCGAGATCAAGACTATTATATCATGTGTGATGCTATATCTCCGTATCATATATCTACACATGGGTATGACTTCTAGCATCCTATCTCAACTTCATATATGTATATGTCTCTTGTTTGAGCTCATGATGGTTACCTCTAATGTTGAGGCACCTCAATCCTATGTGTTGTGTATTTGTATTCAAATGCAAATTACTTATATGCACACATGTAGGGGGAGTGCCTCTATGATTTTGTCATCATGCTTGCCTCTATAGTTATTATTTTGCAAATCCGTATATTGTCATCAAACACCAAAAAGGGGGAGATTGAAAGAACATCTCTCATATTATGTTTTGTGTGTTTGATGTCAATGTATGTGATACACTAATGGTTGTTTAAGTGGTACAGGGATTACATAGATACATGTGTATGTGTGTTGGATGTGGTCAGTACTGTCAAAAAGTTTATGCAGAAAACTCACCAGGCCGGATATTTCCAAAATATTCGGCCCCCGGATTTCGGCTAAGGACTCTTGGCAATTGTGGATCAGTATAGGGGCCGGACATTTGCCCGGATATTGTCCCGGTTTTGTACCAGGGCCGGATTATCCGGGCCGGATATTTCAAGAATATCCGGCCTCCTCGAAAACGGCTAAGGACCTGAAGAAAAGCAAGTCTGGATAGGGGTCGGACAATTGCCCGGACATTGTCCTGGTTTTGTTCCAGGAGGCCGGATTATCCGGGGGGGCGGATTATCCGGCCCTTACTTAGACCGGATTATCCGGCCCCCCGAAATGCACAACGGCTGGATTTTGGGGAGGGGTATTTATACCCCTCTTCTTCTTCCTTACCCCTTTGCTCAATCATTGCACAAGAAATCTGCCAAGCTTCACCTCCATTAGAGCCACCTCAAGAAACACAAGATTTGCAAGATCTCCTTCCTCCCCCAACCAAATCTCTTGATCTTTGGAGATTCGAAGGAGAAGCCACCGATCTACATCCTCACCGAAGCGTTTTTCATTTCCCCTCACTTGTTTGAGGGATCTCATGCTAGTGTTCCTATTTGGTTCCCTAGTTGATTTGTTGTTGATGTGTTGTTGTTGATTGTTGTATTGTTACAGATTTGGGAGCCTCCAATTTGGTTGTGGATGTGTGCCCCAAGAACTTTGTAAAGGCCCGGTTTCCGCCTCGAGGAAATCCCTTAGTGGAAGTGGGCTAGGCCTTCGTGGCGTTGCTCACGGGAGATGCTGAGTGAAGCCTTCGTGGCTGTTGGTTTGGCTTGCGTAGCAACCACACTCCTCCAAACGTAGACGTACCTTCTTGCAAAGGAAGGGAACTACGGGAATCATCTCCGTGTCATCGCGTGCTCCACTCTCGGTTACCTCTATCCCACTCTATCTCCTATTGCGTAGCTATATCTTGCTTAGTTGATATCCTTGTCATATAGGTATATTCACTTAGTTGCATATCTAGAGAATTTACCTTTGTGTCAAGCCTAAGTTGAAAAAGAACTAAAATTGGTTAGCACCTATTCACCCCCCCCCCCCTCTAGGTGCGGCATACGATCCTTTCAATTGGTATCAGAGCCTCGGCTCTTATTTCGGGCTTAACCGCCTAAGAGTATGCCGAACGAGGATCCCACGGAAGAGGCCACTGATGTCTACGTTCCCCCTCCTTTCCTGTAGACAGTGTTGGGCCTCCAAGAGCAGAGGTTTGTAGAACAGCAGCAAGTTTTCCCTTAAGTGGATCACCCAAGGTTTATCGAACTCAGGGAGGAAGAGGTCAAAGATATCCCTCTCATGCAACCCTGCAACCACAAAGCAAGAAGTCTCTTGTGTCCCCAACACACCTAATAGGTGCACTAGTTCGGCGAAGAGATAGTGAAATACAGGTGGTATAAATAAGTATGAGCAGTAGCAACGGTGCCGGAAAATAGCTTGCTGGCGTGTAGTTGATGGTGGTAGTATTGCGACGAGTAGTAACACGGTAAAACGAGTAAACAAGCGAGTAGTAACTCAGCGGTATTTAGGAACAAGGCCTAGGGATTACACTTTCACTAGTGGACACTCTCAACATTGATCACATAACGGAATAGATAAATGCATACTCTACACTTTTGTTGGATGATGAACACATTGCGTAGGATTACACGAACCCTCAATGCCGGAGTTAACAAGCTCCACAATAATGCTCATATTTTAGTAACCTTTAGTGTAAGATAGATCAACACGACTAAACCAAGTACTAACATAGCATGCACATTGTCACCTTCACGCATATGTAGGAGGAATAGATCACATCAATATTATCATAGCAATAGTTAACTTCGCAATCTACAAGAGATCATGATCATAGCATAAACCAAGTACTAACACGGTGCACGCACTGTCACCTTTGCACACGTGCGGGAGGAATAAAACTACTTTAATAACACATCACTAGAGTAGCACATAGATAAATTGTGATACAAACACATTGCAATCATAAAGAGATATAAATAAGCACCTCACTATGCCATTCAACGGTGAATAAGTATTCCGTGAAATCTAGCCTAAGAGACCCACACGGTGCACACACTCGTCACCTTTACACACGTGGGACAAGGAGTCTCCGGAGATCACATAAGTAAAACTCACTTGACTAGCATAATGACATCTAGATTACAAGCATCATCATATGAATCTCAATCATGTAAGGCAGCTCATGAGATTATTGTATTGAAGCACATAGGAGAGAGATGAACCACATAGCTACCGGTACAGCCCCGAGCCTCGATGGAGAACTACTCCCTCCTCATGGGAGCAGCGAGCGGTGATGAAGATGGCGGTGGAGATGGCAGCGGTGTCGATGGAGAAGCCTTCCGGGGCACTTCCCCGCTCCGGCAGGGTGCCGGAACGGAGACTCTCGTCCCCCGGATCTTGGCTTCGCGATGGCGGCGGCTCTGGAAGGTTTCTGTGGTTTTCGTCGAACGCCCCGAGGTTTTTAGGTCATGGGCTTTATATAGGCGGAGAGGCGGCGCAGGAGGGCTTCTGGGGGGCCCACACCCTAGGGGGGCGCGCCCCCCCCCTTGGCCGCGCCGGGGTGTGGTGTGGTGGCCCCGCCCCCTTCTCGGCGGTTCTCGTGTGTTCCGGATGCTTCCGGGTAAAATAGGAACCCAGGCGTTGATTTCGTCCGATTCCGAGAATATTTCGTTACTAGGATTCCTGAAACCAAAAACAGCAGAAAACGTGAACCGGCACTTCGGCATCTTGTTAATAGGTTAGTTCCGAGAAAATGCACGAATATGACATAAAGTGTGCATATAACATGTAGATAACATCAATAATGTGGCATGGAACACAAGAAATTATCGATACGTTGGAGACGTATCAGCATCCCCAAGCTTAGTTACTGCTCGTCCCGAGCGAGTAAAACGATAACAAAGATAATTTCGGAGTGACATGCCATCATAAACTTGATCATACTATTTATAAAGCATATGTAGTGAATGCAGCGATCAAAACAATATGTATGACATGAGTAAACAAGTGAATCATAAAGCAAAGACTTTTCATGAATAGCACTTCAAGACAAGCATCAATAAGTCTTGCATAAGAGTTAACTCATAAAGCAATAATTCAAAGTAAAGGTATTGAAGCAACACAAAGGAAGATGAAGTTTCAGCGGTTGCTTTCAACTTATAACATGTATATCTCATGCATAATTGTCAATGCAAAGCAATATAACAAGTGCAATATGCAAGTATGTAAGAATGAATGCACAGTTCACACAAGTGTTTGCTTCTTGAGGTGGAGAGAAATAGGTGAACTGACTCAACAATAAAAGTAAAAGAATGGTCCTTCAAAGAGGAAAGCATCGATTGCTATATTTGTGCTAGAGCTTTTATTTTGAAAACATGGAACAATTTTGTCAACGGTAGTAATAAAGCATATGTATCATGTAAATTATATCTTATAAGTTGCAAGTCTCATGCATAGTATACTAATAGTGCCCGCACCTTGTCCTAATTAACTTGGACTACCGGATCTTTGCAATGCACATGTTTCGACCAAGTGTCACAATGGGGTACCTCCATGCCGCCTGTACAAAGGTCTAAGGAGAAAGCTCGCATTTTGGATTTCTCGCTTTTGATTATTCTCAACTTAGACATCCATACCGGGACAACATGGACAACGAGATAATGGACTCCTCTTTAATGCATAAGCATGTGGCAACAATTATTATTCTCATATGAGATTGAGGATATATGTCCAAAACTGAAACTTCCACCATGAATCATGGCTTTAGTTAGCGGCCCAAAGTTCTTCTCTAACAATATGCATGCTCCAACCATGAAGGTGGTAGATCTCTCTTGCTTCAGACAAGACGGACATGCATAGCAACTCACATGATATCCAACAAAGAATAGTTGATGGCGTCCCCGAAACATGGTTACCGCTCAACAAGCAACTTAATAAGAGATAAAGTGCATAAGTACATATTCAATACTACAATAGTTTTTAAGCTATTTGTCCCATGAGCTATATATTGCAAAGGTGAATGATGGAATTTTAAAGGTAGCACTCAAGCAATTTACTTTGGAATGGCGGGAAAATACCATGTAGTAGGTAGGTATGGTGGACACAAATGGCATAGTGGTTGGCTCAAGTATTTTGGATGCATGAGAAGTATTCCCTCTCGATACAAGGTTTAGGCTAGCAAGGCTTATTTGAAACAAACACAAGGATGAACCGGTGCAGCAAAACTCACATAAAAGACATATTGAAAACATTATAAGACTCTACACCGTCTTCCTTGTTGTTCAAAACTCAATACTAGAAATTATCTAGACTTTAGAGAGACCAATTATGCAAACCAAATTTTAGCATGCTCTATGTATTCTTCACTAATAGGTGCAAAGTATATGATGCAAGAGCTTAAACATGAGCACAACAATTGCCAAGTATCACATTACCAAGACATTATAGCAATTACTACATGTATCATTTTCCAATTCCAACCATATAACAATTTAACGAAGAGGAAACTTCGCCATGAATATTATGAGCTAAGAACACATGTGTTCATATGAACCAGCGGAGCGTGTCTCTCTCCCACACAAGCATGATGTAATCCAATTTATTCAAACACAAACAAAAATAGAAACAAACAAACAGACGCTCCAAGTAAAGTACATAAGATGTGGCCGAATAAAAATATAGTTTCAAGAGAAGGAACCTGATAATGTTGTCGATGAAGAAGGGGATGCCTTGGGCATCCCCAAGCTTAGACGCTTGAGTCTTCTTAGAATATGCAGGGGTGAACCACCGGGGCATCCCCAAGCTTAGAGCTTTCACTCTCCTTGATCATAGTATATCATCCTCCTCTCTTGACCCTTGAAAACTTCCTCCACACCAAACTCGAAACAACTCATTAGAGGGTTAGTGGACAATAAAAATTAACATGTTCAGAGGTGACACAATCATTCTTAACACTTCTGGACATTGCATAAAGCTACTGGACATTAATGGATCAAAGAAATTCATCCAACATAGCAAAAGAGGCAATGCGAAATAAAAGGCAGAATCTGTCAAAACAGAACAGTCCGTAAAGATGGATTTTATTAGGCCACCAGACTTGCTCAAATGAAAATGCTCAAATTGAATGAAAGTTGCGTACATATCTGAGGATCACTCACATAAATTGGCATAATTTTCTGAGTTACCTACAGAGAATTAGACCCAGATTCGTGACAGCAAAGAAATCTGTTTCTGCAGCAGTAATCCAAATCTAGTACTTACTTTACTATCAAAGACTTTACTTGGCACAACAAAACACAAAACTAAGATAAGGAGAGGTTGCTACAGTAGTAAACAACTTCCAAGACACAAATATAAAACAAAGTACTGTAGCAAAATAACACATGGGTTATCTCCCAAGAAGTTCTTTCTTTTTAGCCATTAAGATGGGCTCAGCAGTTTTAATGATGCACTCGCAAGAAATAGTATTTGAAGCAAAAGAGAGCATCAAGAGGCAAATTCAAAACACATTTAAGTCTAACATGCTTCCTATGCATAAGAATCTCGTAAATAAACAAGTTCATGAAGAGCAAAGTAACAAGCATAGGAAGATAAAACAAGTGTAGCTTCAAAATTTTCAGCACATAAAGAGGCATTTTAGTAACATGAAAATTTATACAACCATATTTTCCTCTCTCATAATAACTTTCAGTAGCATCATGAGCAAACTCAACAATATAACTATCACATAAAGCATTCTTATCATGAGTCTCATGCATAAAATTATTACTCTCCACATAAGCATAATCAAATTTATTAGTTGTAGTGGGAGCAAATTCAACAAAGTAGCTATCATTATTATTCTCATCAAGTGTAGGAGGCATAGTATAATCACAACAAAATTTACTCTCCATAGTAGGTGGCACAAAAAGACCACTATCATTATCATCATCGTAAATAGGAGGCAAAGTATCATCAAAGAAAATTTTCTCCTCAATGCTTGGGGGACTAAAAATATCATGAAAACCAGCTTCCCCAAGCTTAGAACTTTCTATATTATTGTCAACAATGGTGTTCAAAGCGTTCATACTAATATTACTACCGACATGCAAATAAGGTTCCATAGGTTTTTTAATTTTCGCATCAAACAATCCATGTTTTAAATCAGGAAATAGAATAAGAAGCTCACTCTTGTACATTATGCCAAACTAGTGTAAACAAGAAACAACAAGATGCAATTGCAGGATCTAAAGGAAATAGCTTCGAGCACACACACGACGGCGCCTGAAAAATACTTTACCTGAGACCGTAGTATGAGTGCCTTTTTACCTTTCCTCCCCGGCAACGGCGCCGGAAAAGTGCTTGATGTCTACGTTCCCCTCCTTTCCTGTAGACGAGTGTTGGGCCTCCAAGAGCGAGAGGTTTGTAGAACAGCAGCAAGTTTTCCCTTAAGTGGATCACCCAAGGTTTATCGAACTCGTGGAGGAAGAGGTCAAAGATATCCCTCTCATGCAACCCTCGCAACCACAAAGCAAGAAGTCTCTTGTGTCCCCAACACACCTAATAGGTGCACTAGTTCGGCGAAGAGATAGTGAAATACATGTGGTATAAATAAGTATGAGCAAGTAGCAACGGTGCCGGAAAATAGCTTGCTGGCGTGTAGTTGATGGTGGTAGTATTGCAGCGAGTAGTAACACCGTAAAACAAGAAACAAGCAGTAGTAACTCAGCAGTATTTAGGAACAAGGCCTAGGGATTACACTTTCACTAGTGGACACTCTCAACATTGATCACATAACAGAATAGATAAATGCATACTCTACACTTTTGTTGGATGATGAACACATTGCGTAGGATTACACGAACCCTCAATGCCGGAGTTAACAAGCTCCACAATAATGCTCATATTTTAGTAACCTTTAGTGTAAGATAGATCAACACGACTAAACCAAGTACTAACATAGCATGCACACTGTCACCTTCACGCATATGTAGGAGGAATAGATCACATCAATATTATCATAGCAATAGTTAACTTCACAATCTACAAGAGATCATGATCATAGCATAAACCAAGTACTAACACGGTGCACGCATCGTCACCTTTGCACACGTGCAGGAGGAATAAAACTACTTTAATAACACATCACTAGAGTAGCACATAGATAAATTGTGATACAAACACATTGCAATCATAAAGAGATATAAATAAGCACCTCACTATGCCATTCAACGAGTGAATAAGTATTCTGTGAAATCTAGCCTAAGAGACCCACACGGTGCACACACTGTCACCTTTACACACGTGGGACAAGGAGTCTCCGGAGATCACATAAGTAAAACTCACTTGACTAGCATAATGACATCTAGATTACAAGCATCATCATATGAATCTCAATCATGTAAGGCAGCTCATGAGATTATTGTATTGAAGCACATAGGAGAGAGATGAACCACATAGCTACCGGTACAGCCCCGAGCCTCGATGGAGAACTACTCCCTCCTCATGGGAGCAGCAGCGGTGATGAAGATGGCGGTGGAGATGGCAGCGGTGTCGATGGAGAAGCCTTCCGGGGGCACTTCCCCGCTCCGGCAGGGTGCCGGAACAGAGACTCCTGTCCCCCAGATCTTGGCTTCGCGATAGCGGCGGCTCTGGAAGGTTTTTGTGGTTTTCGTCGAACGCCCCGAGGTTTTTAGGTCAGGGGCTTTATATAGGCGGAGAGGCGGCGCAGGAGGGCTTCTGGGGGGCCCACACCCTAGGGGGGCGCCCCCCCCCCCTTGGCCGCGCCGGGGTGTGGTGTGGTGGCCCTGCCCCCCTTCTCTGGCGGTTCTCGTGTGTTCTGGATGCTTCCGGGTAAAATAGGAACCTGGGCGTTGATTTCGTCCGATTCCGAGAATATTTCGTTACTAGGATTCCCGAAACCAAAAACAGCGAGAAAAGTGAACCGGCACTTCGGCATCTTGTTAATAGGTTAGTTCCAGAAAATGCACGAATATGACATAAAGTGTGCATATAACATGTAGATAACATCAATAATGTGGCATGGAACACAAGAAATTATCGATACGTTGGAGACGTATCAGCCACCAAGACGGTCTCCATGGAAGACTTCAATTCGTTGAAGTCCTCCATGGAAGCCCAAATGGAAAGCATGAAAAAGATGATTGCCGAGCTTTTGGCTCTGGCCCTTCCCAAGGCTCCTAGTGTAGAGGTAAAAGACACGGGTGCGTTAGATGAGGGAGATGCTTCGGACTTACCCTCATCTACCAAACCCGTGGAAGGTGATAACTTAAACACTATCAAATCTCCCATTGCATCTCCTAGGGGAACTAGTGGAGGTGAAAGCTACAATCGAGTAGCTCCACCTTTCCTATCTCCCGATATACCGGTTCCCCATCCCCATTTGAACATTCGGGGCGACCCACCTAAGTTTTCTATTGATAATTTCGATACTTGGAAATTTGAGTTCCGCTCTCATGCTTGTAGTGCCTCCAATGAACTATGGAGAATCATCTTGGAGGGCTTCAAGCCATACAACCCCGACAAGTTGACTAGAAGAGAAGCGATTGATAGTCAACTCAACAACACCGCCTTGCACATGATTCAAACTAGTGTGGGGACAAAGGAATTGCATCGTGTCCGGAACTACACCACCGCCAAGGAAGCTTGGGATGGTTTGGCCGCTAGTTGCATTGGAAGTGAGAGCACAAGGAGGAACAAGTATAATGCTCTTAAGAATAAAGCCGAAGGGTTCATGAGGCTACCGGATGAAGATCATGAAGTCATGTATGGAAAACTTCTCACCGTTGCCGATGCCTTCCGGCTTATTGGTGCCACCCACATCAATGACACTTGGATCAAGGAGAAGTACATTGAATGCATGATGCCATTTGTACCCATTGATGTCAAGACTCTTGTGGGAAGGGAATGCTATTCCTCTCTCACCTCTCAACAAGTCGTGCACGAGATGCAAGCTCTCAAGGTGCTTGAGGAAACCTCTCATGATTCTCGCAATCGTGCTCTTGGGATGACAAAAGGTTCCAACCTTGCCTTGGCGGTCAACTCCGTTGAAGAAGTGATTCCTCAAGAATCGTATAGGGCATCTTGGAGTATGTCCTATCCGGAAGATTTGCAATGCCACTACCATGATCACATGGCCTTCCATGCAAAATGCTTTTGGGTTGATCCCTCCAAGGCCAAGGAAGACAACATCAAGAGGAACAACAAAAGTGGGTTCACTAGCTTTGGTCCAAAGACAAGATCATGCTACAATTGTGATGACAAGCGCCACTTCATTGCCGAATGCCCCTATGAGAATAGAGAGCTTCATAATGGGAGGATCATTCCCAAGGACAAGAGCAAAGACACAGAGGGCAAATATTCAAAAGCCCCCAACAAGAAGTTCTACAACAACAAGACCAAGAAGGGCAAGAGGCCCTCAAGGGTTGTGCTAGTAACAAGGGAAGAATATTCTTCCGATGAAGTGGAAAGCTCTAGTAGTGAGGAAGATGAAGAAAGCTCAAAGGAATTGGCCGCCATCGTCACCACCAACATTCCCTCTTCATCACTCTTTGACTCTCGCAATGAGAATTCTCATATCAAGAATGCACACTGCCTCATGGCAAGGTCCTCCTTGGACACACCTATTGTGCTATCAACTCAAGAAGAGTATACCTCCGGAGATGATGATGTTGATGATGAAGAAGATGCAATCTCTAATGGCTTGGTCGCTCTTGCCTCCCTCTCCACTAACTCTTCATCACCAAGTGAATCCCCCAATGAGGTCATTCATGTGGAGGAAGAAAGTTGCCTCAAGGCTAAATCCTCCGAGGTATCATCTCCTAACCCCTCTATGCCTAACATATCTAGTGATCTAGGGGTTGATGATGCTAGTCTAAAAGTGAAACAAGAAATGCTAGATTTTGATGATTTCATTCTCAACCTACAAGGTAACACTAAAAAGCATGTTTCAAACCTCATGGTTCGTATAGCTCAACAAAGTGATATGCTTGAGAAAAAGGGTCAAATAGAGAGAGAAGACTCTCTTGAAATCCATGCTCTTAAAAATGCTCTTGAGGAAAGTCAAGAAACTATAGCTTCTCTTGAGGAGAGGCTAGAAACTCTTGAAGAGCCTCAAGATAAAATTAACAAGCTCACAAAAGCTAGAGATCTTGCTAGGGCTAAGTCTAAAGTGCTTATAAAGGAAAAGGCCAAATTTGAGGTTGATCATGAGAAACTTGTGAAGGATCTAGATGAACTAGACAAAGCTCACAAAGCTTTGAAGAGTGAATTCACTCTCCTATCCAAATCCTATGAGCAACTTCAAATTAGGCTTGCTACATATGATGTGCCTAGTTCCTCTACTCCTCTATGTGATCATGCAAATATTGTTGAGGAAAATGCTAGGTTGAAGGATGAACTTGCTAAGGCCTCCTCTCCCCAAAGTAAACTTTCTTTGGATGATCTTTTGAGTAAGCAAAGATCAAACAATGGGAAGGAGGGCCTTGGTTATAATGCCAAGGCAAAGAAGGCAAACAAGCAAAAGGTCAAGCCCGCACAAGAGAAGAAGAAAGACGTCACTAATGGTGAAGCCTCCAAGGGCAAAACCATGAATGATGATGATGCGGGAATTGCTAACCCTCACTATGTTTTATTTAAAGATTATTATGGTGATGTTTATGCTAAATATGTTGGCCCATATGATGGTTATGTTGCTTGGTCTATTTGGGTCCCAAAGACCCTTGTTGCTAACAAAAGAGGACCCATTGCAAAATGGGTACCTAAATCCAAGAATTGATCTCATCTAGGACTATGCCGCGGAGGTTCAAAATGGGTACTTGATAGTGGATGTACAAGTCATATGACCGGCGGCAAGAACCTCGTCAAGGAGTTGAGGCCTAACATAAATGATATCACCATCTCCTTTGGCGATAATTCTACATCCGAGGTATTGGGTTTTGGCAAGGTTGTGGTTGCACACAACATTACTCTTGTGGATGTCATGCTTATCAAAACCCTTGGTTACAATTTGCTTTCCGTTTCCGCCCTTGGCAAGATGGGTTTCGCCGTCTTTATTGATAATGATATTGTGGTCCTCTTGTGGAGCAAGACTCTAAAAGTCGCTTTCGTTGGGTATCGCGAACACGACTTGTATGTGGTGGACTTTTCGGGGACCACCACGACAAGTGCGATGTGCCTATTCGGAAAGGCGGACGTGGGTTGGTTGTGGCATCGCCGCCTAGCCCATGTCAACATGAGAACTTTGCAAAGTCTTCACAAGGGGAACCATATTGTGGGACTAATGGAAAATGTGTCTTTTGCCAAAGATCGTGTTTGTAGGGCTTGTGTTGAAGGCAAAATGCATGACTCTCCGCATCCAAGCAAGACTATCATCTCTTCCAAGAGGATCTTGGAGCTCCTTCATGTGGATCTCTTTGGTCCCGTTACTCATGCAAGTCTTGGTGCGAAGAAACATTGCTTGGTGATTGTTGATGATTACTCAAGATACACTTGGGTCTACTTTCTCAAGACGAAAGATGAGACTCAACAAATATTCATTGACTTTGCTACCGAGGTGCAACGCCAACACAACCTCCTCATTATGGCAATAAGAAGTGACAACGGCTCCGAGTTCAAGAACTATACACTCAATGATTTTCTTAGTGATGAGGGGATTAGACATCAATATTCCGCTGCTTACACCCCTCAACAAAATGGTGTTGCGGAGAGGAAGAACCGGACTCTTATGGATATGGCAAGATCTATGATGGCGGAGTATAAATCCCGCTATAACTTTTGGGCGGAAGCCATCTCCACCGCTTGCCACTCCTCTAACCGGCTCTATCTCCGCAACGGCTTGAACAAGACTCCTTATGAAATACTCACCGGGAACAAGCCTAATATCTCATACTTCAAGGTGTTCGGGTGTAAGTGTTTCTACAAAATCAAAGGAGTTCGTTTATCTAAGTTTGCTCCTAAAGCTTTGGAGGGTATATTTGTTGGTTACGGTGCCGAATCTCACACTTATAGAGTCTTTGATATAGCCTCCGGGATTATCATTTAATCTTGTAGTGTGAGGTTCGAAGAAAATGATGGCTCCCAAGTGGGGCAAGTTGATGTATGTGCAGGTGATGAAATACCTCAAGATGCCATAGTAAGAATGGGTGTGGGATTTTTCCGCCCCATTGAGGGACACGGTGTGGCGTCTCGGGAAGAACTATGCTCTACCACGGTGGAGCCCTCATCCTCTCAACATCAACAAACTCCATCTCTTGAAGCTAATGATGCACCAACCCAAGAACAAGAAGAAAACCCTCTCCCTCATGAACAAGATCAAGGACAAGATCAACCAAGAATTAATGATGGCTCCGATGAGTATCCATTTGATATTTGCGCTTCACCAAATATTGTCCAAGATCAAGCACATGAGGATGAGCAACCCCAAGTAGTTGAGGAAGCTCAAGTTGAAGGTCAAGACGGGGACCCAAATGATCAAGTTGATCAAGTGACACCTCCAAGGCCAAGAAGAACCAAGGAGGAGATCGAGGCCCGTCCTCTAGCAAGAAGAGAAAGGCAACTTGAGCGTCTTGAACACACACATGACAAGGTTCTTGGTGATGTAAGGGCAAAGGTTTCCACAAAAAGGCAATTGGCAATCATCATGCTTATATCTCCTTAGTGGAACCCAAGAAAGTATTTATACCCCTCTTCTTCTTCCTTACCCCTTTGCTCAATCATTGCACAAGAAATCCGCCAAGCTTCACCTCCATTAGAGCCACCTCAAGAAACACAAGATTTGCAAGATCTCCTTCCTCCCCCAACCAAATCTCTTGATCTTTGGAGATTCGAAGGAGAAGCCACCGATCTACATCCTCACCGAAGCGTTTTTCATTTCCCCCTCACTTGTTTGAGGGATCTCATGCTAGTGTTCCTATTTGGTTCCCTAGTTGATTTGTTGTTGATGTGTTGTTGTTGATTGTTGTATTGTTACAGATTTGGGAGCCTCCAATTTGGTTGTGGATGTGTGCCCCAAGAACTTTGTAAAGGCCCGGTTTCCGCCTCGAGGAAATCCCTTAGTGGAAGTGGGCTAGGCCTTCGTGGCGTTGCTCACGGGAGATCCGAGTGAAGCCTTCGTGGCTGTTGGTTTGGCTTGCGTAGCAACCACACTCCTCCAAACGTAGACGTACCTTCTTGCAAAGGAAGGGAACTACGGGAATCATCTCCGTGTCATAGCGTGCTCCACTCTCGGTTACCTCTATCTCACTCTATCTCCTATTGCGTAGCTATATCTTGCTTAGTTGATATCCTTGTCATATAGGTATATTCACTTAGTTGCATATCTAGAGAATTTACCTTTGTGTCAAGCCTAAGTTGAAAAAGAACTAAAAATTGGTTAGCACCTATTCACCCCCCCCCTCTAGGTGCGGCATACGATCCTTTCAATAGTCTAGCTAGGAGTAGTGGCTTTATGCCAGTAGGGGGCTTGATGCCCAGTAGTGCGAGTGGTGGAGGAGATCTGCCCGCCTGGATCTCGTCCGATCTATGGTTCTTTCTCCTCTCTCTGCTTCTCCGGTGGTCGGAGGTGGGAGTAGAGAGGAAGACAACCACTCAGCTCAATAAAGAAGTGGAGTGGCGGCGAACCACCTTCTATGGATCGAATGCGGCGGGAGGTGTTTTTCCCTGGCCGGCCTCGGCGGCGAGGGGGGAAAGGCGTACCTGCTTGCGACCAACGGCGTCATCGAGCTCCTGGCCGGCCATGGAGGCGAGGAGGAGCACAGTGGCGCCAGATCTTCGTCGATTGCTCGCAGGGTGGCCTTATCCGTGCCGCTTCGGTGCTGCGGCAGAACGCGCTTGTCTGCTCCTCTTGGTCGGCCGTGGAGGCGAGAGAGAGGACAGCGAAGGCGCTCGTCTGCCGCGCACCGGAGGCGGTGTCGTATCTACATCAACTATCTCTCGGTTGTCTCTCATCAAGCGCAAACACGCAGCTGCCGCCATGGCCGCCGTGATCCGCAGCCGACGCGACGGCTGGTTCTCTCGCCTCCAAGTCGGAGGCAACTCCCTGTCCCGACTGGAGCTCGACGCCTACTTGCAGCCAAGTGATTTGTTCCCGGCGGTGAGCAGGTTGCCAATGGGGGTGGGTTCTCGCCGGACGGAAGAGTTCGAGCTCCTTCTCTCCTTTCCTTGGCGGCGACGCTTCGAGGATGCCGGCGAGTGACGACGGCGCCGCCCCAGGACCTGATTGCTTTTCTATATTTTGTTCTGGGTGTTCTTTGTAAAGTTACAGGCCTTATCCTCTAATATTAGGTTCTTTAGGGCGAATTCTGTTAGGGACCTGTATGCATATTGTACCCGTCTCATGTTACTTTAATATATTACCACCTCCTATTTCAAAAAAAAAAGTTCTTGGATACATTGGCCTTCCTTGTTCCGAACTTTGCGGCTCGGATCTTCTCCTGCCAGCAAAGCAGGGGTAGAAAGTAAGGAGCAACAAAATCGCATAGAAAGAAAAGTACATAAGGATATCCTTCGGAGTTCATACCTGCATCATGCTAATAGCAATACGTGTGCCCGTTTTTATCAGCCCACCGATCCATATACGGAGCTTAATCAGGTACTCACTACATTCCATAATTTTTTACCCTTTTTTAATTCAATTTTGTTTTGACGAAACAACGTGAGGGGATCGCCCACCTGAACTCAAATTTTCATTAACGCGCGGGGGGGGGGCATAGGGGCGTAAAGGCAACAACATAGGTCCGGGGCGGCATACCGCGCCCAATAGTGTGAGAGAGGGGTGTACGGGGTGAAGTTCGAAGCCAAAATCTAAGAGATAGCCTGGCACCAGGCCATCATAGTTCTCGTGTCGACCCTAGAGGGGGCGCGGATGACCCACAAGCGGAGGTGGTCGACCAACATAGCTAGTATGCGCGGAGTAGACATGAGATCCGCATCAAACACCATTCTCGTTGCGGGATTTTCGGATAGTCCACAAGAGGGCCGGGACGACTATGTTACACGCTTCCGGGTGCATGGGAGGTAAGTCTTCCGAGAGAGCATCGAGGAGGGACGAAACGTCGGCGTCTGCATGAGGGCGACCCGAGGGGGAGATGACACTCCAAAGAGGGCGGAGGTGAGGGCAGCCGACAAACAAATGCGAGGTATCTTCCGGTTGATTGGGACATAATGGGCAGTCCGGGGAGGGCACATATCCAATGCGGTGCAGTAGAGCGCGCATCCTGGTCTTGTGGAGGCTGTTGTATTGTGATCCAAATTCATATACTAAAGGGAGGTTAACTTCTAACTCCGCTACGCTTCGGCCCAAGCGGTACGGTACGGATCGTTGGCACCGCCTATATATACATCTTGTAAGCCGCCGGCTAGGGTTTATCAGATTATAAGATAACCCACGGCGTTTGTAAACACTCCCTGATATAGTGAAGTTTTGCTGGCTGGCGCCCGTGGTTTTTCCCCCTTCTGTGTTGGAAGGGGTTTTCCACGTTAAATCTTGTGTCCCCTGCGTATGTTCTTGTTTCGTTCTTCGTTATTTGCTTATCGCTTTTATAACAGAGGCGCATACCAAACGAACACCCGCACCTTGAGAGGCGCAAAGCAGATCCAGTTGGCGTCTTGACCGGGGACGATACAACCTTCAGGAGTGGAAGGACCGGTAGACGCTCCCTGTGGAGAAGTCGGTAGATGGGTCGAGCAAGATGGTGCGAATGTCCGGCGACGAAGTGAGGGAGATCCGGGAGAGGCAGGCATGGATGAACTCCATCTCGCCGGAGGCCGCTGCAGTAATTCGGTGAACGAGTGGAACCTCAAGGGCCTCACCCTGAGGGGATCGATAACGGTGGCGAGGGGGTGGAGGCAGTAGGAGAAGGCCGCGGGGAGGGCCGCCCACAGGGGTCAAATTGAAACTACAATTGTGACAAGAATTATAAAACAGAGTGAGTAGGAACTTTCACATACAAATTGGAAGTGTGTACAACGAGGTTTTTTTGCTCTTGTCTCTTGATGTACGTGCATCATGCAAATAGGCGTCTGATGACGTGCAAGTCTTATCTTGGTCATTGTTGCTCCATTAAGCTACGGTTTGAGTGAGCATCAAGTCCTCCCAACTTTCCGCTGCCCCAGGACCAGCGAGATGTCAGGAGACCTTGACCCGTCGCCTCCACTGAGCAGCACGGATCAGACTCTCCAGCCGCGTCCCTCGAAGCGTCCCCCAAACCGCGCCGGATTAAGCGTTTGGGGACATGTTTCGTTCGTGCCGCTTTTGGTGGACGTCGCTCCCCTGTCGCGTCCTCCAAACAAAATTTCGGAAATTTTAAACTTAACGAGATTCGACTAAGATTCGTCCAAACTTACATAGATTCGAACGAAATTTGACTAAATTTAAACTAAACCTAATCTAGAACCACTTGCGGTGGCCGGAGGCGTCGTAGTACTGCTGGAAGTTGTACATGTCGTCGGTGACGACCTCCTGCTTGACGCGCTCGTCGACGGGCTCGTCCTTCACCGCGCCGCTTGGTCCTGCCTCGCCGTTGTCGGTGAGGTCCACCAGCGGCTTGCCGGAGTCGCGGATGGACAAGGCGATCGCCGCGTCGAGGTCGCCCCTCCGAGCGTCCTTGTCGTTCATGGACGCCAAGAACGCCGCCCGCGGACCTGGGCAGTCCTCGGGGTCGTCGCTGCTGGCGATGAGCCGCTGCTGCCGCTCGTACTCCGCCAGCAGCGCCGCCTGCGACGGTTTCTCCGGCTCCTCCTTCACCTCCGGCTTCGGGATGAGGAGGGCGCCGCCGCGCCTCCTTTGCTGCCGCCGGCTGCCGCTGCCGCCACGCCTCGTGTTGACGGGCGTCGCCGGCTCCTCCTTCACCTCCCGTTTGGGGACGGTGTAGGGCGCCGACCGGTACGACGAGGACGGCGTCGATCGCGTCCGTCCTGAGGAAGAAGAGTGCGAGGAGGACGAGTACGTCGTCCTCCTCGGCTGCCATTGAGGAGACGGCGGCGGTGACGACGGCATCTCCAACCTTGGAGCGCCGTTGCGGATGCCGCGGATGACGTTCTCGAGGGTGCGCCCGGAACGCCCCGGAGCACCGGCGCGGCCGTCCTTGTTCCAGCTGTTGGGGCCGCCGACGAGCCCTTCGGTGCTATACATCTCGACGTCGTACTTCGCCTTGAAGTACGTCGTCCACCAGGCGTCGTTGTTGTCGGCCGCCCACGTCGGATCCAACCGCTCCTCGGCGGTGAGTTGAGCCCGACGGGCCTTGATGGCATCCCTCCATTGATCCGTGCGCGGCTTCGGCGGCGGCGGGACGCCAATGCCGTTCACGGCCATCTTCCAGCCGCCGCTGCTTGGCAGCCGCATGTCCGGCGGGACTGGATACCGGGCGTGGTACAGCGCCCACGCCTCCGGCACGGTGAGGCTGCCGCGGCCGAAGCCGTTCGCCGCGGCGATTTTGCGGGAGGACGAGCTCGACATTTTTGGAGCGCCGAGGAGAAGATCTGGGAGGGGGGAGGCGGCGGCGACGAGAAGGTTTGTGAGCGGTGAGAACTGCAGGGCGTCTTTACAGCGGCGGCAGCGGGTGGTTGCACGCAATAACGCCGGCGCGGACGGTCACGCGGCCATGCACGACGAGACGCGTTCCTGCGTCGCCTGGAAAAACAGAGACGCCATTAACGTCGCTTGACCAAAGGTAGGCGACGGGGTTTTAGACTTCCGAGTCGCTGACGCGTCGGTTCGCCTCGCTTTTCGTTGTGTCCGGCGTGCCCGGTGCGTCCCCTGTGGGACGGGGACGGGCTCGGGGTGCTGGACACCGTATCGGGCGCGCCGGACAAAAATGGGCTTTGGGGGATGCGGCTGGAACGCATTTTTTATCCGGCGCGCCCAAATCCCTTTGGGGGACGCGGCTGGAGATGCTCTCAAGCAAGAATCAGGACGCGTTTTATGAGAGACATGTCTAAAACTCGTTGCGTCTCACGGAGATTCCGTAAGTTCAAATATAAATTGAACTCCGATCAAGAAATTCTCACGTTCTAAGCATGCTCTCTGTTGGAGCTGGAAGTTTGTGCATAAGCAAGCTCATCTAAAAGTTCAAGCTGTTGGAGCTAATCTAAAAGCCTGACTGAGAAATGCGGAAAATAGAGGATCAATTTGTGTTCAAAGTCCCAGTGATTGATTTTGATGCGTCTCAACTTCTACCAAGAACCGAGAATCAAAACCGGAGAATCGCTTGGCGGGACGAAACCGCGGAGAAAGTGCAGATGCGACGCTGACGGCCGCGGTGGTAACCCGACATGGATAGAGAAGTCGTTTTCTCCAGGGAAAAAGATGGCCGGGCAGCCACCGAAGCTGATGGAGTCGTACATAACCGTGGCTCATCTACTCGACAGTGAGTTGACTGGCGAAAAGGAGGCAAACAAAAGAGGAGCCAGCCACCCAAGCCGATGGGGCCGTTTAACCGTGGCACATTCACTCTGACAGTGAACTGACCGGCGAAAAGGAGGCAAAAAAGAAGGCAAGAAAACGACCTTCCGTCTGAGCTTATCTGCTCTGGCACAAAGCATGTCTGAAAGATAGAACAGCGCAAACGGTTTTCATTCTTGAGCACAACAATAATTGCTTCAATGCAACAGTTTAACTTGGAAACACAGTGGTGGATCTCAGCTCAAAAGCAGTCAAGGTCACATGGTCCACCTGATCAGTTGATAGGTCAAGGCATGGCCCTATTTTGAATGACCATCCCATTTGGCATTGCAGATAATCACTAGGAAAGTTCAAATAATGCAGCATTATGATGCATCATATTGCCTCTGTCCCTAATCGTAAGACGCCTAGCAGTTTAATTTCAACTGCTACAACGTCTCTTATGATAAGAAGAATAAATGTCATTACAATTTCTTTAGTTCCTAAATTAAGACAAACAAAATTTAAACCCCAGCAGATAGACGCAAACCAAGGTGGTCACATTTCATACAGTGCAACAGAAGCATGATCTTCAAACAAAACCACCACAGAAACAGTTGGCATAGATAAGATTTACCAGGGCGACACCAAAGATCTCACCTGTAGTCTATCACACATGACTCTTATCACACATGACTGGAGATGCTATTATGGGTAATCACAACTTCACAAGGAAAGTTCAGATAGTCATTATTCTGATACATCATGCATTCAAAATACTCATGCAAATCGAACGCCGGCCAACCAAATTTAAACCTCCACAGACAAGCACAGAACAAGGTTGCTAGTCATGTTTCGTGCAATGCAGCAGAACAATGGACTTCTAACAAAACCATCACCTGACAGTTGACATAAATAAGATATGATACAGCCTGCATACAAATTATTCATGCAAATTGAACGTCGGCGCACCAAATTTAAACATCGGCAGACAAACACAGAACAAGGTGGCCGGTCACATTTCATACAATGCGGCAGAACCATGAACTTCAAGCAAAACCACCACCTGACAGTTGGCATAAATAAGATTTACCAGGGCGACACCAAAGGCCTCGCCAGTAGTACACCACACATGACCTCGCTACGTGCGAGTGCGAGCGACAGCACAGAACACCAGGTCCTGTGCATTTGGTCTTATTCATCAAGGGACAAACTGTAGGTGTATATTTCAAGCTTCTAGACTACTAGCACTTTCACCATCTATATATATATATGTAGAGAACTACTACGGACAAGCAATGAAACTAACAACTTTTCAAGACTCGATACCATAGCTGAACCAAAAGCGGTAAGTGATAACTGTACACATTCCTATCTCACATGAAGAACCTCGGCAGAGCAAAGCTTCCTCCTCCTTTCAGGCAGCCGCGTTCGTAAGGGCCACGCAGTATGCTTCATCGGGCAGCTCTCGGTGCTGTGAGCAACAGAAACAGATTCAGCAAATCAGGATGGCCGATAGTGCGGGTACGATGTGACATTGACAGCTGCAGGACATGAAGATGGTGTTGAAAATGAGAATTATACCTAAGTTGACAGCCTCGGAGTTCTTCATGAGACGAACGCGTTGGCAGGCTTCCACAAACATCCTGCATAAGCATGTGGAGGTTAGGAAGTTAGGAGCATGTCATTGTAAGTCTGGTGAGAACACTAGCGTCGTCTGCGGTTTTGAGTAAACCGCTAGCTCATTGCAGTCCAACCAAGCAAAAAGATAACAAAGAAATCGACGAGGACCGAACCACCGAACCATCTAGAACCCAAGGCAACGCAGTAATCACACCTCCTAGAAAGATCAAGAAACTACTGAGCCACCTAACATGGCGTGCAGGTCATTGCACGGTATGAAGTGTAGTGGAGAACAAAACTAAGAAAGGCAAACCTTATCCAAAGTAACCTATCTTAACAAAGCTGATTCTTAGGCATCGTGGGTTTCCCTGTACTGGAAAGTAACTGGAAATCAAAGTTTGCTCGATCTGCTAAGACAGAACATAAATAGGAACGCACTATAAGGTGCAAGAACCAAGAAAGAACCAGACATCAAATTCATATAACTGACCCACAGTGTCAATATTTCTGGATGCAACCTGAGCTCAGAAACAGAAATATATATCAGGGAGGATATATATTCAGTGGCTTCAATCAATTATCCATGCCTCACTAGGTGAATTCAGATAAACTTCATATAAAAGAAAAGGAAACCATAAGAGATAATTCAGTCTAATACAAAAATTGTATCCAGTTGGTCTCAAATCAGTTTGCTCAGGGGTCTGCGATATCTTATCCTTACAAAGGTAGTATAACATCACTGGTAGATCAATAGAGACAGAATCAAGAGAAACAACTCATCTTAACTGTCGATGACACTACAGACCCAGGGAACGCATTGCATTACTGCCAACAACCAACAACATTTCCTGGGGATCTTATATTATATACTAATATGGAAAATCAATGTGTTGTTTTAAACCCCAAGCAAAGCAACCTTATTGTTCCCTAACCAAATCGTGAAGCAACAAATCATCAGAACAATCATGGAAGCACAATTTGACATTTTTTTTTTTTTGAAAACGCTACCGAATTTTTGTCCCAAATCAAGGACACCCACAATTTGATCAGTCCCACAGCCAAATTCATCTAGTCCAAACAATCATGGATTCACATAGCAAAAGCTGTCAACTGGACACGAGCTACCGAATTTTGTCAATTTGATCGGTCCTACAGAGCAGTAACAGAGAGATCACCCAGTCCAAACAACCATGGAAGCACATAGCAAAAGCTGTCAAGTGGACACGAGCTGCATAGGAGAACTGAAGATAACTAATCAAGAGGAAAGAAAGCAGGAGGATTGCGCGCGTAAGAAGCTCACTTCCACGGGACGTCGCCGACGAGCATCCAGTCGCCGTCCTTGTCCTCGTAGGTGGGCACGTACTCCGTGCCGTTCACGGCGTCCACCAGCTTGGTCTCGTCGTTGCCGAACCTCCCTGCGCCGAGGCATGTCACTCGTTGTCAGGTCAGACCGTCAGGCAAGCAAAGATGGAGCAGCGGGAAGGGGTTGAGGCACTAGTGCTCACTGATGGTGAAGTGGGAGCAGAACTTGTCCTGGAGCGCGCGGATGAGGTGGTCGTACCCTGCGTAGTCGTGCAGGTTCACCTTGCGCAGGTACGGCGCGCCGTCGACGGCCACCTTGACGAACTTGGCCGCGAGCGCGTTCTTGTGGAACGACCTCACCGGCGGCCACCCGACCACCTGCGCCCTGACAGACAGCAAAACCCCGGGTCAATCCCAGACCACTCCCGCGCGCACAAATCCTCGCAAGAAAGCAGCTTTCGAAGGAGGGAGGTGGCACGCACTTGGGGGCCGGCGGAGCTCCGGCGGCGGCGAGGGATGGCGACTGGTGCGCGGCGGGGGAGGTGGAGGAGGAGGCGCCGCGCTTGCGGTCGGCGTCGGCGGCTGAGGAGGAGGAGGAGCCCGGGAGGCGGAGGGTGAGGGTGAGGGCGGTGTCCTCGAAGTCGAGCCCGGACGCCGGGCAGGACTCCGTGGAGCTCCGCTCCGTCTCCGCCGACATGGCTGGCGGCGTCCTCGTCAGCTTCTTGCTCTGCGTTGGGCGGCGGCGGCGGCGGATTCGGCGTAGTCTTCCTCTGCTGCTGCTTTGTGCGGTCGGGAAAGGAGGAGGAGGAGGCGGCAGGCTGGTTATAGCAGGGCGCTGCAGTCAGCCAGTCACCGGTCACCGGCGGTCAAAGGTCATGATGGCACGACGCACAATTTCACACATCAACCCTGACATTACACCTTATTCCCACCTCCACCCTCCACTTCGAAACTGCACTGACCGCACTCGGCTGGGCGGCGTGATCATACCGGCGGAAAGTGAGGTGCGAAGTGCAAAACCCGCGGGTGGCTGGAGGGGTGGGCCCAGGCTGCCGGTTGGGCGCCCTGCAGCGGCCCGGGAAGCGGCGGGCGGCGGGGCCCGCCACCGCCCTGAGGTCCTTTGGCTTGCCAAGCAAGCAGGGGCTGCTCGCTCGCTCTCACCGGCGCACGTACGGGTGCGGTGTGGTGCCGGATCGGAGTCGAGGAACATGGAACGGTACTGCTGCTGCCGGTGGGTCGCCGCACTGATAGACTAGTTTGTGCGGAAATTCAAGATCAGGAGAAAGAAAGGTCGTACGTGTGGAAATTTTGGTTCTAGCTTGACGCGGTGGTTTCACAATAAAGCGATTTTTTAAACTAGCTACTCCTCGAAATAGGCTTTCGCCCCGCTATATTAATATAGCAACAACCCGATACAACTTGCTGGGGCATCAGCACAAGCACGCCCAAAAGAAAACATAAAAGAAAGAAAAGAGAAAGAATGTCGACATGGTCGGATCAACAAAAAACGGAGATATCTCGCGGCGTTGCGCCCTCGGGAAATTTCTACCACGCTCCTAGCACTGCGGAACGCCGTACCAAGCAACACCTCCAAGAAGGAATGCGACGATGGCGACCAGCTGTCTGCCGGACGGATCCTAGGGTTTCCCGGTACACGCGAGGGCGGCGGAGGAGGGCTTCACCCAACGCCCTCGGGAAGGTAGGGTGGCGCCCTCGGGCGTCACCACGTCGGTGTCGACCAAGCCGACGGGGATTTCTCCCGACCCTCGCAACCCCGCCCGGACGCGCCGTCGTGCTCCACCATACTTGCCGCCCACCGGCCACGCGCCACCACGGCCTTGCGGACATCGCCGCCAGTATCACCGTGGCAAACAAAATGGGACCAACGGGATCAAGGAGAACCGGCCGAGAACGAGAGACGACGAGTCGGCGAGACACGGCCGGAGGGACCCGCCTCCGCCGCCGCTCGCGAGCACCGGGCCGGACGCATCGACATGAGCAAGCCGGGCCCACCCGGCCCGGCCGGAACCGAGAGGGGGTTCGTGAAGCTCCCGTCTCGCGCGACTGCGGTACACGTGCCGCCGGCGACTGCTGCACCCGGCCCGGGCCGTCTCCTCTCACCGCCGGAGCGGCGAGGGCGGGAACCCGGCCCGCCCGAACCTAGATGGGCCCCGAAGGGCCCGGATCCAGGCCGGGCGGGCGCCGGCCCCTAGCCATCCCGCCGCCCCGCAACCAAGCGGTTGCGCCGCCGTCCACTCGCCACCCGACGTCGCGCCGCCCGGGATGCGCCGCCGCGCCGCCCGGGAAGACCCTCCGCCGCCGGAGCCGAAGCCGACACGAGAGCACCGCCGCCGGCCGAGGAGACCCCGCGTCTCCCCTCACGCGCGCGGGGAAAGGCTGCTCCGCCGCCGCCGGCACCGCACGGGGCTTTGCCGGCGGCTGCGCGCGGCGGCGGCGGGCGGGGAGGCCGGAGGAGGAGGGCGAGGGCGCTAGGTCTCGGGGGCCCTCCTGCCGCCCGCGGGGAGCGGCAGCAAGGGCCGGGGGAGAGGAGGGGGTGGGGGTGGGGGTCGGGGCGGAGGAGAGGACGGCCTGGCGGCGGCGACGCGACGGGGCGGAACCCTAGGCCTTCGCGTCCACTGCTGTGAACGTCGGCCAGCATCTTTAAACTAGCTACTGCGGAACCCGATTAAACTTACCCCAACATTAAGTTACGTACCGTAGTTGCCCCGACCTCTAAGTTAAGTAAATTACTGTACGGTTGAGTTTTCTTCCTATCATTCATCTCATCTGGAACTTGTTATTTTCCTCCTAAGCTACATTTACTTTTAAATTTGGGTATAAAAGATGGCACGCACATATATACATACGTGCATCTTCTACATGTAAAATTTTGTTTGGAATTCTTCAAGGGTAAATACATACTGTATTCCCGGCCGGTTTCAGAGTACCCAGCTGGTTCCATCACGTATTTCCATGGTTTCACATGGCACACCATGGGTAAAAAAAACTCCGGTGCTCGCTTTGGCCACTCGATTACTCGAATGATTGGTTTCGACAACCATGTGCAAAATGGTTCGAATGCATGGTTTACCCCTCGTTTGCTATCAAAGTGTTATTTTTTTAATATTTAGAGAATACTTGGGTTTCTCATGAATATCCAAGTATCAAATGCTTTAACTTGCGATTCCGCCATTCTAGTTTTGAGGATTTCCACAAGTCCGTCCGAGTTGAGGCGCTAGGGCTTGAATCCGGTCGGTTGTCCGACAGTGCCGTAGTTGAATAAGCATTTCCTTTATTTACTTCTAGAAGGACTCGAAGTGAGACCAGAGAGACAAGAGTTTTCCCGCAAACCATAGCGACTAGCTAGTCTCAAAACAAAAGAGTTCTATGATCACGGTGGGATTGCTCTCCCTCTCTTCCTTATCTCTAGCTACAGTAGAGAGAAGTGAAAAGGGAGGAGCCCCGGTTCCCTCCGTCCACCGCCGCCGGCGAGGGCTGGCTCCCTCTCTCTTCTCTCGTCGCTTCGGTGGCGGGGGGAGGGTGGGGGAACTCCAGCTCCCTTGGCCCGGCGTGTAGATAGGTGTAGGGTAGTGTGTTTGGGTGCTGGGCTCGGTCGGTGTCGACGCCGCCACCGCAAATAAAGGTGCCCGGGCCACCGCCTCGACGGCGCTTCACGGCGGCGCTGAGGAGTGATACGTCTCCAACGTATCGATAATTTCTTGTGTTCCATGCCACATTATTGATGTTATCTACATGTTTTATGCACACTTTATATCATATTCGTGCATTTTCTGGAACTAACCTATTAACAAGATGCCGAAGTGCCGAGTTCCTGTTTTCTGCTTGTTTTTGGTTTCAGAAATCCTAGTAACGAAATATTCTCGGAATCGGACGAAATCAACGCCAAAGTTCCTATTTTCATCGGAAGCATCCAGAACACCCGGGAAGGACCGGAGAGGGGCCACGGGGCCACCAAACCCTAGAGCTGGCGCGGCCGAGAGGGGGGCCGCGCCGCCTATGGTGTGGCCCCCACTGTCAGCCCTCTGCGCCGCCTCTTCGCCTATATAAAGCCCCTGGATCAGAAAACCCGATACCAATTGACGAAACCCACGAAACCTGCCGGAGCCGCCGCCATCGCGAAGGCAAGATGCAGGGGACGGGATCTCTGTTCCGGCACGCTGCCGGAGCGGGGAAGTGCCCCCGGAAGGCTTCTCCATCGACACCGCTGCCATCTCCACCGCCATCTTCATCACCGCTGCTGCTCCCATGAGGAGGGAGTAGTTCTCCATCGAGGCTCGGGGCTGTACCGGTAGCTATGTGGTTCATCTCTCTCCTATGTAGTTCAATACAATAATCTCATGAGCTGCCCTACATGATTGAGATTCATATGATGATGCTTGTAATCTAGATGTCATTATGCTAGTCAAGTGGGTTTTACTTATGTGATCTCCGGAGACTCCTCGTCCCACGTGTGTAAAGGTGACGAGTGTGTGCACGTGTGGGTCTCTTAGGCTAGATTTCACAGAATACTTACTCATTGAATGGCATAGTGAGGTGCTTATTTATATCTCTTTATGATTGCAGCATGTTGTATCACAATTTATCCATGTGCTACTCTAGTGATTTGTTATTAAAGTAGTTTATTCCTCCTGCATGTGTGCAAAGGTGACGGTGCGTGCACCGTGTTAGTACTTGGTTTATGCTATGATCATGATCTCTTGTAGATTATGGAGTTAACTATTGCTATGATAATATTGATGTGATCTATTCCTCCTACATATGCATGAAGGTGACAGTGTGCATGCTATGCTAGTACTTGGTTTAGTAGCGTTGATCTATCTTACACTAAAGGTTACTTAAACATGAGCATTATTGTGGAGCTTGTTAACTCCGGCATTGAGGGTTCGTGTAATCCTACGCAATGTGTTCATCATCCAACAAAAGTGTAGAGTATGCATTTATCTGTTCTGTTATGTGATCAATGTTGAGAGTGTCCACTAGTGAAAGTGTAATCCCTAGGCCTTGTTCCTAAATACTTGCTGAGTTACTACTTGCTTGTTTACTACTGCTGCGTTACTACTGCTGAGTTACTACTTGCTTGTTCTTGTTTTTCTGCGTTACTACTGCTGCAATACCACCACCATCAACTACACGCCAAGCACTTTTACGGCACCGTTGCTACTTGCTCATACTTATTTATACCACCTGTATTTCACTATCTCTTCGCCGAACTAGTGCACCTATTAGGTGTGTTGGGGACACAAGAGACTTCTTGCTTTGTGGTTGCGGGGTTGCATGAGAGGGATATCTTTGACCTCTTCCTCCACGAGTTCGATAAACCTTGGGTATCCACTTAAGGGAAACTTGCTGCTGTTCTACAAACCTCTGCTCTTGGAGGCCCAACACTGTCTACAAGAATAGAAGCTCACGTAGACATCAAGCACTTTTCTGGCGCCGTTGCCGGGGAGGAAAGGTAAAAGGCTCTCATACTACGGTCTCAGGTAAAGTATTTTTCTTGCGCCGTTGTGTGTGTGCTCAAAGCTATTTCCTTTAGATCCTGCAATTGCATCTTGTTGTTTCTTGTTTACACTAGTTTGGCATAATGTACAAGAGTGAGCTTCTTATTCTATTTCCTGATTTAAAATATGGATTGTTTGATGCGAAAATTAAAAAACCTATGAAATCTTATTTGCATGCTGGTAGTGATATTAGTATGAACGTTTCGAACACCATTGTTGATAATGATATAGAAAGTTCTAAGCTTGGGGAAGCTGGTTTTCATGATATTTTTAGTCCCCCAAGCATTGAGGAGAAAATTTTCTTTGATAATACTTTGCCTCCTATTTCTGATGATGATAATGATAGTGGTCTTTTTGTGCCACTTACTGCTGAGAGTAAATTTTGTTGTGATTATACTATGCCTCCTACACTTGATGAGAATAATAATGATAGCTACTTTGTTGAATTTGCTCCCACTACAACTAATAAAATTGATTATGCTTATGTGGAGAGTAATAATTTTATGCATGAGACTCATGATAAGAATGCTTTATGTGATAGTTATATTGTTGAGTTTGCTCATGTTGCTACTGAAAGTTATTATGAGAGAGGAAAATATGGTTGTAGAAATTTTCATGTTACTAAAATGCCTCTCTATGTGCTGAAATTTTTCAAGCTATACTTGTTTTATCTTCCTATGCTTGTTACTTTGCTCTTCATGAACTTGTTTATTTACAAGATTCCTATGCATAGGAAGCATGTTAGACTTAAATGTGTTTTGAATTTGCCTCTTGATGCTCTCTTTTGCTTCAACTACTATTTCTTGCGAGTGCATCATTAAAACTGCTGAGCCCATCTTAATGGCTAAAAAGAAAGAACTTCTTGGGAGATAACCCATGTGTTATTTTCCTACAGTACTTTGTTTTTATTTTGTGTCTTGGAAGTTGTTTACTACTGTAGCAACCTCTCCTTATCTTAGTTTTGAGTTTTGTTGTGCCAAGTTAAGCCGTTGATAGAAAAGTAAGTACTAGATTTGGATTACTGCGCAGTTCCAGATTTCTTTGCTGTCACGAATCTGAGCCCACTGCCCTGCAGGAAGCTCAGAAAATTATGCCAATTTACGAGCATGATCCTCAGATATGTACGCAACTTTCATTCAATTTGAGCATTTTCGTTTGAGCAGGTCTGGTGGCCTAATAAAATCCATCTTTACGGACTGTTCTGTTTTGACAGATTCTGCCTTTTATTTCGCATTGCCTCTTTTGCTATGTTGGATGAATTTCTTTGATCCATTGATGTCCAGTAGCTTTATGCAATGTCCAGAAGTGTTAAGAATGATTGTGTCACCTCTGAACATGTTAATTTTTATTGTCCACTAACCCTCTAATGAGTTGTTTCGAGTTTGGTGTGGAGGAAGTTTTCAAGGGTCAAGAGAGGAGGATGATATACTACGATCAAGGAGAGTGAAAGCTCTAAGCTTGGGGATGCACCCGGTGGTTCACCCCTGCATATATCAAGAAGACTCAAGCGTCTAAGCTTGGGGATGCCCAAGGCATCCCCTTCTTCATCGACAACATTATCGGGTTCCTCCCCTGAAACTATATTTTTATTCCATCACATCTTATGTGCTTTTTCTTGGAGCGTACTGTTTGTTTGCTTTTGTTTTTGTTTGTGTTTGAATAAATTGGATTACATCATGCTTGTGTGGGAGAGAGACACGCTCCGCTGGTTCGTATGAACACATGTGTTCTTAGCTCATAATATTCATGGCGAAGTTTCTTCTTCGTTAAATTGTTATATGGTTGGAATTGGAAAATGATACATGTAGTAATTGCTATAATGTCTTGGGTAATGTGATACTTGGCAATTGTTGTGCTCATGTTTAAGCTCTTGCATCATATACTTTGCACCTATTAGTGAAGAATACATAGAGCATGCTAAAATTTGGTTTGCATAATTGGTCTCTCTAAGGTCTAGATAATTTCTAGTAAGGTGTTTGAACAACGAGGAAGACAATGTATAGTTTTATAATGCTTGTAATATGTCTTTTATGTAAGTTTTGCTGTACTAGTTCATACTTTTGTTTGCTTCAAACAACCTTGCTAGCCTAAGCCTTGTATCGAGAGGGAATACTTCTCATGCATCCAAATACTTGAGCCAACACTATGCCATTTGTGTCCACCATACCTACCTACTACATGGTATTTCTCCGCCATTCCAAAGTAAATTGCTTGAGTGCTACCTTTAAACAATTCAAAATTTATTACCTCTTATTTGTGTCAATGTTTTATAGCTCATGAGGAAGTATGTGGTGTTTATCTTTCAATCTTGTTGGGCAACTTTCACCAATGGACTAGTGGCTTCATCCGCTTATCCAATAATTTTGCAAAAAGAGCTGGCAATGGGATTCCCAGTCCCAAATTAACAAACTAAAAATAGACACTCCTCCATGGTATGTGATTGTTGGACGGCACCCGAAGGATTCGGTTAGCCATGGCTTGTGTAAGCAAAGGTTGGGAGGAGTGTCATCATAATAAAACTAAAATAAAAAGGTACTCCTTCATGGTATGAGATTGTTGGCGGGCACCCGAGGATTCGGTTAGCCATGGTTTGTGAAAGAAAGGTTGGAAGGAGTGCCATCCAAAAATAAAATAAAATGGGAGCCGCTCTTTGAAGGTTTGTCTGGCAAGGGGGTTAGAGTACCCGCTACCATTCGTTGACAACAACAAACACCTCTCAAAACTTTACTTTTATGCTCTCTTTATGTTTTCAAAATCAAAGCTCTAGCACAAATATAGCAATCGATGCTTTTCCTCTATGGAGGACCATTCTTTTACTTTTATGTTGAGTCAGTTCACCTATTTCTCTCCACCTCAAGAAGCAAACACTTGTGTGAAGCTGTGCATTGATTCTTACATATTTGCATATTGCATTTGTTATATTGCTTTGCATTGACAACTATCCATGAGATATACACGTTATAAGTTGAAAGCAACCGCTGAAACTTCATCTTCCATTGTGTTGCTTCAATGTCTTTACTTTGAATTATTGCTTTATGAGTTAACTCTTATGCAAGACTTATTGATGCTTGTCTTGAAGTGCTATTCATGAAAAGTCTTTGCTTTATGATTCAGTTGTTTACTCATGTCATACACATTGTTTTGATCGCTGCATTCTCTACATATGCTTTACAAATAGTATGATCAAGTTTATGATGGCATGTCACTCCGGAAATTATCTTTGTTATCGTTTTACCTGCTCGGGACGAGCAGAACTAAGCTTGGGGATGCTGATACGTCTCCAACGTATCGATAATTTCTTGTGTTCCATGCCACATTATTGATGTTATCTACATGTTTTATGCACACTTTATATCATATTCGTGCATTTTATGGAACTAACCTATTAACAAGATGCCGAAGTGCCGGTTCTCGTTTTACTGCTGTTTTTGGTTTCGAAATCCTAGTAACGAAATATTCTCGGAATCGGACGAAATCAACGCCAAAGTTCCTATTTTCATCGGAAGCATCCAGAACACCGGGAAGGACCGAGAGGGGGCCACGGGGCCACCAAACCCTAGGCTGGCGCGGCCAGAGGGGGGGCCGCGCCGCCCTATGGTGTGGCCCCCCTGTCGACCCCCTGGCGCCGCCTCTTCGCCTATAAGAAGCCCCTGGATCAGAAAACCCGATACCAATTGACGAAACCCACAGAAACCTGCCAGAGCCGCCGCCATCGCGAAGCCAAGATGCGGGGACGGGATCTCTGTTCCGGCACGCTGCCGGAGCGGGGAAGTGCCCCCGGAAGGCTTCTCCATCGACACCGCTGCCATCTCCACCGCCATCTTCATCACCGCTGCTGCTCCCATGAGGAGGGAGTAGTTCTCCATCGAGGCTCGGGGCTGTACCGGTAGCTATGTGGTTCATCTCTCTCCTATGTAGTTCAATACAATAATCTCATGAGCTGCCCTACATGATTGAGATTCATATGATGATGCTTGTAATCTAGATGTCATTATGCTAGTCAAGTGGGTTTTACTTATGTGATCTCCGGAGACTCCTCGTCCCACGTGTGTAAAGGTGACAGGTTGTGCACCGTGTGGGTCTCTTAGGCTAGATTTCACAGAATACTTACTCATTGAATGGCATAGTGAGGTGCTTATTTATATCTCTTTATGATTGCGGCATGTTGTATCACAATTTATCCATGTGCTACTCTAGTGATTTGTTATTAAAGTAGTTTATTCCTCCTGCATGTGTGCAAAGGTGACGGTGCGTGCACCGTGTTAGTACTTGGTTTATGCTATGATCATGATCTCTTGTAGATTATGGAGTTAACTATTGCTATGATAATATTGATGTGATCTATTCCTCCTACATATGCATGAAGGTGACGAGTGTGCATGCTATGCTAGTACTTGGTTTAGTAGCGTTGATCTATCTTACACTAAAGGTTACTTAAACATGAGCATTATTGTGGAGCTTGTTAACTCCGGCATTGAGGGTTCGTGTAATCCTACGCAATGTGTTCATCATCCAACAAAAGTGTAGAGTATGCATTTATATTCTGTTATGTGATCAATGTTGAGAGTGTCCACTAGTGAAAGTGTAATCCCTAGGCCTTGTTCCTAAATACTGCTGAGTTACTACTGCTTGTTTACTACTGCTGCGTTACTACTGCTGAGTTACTACTGCTTGTTCTTGTTTTCTTGCGTTACTACTTGCTGCAATACCACCACCATCAACTACACGCCAAGCACTTTTACGGCACCGTTGCTACTGCTCATACTTATTTATACCACCTGTATTTCACTATCTCTTCGCCGAACTAGTGCACCTATTAGGTGTGTTGGGGACACAAGAGACTTCTTGCTTTGTGGTTGCGGGGTTGCATGAGAGGGATATCTTTGACCTCTTCCTCCACCGAGTTCGATAAACCTTGGGTATCCACTTAAGGGAAACTTGCTGCTGTTCTACAAACCTCTGCTCTTGGAGGCCCAACACTGTCTACAAGAATAGAAGCTCCCGTAGACATCAAGGAGCCACGGACAGGTGTTTCCGCCGATCGTCCTGGACGGCGGATGCAGGGTTCCCAGGCGAGTTCTTCGAGGCGTCGGCGGAGCACTCGTTGGGGGATTTTGTTCTTCAGCTTCATCCGCGCTACGGCAGCGTCTCCTCCAGCGCCGCCGGGAAGCTCGAAGAAGATGTACAGGAGTGAAGATAGCGGCTGCTGGACGTTGCCCTTGGTGGTGGCTGATGTCTACGGGTGCTTCTATTCTTGTAGACAGTGTTGGGCCTCCAAGAGCAGAGGTTTGTAGAACAGCAGCAAGTTTCCCTTAAGTGGATCACCCAAGGTTTATCGAACTCAGGGAGGAAGAGGTCAAAGATATCCCTCTCATGCAACCCTGCAACCACAAAGCAAGAAGTCTCTTGTGTCCCCAACACACCTAATAGGTGCACTAGTTCGGCGAAGAGATAGTGAAATACAGGTGGTATGAATAAATATAAGCAGTAGCAACGGCACCAGGAAAGTGCATTGCCCAGGACTGGCGTGTGGTTGATGGTGGTAATATTGTGGACAGTAGAGATGCAGTAAAACAGTAAACAAGCAGCGATAGCAGTATTTAGGAACAAGGCCTAGGGATCATACTTTCACTAGTGGACACTCTCAACATTGATCACATAACAGAATAAATAGATAGATGCTAGACTCTACACCCTCTTGTTGGATGATGAACACCACTAACCGTGTAGGATTACACGAACCCTCAATGCCGGAGTTAACAAGCTCCACAATATTCAATGTTCATATTTAAATAACCTTAGAGTGCATGATCGATGCGTGCGATCGACACACGTCCGTTGGGAACCCCAAGAGGAAGGTGTGATGCAGACAGTAGCAAGTTTTCCCTCAAAAAGAAACCAAGGTTTATCGAACCAGGAGGAGCCAAGAAGCACGTTGAAGGTTGATGGTGGCGGAATGTAATGCGGCGCAACACCAGGGATTCCGGCGCCAACGTGGAACCTGCACAACACAACCAAAGTACTTTGCCCCAACGAAACAGTGAGGTTGTCAATATCACCGGCTTGCTCGTAACAAAGGATTAACCGTATTGTGTGGAAGATGATTGTTTGCGGAAAACAAGTAAAACAAGTATTGCGATAGATTGTATGCGATGTAAAGAATAGGATCGGGGTCCACAGTTCACTAGAGGTGTCTCTCCCATAAGATAAAAGCATGTTGGGTGAACAAATTACGGTCGGGCAATTGACAAATAGAGAGGGCATAACAATGCACATACATGACATGATAAATATAGTGAGATTTAATTGGGCATTACGACAAAGTACATAGACCGCTATCCAAGCATGCATCTATGCCTAAAAATTCCACCTTCAGGTTATCATCCGAACCCCTTCCAGGTATTAAGTTGCAAAACAACGGACAATTGCATTAAGTATGGTGTGTAATGTAATCAATAACTACATCCTTAGACATAGCATCAATGTTTTATCCCTAGTGGCAACAGCACATCCACAACCTTAGAACTTTTCGTCACTTGTCCCGCAGTTTAATGGAGGCATGAACCCACTATCGAGCATAAATACTCCCTCTTGGAGTTAAGAGCAAAAACTTGGCCGAGCCTCTACTAATAACGGAGAGCATGCAAGATCATAAACAACACATAGGTAATAACTTGATAATTAACAAAACATAGTATTCTCTATCCATCGGATCCCGACAAACACAACATATAGTATTACAGATAGATGATCTTGATCATGTTAGGCAGCTCACAAGATCCAACAATGAAGCACAATGAGGAGAAGACAACCATCTAGCTACTGCTATGGACCCATAGTCCAGGGGTGAACTACTCACTCATCACTCCGGAGGCGACCATGGCGGTGAAGAGTCCTCCGGGAGATGAATCCCCTCTCCGGCAGGGTGCCGGAGGTGATCTCCAGAATCCCCGAGATGGGATTGGCGGCGGCGGCGTCTCAGTAAGGTTTTCCGTATCGTGGCTCTCGGTACTAGGGGTTTCGCGACGAAGGCTATTTGTAGGCGGAAGGGCAGGTAAAGAGGCGGCACGAGGGGCCCACACCACAGGCCGGCGCGGCCAGGGCCTGGGCCGCGCCGCCCTGGTGTCTAGCCACCTCGTGGCCCCACTTCGACTCTCCTTCGGTATTCTGGAAGCTTCGTGGCAAAATAGGACCCTGGGCGTTGATTTCGTCCAATTCCGAGAATATTTCGTTACTAGGATTTCTGAAACCAAAAACAGCAGAAAACGACAGTGGCTCTTCGGCATCTCGTTAATAGGTTAGTGCCGGAAAATGCATAAATACTACATATAATGTGTATAAAACATGTAGATATCATCAATAATATAGCATGGAACATAAGAAATTATCGATACGTCGGAGACGTATCAGCATCCCCAAGCTTAGTTCTGCTCGTCCCGAGCAGGTAAACGATAACAAAGATAATTTCTGGAGTGACATGCCATCATAACCTTGATCATACTGTTGTAAGCATATGTAATGAATGCATCGATCAAAACAATGATAATGACATGAGTAAACAAATGAATCATAAAGCAAAGACTTTTCATGAATAGTACTTCAAGACAAGCATCAATAAGTCTTGCATAAGAGTTAACTCATAAAGCAATAAATCAAAGTAAAGGTATTGAAGCAACACAAAGGAAGATTAAGTTTCAGCGGTTGCTTTCAACTTATAACATGTATATCTCATGGATAATTGTCAACATAGAGTAATATAACAAGTGCAATATGCAAGTATGTAGGAATCAATGCACAGTTCACACAAGTGTTTGCTTCTTGAGGTGGAGAGAAATAGGTGAACTGACTCAACATAAAAGTAAAAAGAATGGTCCTTCAAAGAGGAAAGCATCGATTGCTATATTTGTGCTAGAGCTTTTATTTTAAAAACATGAAACAATTTTGTCAACGGTAGTAATAAAGCATATGAGTTATGTAAATTATATCTTACAAGTTGCAAGCCTCATGCATAGTATACTAATAGTGCCCGCACCTTGTCCTAATTAGCTTGGACTACCGGATCATCGCAATACACATGTTTTTACCAAGTGTCACAAAGGGGTACCTCCATGCCACATGTACAAAGGTCTAAGGAGAAAGCTCGCATTTTGGATTTCTCGCTTTTGATTATTCTCAACTTAGACATCCATACCGGGACAACATAGACAACAGATAATGGACTCCTCTTTAATGCATAAGCATGTGGCAACAATTAGTGTTCTCATATGAGATTGAGGATATATGTCCAAAACTGAAACTTCCACCATGAATCATGGCTTTAGTTAGCGGCCCAATGTTCTTCTCTAACAATATGCATGCTCCAACCATTAAGGTGGTAGATCTCTCTTACTTCGGACAAGACGGACATGCATAGCAACTCACATGATATTCAACAAAGAGTAGTTGATGGCGTCCCCAGGAACATGGTTATCGCACAACAAGCAACTTAATAAGAGATAAAGTGCATAAGTACATATTCAATACCACAATAGTTTTTAAGCTATTTGTCCCATGAGCTATATATTGTAAAGGCGAATGATGGAATTTTAAAGGTAGCACTCAAGCAATTTACTTTGGAATGGCGGAGAAATACCATGTAGTAGGTAGGTATGGTGGACACAAATGGCATAGTGGTTGGCTCAAGGATTTAGAATGCATGAGAAGTATTCCCTCTCGATACAAGGTTTAGGCTAGCAAGGTTTATTTGAAACAAACACAAGGATGAACGGTGCAACAAAACTCACATAAAAGACATATTGTAAACATTATAAGACTCTACACCGTCTTTCTTGTTGTTCAAAACTCAATACTAGAAATTATCTAGACTTTAGAGAGACCAAATATGCAAACCAAATTTTAGCAAGCTCTATGTGCTTCTTCATTAATGGGTGCAAAGTATATGATGCAAGAGCTTAAACATGAGCACAACAGTTGCCAAGTATCAAATTATCCAAGACATTTTAGAATTACTACATGTAGCATTTCCCAATTCCAACCATATAACAATTTAACGAAGAAGATTCAACCTTCGCCATGAATACTATGAGTAAAGCCTAAGGACATATTTGTCCATATGCAACAACGGAGCGTGTCTCTCTCCCACACAATGAATGCTAGGATCCATTTTATTCAAACAAAAACAAAAACAAAAACAAACCGACGCTCCAAGCAAAGTACATAAGATGTGACGGAATAAAAATATAGTTTCGGGGGAGGAACCCGATAATGTTGTCGATGAAGAAGGTGATGCCTTGGGCATCCCCAAGCTTAGACGCTTGAGTCTTCTTAAAATATGCAGGGGTGAACCACCGGGCATCCCCAAGCTTAGACTCTTCACTCTTCTTGATCATAGTATATCATCCTCCTCTCTTGACCCTTGAAAACTTCCTCCACACCAAACTCGAAACAACTCATTAGAGGGTTAGTGCACAATAAAAATTAACATGTTCAGAGGTGACACAATCATTCTTAACACTTCTGGACATTGCATAAAGCTACTGGACATTAATGGATCAAAGAAATTCATCCAACATAGCAAAAGAGGCAATGCGAAATAAAAGGCAGAATCTGTCAAAACAGAACAATCCGTAAAGATGGATTTTATTGAGGCACCAGACTTAATCAAATGAAAATGCTCAAATTCAATGAAAGTTGCGTACGTATCTGAGGATCACTCACATAAATTGGCATAATTTTCTGAGCTACCTACAGAGAGGCAGGTCGAAATTCGTGACTAAGAAAGAAATCTGCTTCTGCGCAAGTAATCCAAATCTAGTATGAACTTTACTATCAAAGACTTTACTTGGCACAACAAAACATAAAACTAAGATAAGGAGAGGTTGCTACAGTAGTAAACAACTTCCAAGACTCAAATATAAAACAAAAATACTGGAGTAAAAACATGGGTTGTCTCCCATAAGCGCTTTTCTTTAACGCCTTTCAGCTAGGCGCAGAAAGTGTGTATCAAGTATTATCAAGAGGTGAGGCATCGATATCATAACCAGAGGTGTTGGAGGTTTTCTCAACCATGCATAGTATATTGGATACATAAGTTTCAGCGGCTCCTTTTTCATTAGTCTTGGGCTTGCTACTCTCATCAAACAAATTTTCAGGAACAAGCCAAGCATAGTTATTTTCTAACGCTTCATTCATTGCTAGGAGCTTACATGGTATTGGTGCTTTGATCTCCCCACCATCATTAATGTTATTAGTGTACCTTACTCTCTCCATGTCCATCTTTTCAAGAATACTAACAAAATTGGTATAGGAACCAAGCATCTTATATTTAATAAAGACCTTTCTAGCCTCTCTAGCTATACCACCAAATTCTCTAAGAAGGGTTTCTAAAACAAAATCTTTCTTTTCCCCTTCTTCCATATCACCGAGTGTAAGAAACATGTGTTGGATTATAGGATTGAGATTAACAAATTTAGTTTCCAACATGCGAACTAAAGCAAGCAGCAGCAATTTCATAAGTAGGAGCAAGTTCTACCAAGTGTCTATCTTCAAAATCTTCAACGGTACTAACATGATTGAAAAATTCTTCTATATTATTTCTCCCAACTATAGACCCACGTCCTACCGGTATGTCTTTTACGGTAAAATTAAAAGGAAACATGTTGAAATAAGTAAAGCAAATATAAGTAACTATTTTTTTTGTGTTTTTCGATATAGAGTGCAAGACAGTAAATAAAGTAAAGCTAGCAACTAATTTTTTGTGTTTTGATATAATGCAGCAAACAAAGTAGTAAATAAAATAAAGCAAGACAAAAACAAAGTAAAGAGATTGGGAAGTGGAGACTCCCCTTGCGGCGTGTCTTGATCTCCCCGCAACGGCGCCGTAAAACGAGTCTTGATGCATGCGATCGACACACGTCCGTTGGGAACCCCAAGAGGAAGGTGTGATGCGGACAGTAGCAAGTTTTCCCTCGTAAAGAAACCAAGGTTTATCGAACCAGGAGGAGCCAAGAAGCACGTTGAAGGTTGATGGTGGCGGAATGTAATGCGGCGCAACACCGGGGATTCCGGCGCCAACGTGGAACCCGCACAACACAACCAAAGTACTTTGCCCCAACGAAACAAGTGAGGTTGTCAATCTCACCGGCTTGCTCGTAACAAAGGATTAACCGTATTGTGTGGAAGATGATTGTTTGCGGAAAACAAGTAAAACAAGTATTGCAGTAGATTGTATGCGATGTAAAGAATAGGACCGGGGTCCACAGTTCACTAGAGGTGTCTCTCCCATAAGATAAAAGCATGTTGGGTGAACAAATTACAGTCGGGCAATTGACAAATAGAGAGGGCATAACAATGCACATACATAACATGATAAATATAGTGAAATTTAATTGGGCATTACGACAAAGTACATAGACCGCTATCCAGCATGCATCTATGCCTAAAAAGTCCACCTTCAGGTTATCATCCGAACCCCTTCCAGTATTAAGTTGCAAAACAACGGACAATTGCATTAAGTATGGTGCGTAATGTAATCAATAACTACATCCTTAGACATAGCATCAATGTTTTATCCCTAGTGGCAACAAGACATCCACAACCTTAGAACTTTCCGTCACTCGTCCCGCATTTAATGGAGGCATGAACCCACTATCGAGCATAAATACTCCCTCTTGGAGTTAAGAGCAAAAACTTGGCTAGAGCCTCTACTAATAACGGAGAGCATGCAAGATCATAAACAACACATAGGTAATAACTTGATAATTAACATAACATAGTATTCTCTATCCATCGGATCCCAACAAACACAACATATAGTATTACGGATAGATGATCTTGATCATGTTAGGCAGCTCACAAGATCCAACAATGAAGCACAATGAGGAGAAGACAACCATCTAGCTACCGCTATGGACCCATAGTCCAGGGGTGAACTACTCACTCATCACTCCGGAGGCGACCATGGCGGTGAAGAGTCCTCCGGGAGATGAATCCCCTCTCCGGCAGGGTGCCGGAGGTGATCTCCGTAATCCCACGAGATGGGATTGGCGGCGGCGGCGTCTCGCAAGGTTTTTCGTATCGTGGCTCTCGGCATCGGGGGTTTCGCGACGAAGGCTATTTGTAGGCGGAAGGGCAGGTAAGAGGCGGCACGAGGGGGCCACACCACGGGCCGGCGCGGCCGTGGCCCGGGCCGCACCGCCCCGGTGTCCGGCCACCTCGTGGCCCCACTTCGACTCTCCTTCGGTCTTCTGGAAGCTTCGGGGCAAAATAGGACCCTGGGCGTTGATTTCGTCCAATTCCGAGAATATTTCTTTACTAGGTTTTCTGAAACCAAAAACAGCAGCTGGCTCTTCGGCATCTCGTTAATAGGTTAGTGCCAGAAAATGCATAAATACTACATATAATGTGTATAAAACATGTAGATATCATCAATAATGTAGCATGGAACATAAGAAATTATCGATACGTCGGAGACGTATCAATGACAGATCAACATAACCAAACCAAGTACTAGCATAGCATGCACACTGTCACCTTCACACTACGAAAGGAGGAATAGATCACATCAATACTATCATAGCAATAGTTAACTTCATAATCTGCAAGAGATCACAATCATAGCCTACGCCAAGTACTACACGATGCACACACTGTCACCATTACACCGTGCAGGAGGAATAAACTACTTTAATAACATCACTAGAGTAGCACACGGATATATTGTGATACAAAACACATTGCAACCATAAAGAGATATAAATAAGCACTTCACTATGCCATTCATAACGATGAATAAGTATTCCGTGAAATATAGCCTAAGAGACCCACACGGTGCACACACTGTCACCTTTACACACGTGGGACAAGGAGTCTCCGGAGATCACATAAGTAAAACCCACTTGACTAGCATAATGACATCTAGATTACAAGCATCATCATATGAATCTCAATCATGTAAGGCAGCTCATGAGATTATTGTATTGAAGCACATAGGAGAGAGATTAACCACATAGCTACCGTACGATACCCCAAGCCTCGATGGAGAACTACTCCTCCTCATGGGAGACAACAGCGTTGATGAAGATGGCGGTGGTGTCGATGGAGGAGCCTTCCGGGGCACTTCCCCGTCCCGGCGGCGTGCCGGAACGAGACTCCCGTCCCCCGGATCTTGGCTTCGCGATGGCGGCGGCTCGGAAGGTTTTCTCCGGTTTCGTCCAACGTCATAGGGTTTTCGCGACGGAAACCTTAAGTAGGCGGAAGGGCAGCCTCGGTGGGGCTCGGTGGGCCCACACACTAGGGGGCGCGGCCCCCTCCGGCCGCGCTCGGGTGTTGTGCGGGGCCCCCGGTGGCTCCCCTCGGCGGCTCTCGGTGTTCCGGAAGCTTCGTCCAATTATAAGACTGCGGGCGTTGATTTCGTCCAATTCCGAGAATATTTCCTTACTAGGATTTCGAAACCAAAAACGAGCAGAAAACGAGAACTGGCACTTCGGCATCTCGTCAATAGGTTAGTTCCGGAAAACGGATAAATATGACATAAAGTATGTATAAAACATGTAGATATCATCAATAATGTGGCATGGAACATAAGAAATTATCGATACGTCGGAGACGTATCAGTGGCCTCGGCAGCCGGGAGAGGATGGCGGCTCGGGAGCAGGATGGAGGCCCGACGACGGCAGGTCTGCCGGTTTCCCCCGACTTGGTCGGTGTGAATCGGTGGAGCTGGGGTCCGATTTGCAGCATGGGGATGATCTCCGGTCGACGCACCCCAACGTCAATGGCTCCTCCGCGTGCGGGGAGATTCTTCTTCGACTCCTAAAGCCAGACGGCGATGGTGCTGGCTCGGATCCGATGATGGGCGGAGACGATGGTGCTTGCGGAGACTCCAAGGGGCTTATTTGTATTTTTTTTTGTTGTCGAGGTGTCCTTTCGCAAATGTTCCTGGACGCGTGTCCTTTCTCGTTTCTTCTGGGTGTTTCCGCGTGCGTTGTATTGCGTTGTTGTGCTAAGTTTAATGAACGCGGTTACTTCTCGAAAAAAACAAAAGAGTTCTTTTTACACTAGTTCGTAAACCAAAAGCCTATCAATAAATAGGAATACATTCCCACAAGTTCCCAAATTTTTTTTGTATCAAATTGGAGTTAGTAACCAATCCCAACATAGAAGTAGTGAAAAAACTTATATAAACAAAAAATCTCAAATATCCTTCATCGTGCGGAATATAACCATCACTATAAATAAGAACCAAGATTCCTACAGTAGTAATTAGCATTAACATAATAGAAGTAAGTGGGTCAATCAAGTATTCAAATTCTAAGAAAAAATCACTATTGACGGTCCAAGACCATAGTTACTGATAGATAGAACTTCCATTTATTTGTTGAATAGACGGTTGAACGGAGAATACCATAGCTATACTTAAAAATAAAACACTAGGAAAAGCCCGTATGCAACGAAGATTTCTTGTTGCTGTCGGAATATAAAAAAAGGCCAAACCCCATGGACATAATAACTGGGAGGGATTACCATGCATATTGATATGTATGTTCCATAAGAAAAGAAATTGCAATGTTTACTTTAATATTTCTATAAAATAAAATTGTTTCCGATTCACCAAACCAATTCTTATCTCTTTCTGAAGGAACAAATAAAAAGAATAAGCAAAAATGAAGAATGGGTTTAATTGATTAGATTAAAAAAGTTAATCAAATAACTTCGTTACCTAGTTATTACCTAAATAAGGATATTTATTAAAATAAAAAAAAAAGGTTGCATTTTTTTACTTTCTATTAATTTTGATATTTCTTTAAAACAAGGATGAAACAGCTCTCTTGTTTTGTAACTGATTAATCGAATTCCAATAAAAAGAAAACCCATGTTTATAATAAATTATCAAATAGTCGTTACTTCATATAGAACTGAAATCCTAATGACTATAATTACCTAAGTTTTAGAATGCCTTGTTTAAGAGACATGGAATACTATTCTGAACTTAATTAACTATTTTTATTTTCCCTTCTTTTTATCCACTCGTCTTATATAGGGGATAGGCTTCCATACCATATATCTATATATAGAGTATACTTTACTATATAAATATATATAAATAGATTTAAAAGGAAAACCTTTCTATATATTCTATATTATTAGGACGCGTCTAGGTGGCAATCGGGGGCCAGTTAGTCCTAGCTAGCCCTCACCCTCATATGGAAAGTACCCAGCCCACCTATGCGAAAAAGGAAATCCCGCGCGTGCAATTACGCAATTACTTTTCATGCAGGCAAAAATAAAAAAGTCATAACTTTTAGACCGTTTGTCGGAAGTGTGATCCGTTTTCACCGTTGCTCCTTTCGCGACGAGATCTTCGAAATTAGATCTCATTTGTATATATTTTGGCAACTTTTTTTTTTGAAAAGCAACTCTAGTGTTGTGGCAAAACAACTTTGTACACACAGTTGCTTACACTATTTTTCTGAATATTTTGTAGTGTCCAGTCGTGCTCTCCAGCGCGACCCGACGACTAGACGCCGTTTAGGTGACGACTTCTGAACAAAGCAGTATACTGTGTGCCCTTGAGGCCGTCGTCGACAAAGCCGACCTGGTGTCTCGCGAGAGACCCAGCGCTTCACTGTTCCACTGAGTTTGAACTGGGGACACCTGCAGTGGCCCCTCGCCCTCACATGCCCTACACTTGCACATAAACAAGAAGAGATCAAACTACATATCTAAGCTGGACAGATGCAACTAAACAGGTAGGTATTTGCAACTTAACCTAACGTGTCTAACAACTTGATTTGAGGGACAAAAGCAACTAACCCAGTTGCATAAGTACACACTCAAGAGCACGTATGCAACATAATGAGTATACAAAAAAACAACTAAGATCCCTGCCCACCAAAATCGAAAATGCCAAAATTGACATTAGTAAATTGTTTATGTTCCTTGTTCAACATATAAACGCCCAAAAAAAAATCTTGTGGTGTGGTACATCTATCCAGATTAGCAACTTCATGACCAGTTGATACAACTCAGACATTACCCATACGACAACTTAGCATCAATGTTTAGACAACTTATCATCAAATGTTTACGCAACTTAAACATTACCTAGGAAGCAACTTAGCATCAATATTTATGCAACTTAAACATTACCCAGAAAGCAACTTAGCATCAACGTTCATGCAATTTATACATTATCCATAAATCAACTTATTATCAGTGTTTGCACTTACTTAAACATTACCCAAAAAAGCAACTTAGCATCAATGTTACGTCAACTTTACTAGAAAGCAACTTAGCATCAATGTTTGCCAAATTAAACATTACTAGAAAGCAACTTAATAACGTAGCAGCCAGCAAGTTAGTTAAAATGGATAAGCAACTTGCGTTGGTCGGGGGCAATGGCTGGCTCGAGCTAGTGCTCGAGCTAGGTGTCGGGATAATTAAAGTGGGAAGAAACTTAAGCTAAAGTAGCTCATCAATTTAATGAAAAGAGACAGTAAACCTTAGTTAAACTAGAAAGCAACTTAAGCTGAAGCCATTAATTAAATTAATGAAATAGGATAAGCAATTTAGGACAAAGTGCATAATCAACTTAATGAAACATGATAAGCAACTTAGGATAAAGTGGGAAGCAACTTAAGCTATAGTGACTAATCAATCAAACAGGATAAACAATTTAGGATAAAGTGGAACGCAACTTAAGCTAAAATGTCCAATAATAGTGGTACTGACAATGCAGTTGAATCAACTCGATTAGGGACAAAGAAAAAACATAAAAGTTACTCCTGGACTGTTTGTTTATGCATTGCATGTAATAAAAAAAGAAACAAAAATGTAGTGTAGATTTTATCCACGACGCGAGGACATTAACCTAGTTGCGGCCAATTGAGAAACGGGACCTGATCGAGTTTAGATTATCATCATATAGAACATAAAATGCACTCCTGAAAAAATGAATATGGATTCATGCTTGCCACTCCTCGTTTATTAAATAGGTAGATAAACTTCTGTCGAGCATATGCCTAAGCAGTAGCAGTCCTCCCATTCATTTACTAGAAGAGATGGAGGAACATGAGGGTACAAAAAGTGAACACTCATCCCAGCTACAGGCAAGCTAAAAAAAACTATAACAGTTAAGTCCAAATTAGCTCCTAAACTTCAGATTAGGTGATAGTGCATTTTCTGAGATGGGTATTCAGTTATACACTTGTTGAAAAACCATTTCAGATTAGCTGCAGCTTTATCTGGACCAAGCAACAATCTGAGTTGAACGACGGGCAGCCAAAAAATTATCAGGAAAGGCAACAACAGGATTGACCTGCAGGTCGTCTTCATCCGAATAGAGAAGCTGTCGGAGTGGACACCCTCCTGAACCATCCTCGCCATAGACGCCGCCTTGGGCAGCCTATACCATCAAGCCCAAGCATCAATAGGGGAAGAGCAAGTGAGTTCGCACGCGCATAACAGAGAAGCACAACAACAGCAAAGTAGAAACGGGCGTGAGGTCTCACCGGCATGCGACTGCGGGGGTTGGTCAGCAACAACAACAGTTGGTCGCGGTGCATCTGGAGGACCAGACCAGCAACGACTCCTCGTGCTTGTCCCGGATGACTTCCGTAGCTGGAGCGGCGGGGTCGTGCCGGACCGAACCGCCGGCAAGCGCCTATCCAGGGCGGCATCCCGGAACAACGGCGCCGAGATCTCCAACCGCACGGCGATGGTGAAGGGCGCGCCTCGACCGACGCCAAGTGGCAGGGTACATGGCGCGGAGGCGGGCCGGTTGGTGGGCAGCAGAGCCCTCCCTCGTCCACCACGCACGGACACAGATGCGAGCGGCGAGCTCCACGGGGCGTCGGGCATCGTGGTAGCGATGCACGCGCGAGCCGGCGGACAAGCCATCCGCGACGTCGTGGCGCGGTGCGGGTCGATTTTCTGGTAGAAGATTCCCCCATGGCGGCGACGGTGGCTCAGCCTCGGCCGGGAGCAAGAGCTAGGGTTAGCAACATTGCAACCGGAGGCGCAAGGAGATGGAGAGGGAATCAGCCGGTAGGAGGTGCGGCGGCGGGTGGCGAGGCTGGGGAGCGCCGGCGAGAGCCTCCACCGGCGGCCGCGCGTGCGGGAGAGCTAGGGGATCCGCGGTGGTGCCCGTGTCGAGAAAATGAAGGAGGTCGTGGCTGATTCCTGGAATGGGGAACGAAATGGAGAGAGGATGAGGATAGGTGGACCCTAGGGCCAAAGCTATCGCTTGTCGGGATGCGGTCCCGGATGCGATCAAAACGATCCGATGGCCCAGAAACGGAGGCTCGGACGAACCAACCAGCCTCCGTGCACTATTTAGCATTTGTATATTATTAAAACAAAGTATAAAATATATACGGAAAAAAATTTACTTAAATTCTTGTCTTATCCAGATAAGATTGTCTTATCCAGATAAGACAAGAATTTAAGTAAAAAATAATTCAGAATTTCAGTATCTTTCAATATCTGAGTATAAATACCAAAGATGTCTTTCACATACAACTAGAAAAAAGTAATTTCCTTTTTGAATGTAGGTATTGCAGAACGTGATTAAACTAACCTCAAATTAAGTTAATCAACATTAAGTTACGTAGTTGCCCCGGCCTCTAAGTTACAGATTTTACTGCGCGGCTGAGTTTTCTTTGTATTATGCATCTCATCTGAAAACTTGTTGTTTTTCCTCCCAAGCTACATATTTTTTAGTTTGGGTATAAAAAATAGCACGCACATACATATGTGGATCTTCTACGTGCAAAGTTTTGTTTGGAATTTTTGGAGCTCCGAAGCTACATATTTCCAGCACGCACAATGGAACGGGTTCCGGAATACCCGGGTTTCATCACGTATTTCTATGGTTTCACATGGTACACCATAACATCATGGGTAAAAAAAAAACTGGTGCTCGTTGACTCGAATGATTGGTTTCGACAGCCATATGCAGTGGTTTGAATGGTTTACCCCTCGTTTGAAATCAAAGTATTTTCTAAATATTTAGAGAATACTTGGGTTTCTCATAAATATCGAAGTATTAAATACTTTAGCTTGTTTGGATCTAATGAATATTGTGGGTTTTAAAAACTGATGTTTTCTCGGAAACTACAATTGTTTGTCATGTTGAAAACTACAACCCGACTTTTTTTTTCTTCACTAAAGTATATTCTCCTAAACTACATTATTTCTTGCCCCATGCACCGATATACATCATTTTTTTTTTTTGAATGACGTGGTTTAAAGAATGGAGCTTTCAAACGGAGCCTTCATTACTTAGTGTCGCACCTGCTTCCGGAATTACTGTCGTTAGAAAATAAACGGAGCCTTAACATCACTATGTCGAGACCAAACCGCCTTTAGTTGTAAGGTCCACCCAGAGGCGGAACTTCCAGTAGGGCAAGGTAGAGCGACTGCCCTACCTTGATTTTTTGCAAAGTTATTTAGATGTGTGTGTTTTCTGAACAATTTTAAAAAAAAACTTTTGTATGAGAAAGTTATGTTTATTTCAGTGAAATGCGCAAAACTAAGTTTAAATAAAAAAACATGGACCAAGTGATTATGTTACTCCCTCTAGCCTAAATTTTGATGCAACTATATACTATGCCTATTACAAGTGCATTCCTGAGATGCATCAATTAATTTCGACGAGAAGGAGTAGATCATACTCTCCTCGGTTCCAATGAATAACGCATAAATTATTTTTGGAAAGTCAAGCAAAGTAAAATTTCATTAAACTTCTATAAAAATTAATCAACAAAAATAATATTTTGTAGATATCATATGAAAATATAATTCATGATATATTTAATGTTGTTGATTTTTTATTTTACATGTTAATAATTATTTTATAAAAATTGGTTATCTTTTACATGGTTTGATTTTTCAAAAATAATATATGCCTTATTAATTATAAAATATGAGAATTGGGAATATTTTGGTATTTGTATCATTTGTTTCAGAGTTGGTCCTACTTCAAAATTTAATCTCGGGTCTGCATGGGAGCAACTAGCCCTCGGTTCATTAAAGTTAGTAAATTAATTCTTGTTTAAATGGTGTCACCCAAATCTCAGTTGCAACCAGTCTTAAATCTTTCGAATTGAACAAATCACGTTGTAAATCCTTTGGTCATTTCATTTTCTCACGATGTAACTGAACTACTATGATTTTACCTACTCCTTCCGTTCCATGAAACTTATCTAACATTTGTGCAAATTCAAATGTATCTAAACACTAAATAGATATTTAACATGGAGACCAAAGGAATACAATCCATATGCAACCAGGAGCCCGTCACGAACGGCTCGAAACTTGACTGAGATCTAACTTAACTTTAATCGACCGATAATAAGCATTTTACCGTTCCAATGAACGAGAAAATCTCCCGGCCATGTGAGAGAAGAAAAAGATGCACGCGGAGTAGTAGTGGCGGGAGATCTGAACATGGTGTCCAGTTTAAGCCCGACAGATTCCAGAGGCCGGCGCCGGACATAGGCAGTTCAGTTGACTCTGACCGGAACGAACCAATGCAGAGATCCTCAAAGGAGCTGATCTGATTGTCTGACACACGTTTCTGATCCGTGGGCCCGTCCAAAGCCGATTTGATGACTCAGCGTGCCAAGATGGTTTCAAGTCTCCTCTTTTTTTTCTTCTCTAAACATGTAGATGCGGATGCGACGCGTTCCGATTCGAATTTTGTAGTAAAACGGCGTTCCCCGTTTCCTGCAAAATTTCCGCGGCATTGTGGTTGTGGAATCGGGCATCGAGTGCACACAAGTCGCTCAGTAAAGTCATCCAGAGTCGTTCAAGGAAACACCGAGCCGCTCCACGTCGCTCCCGCGGCAATATATCGGGGCCTCCGTCTCAGGACGTCCTCTCTCCCTCCCCTTTTGCCGCCACCGGCGAGAGCTGTCGGGCAAAGCCCGCGTGGTGTCGGCGGCGGAGGTTGTCTCTACTCGCGCATGGTGAGGGTCTCGCGGGGCGGCTCTCCCTAGTGGCGATGCGATGCCATTCGTACGGCCGGTGTGGGAGATGTCGTCAGTTCCTAGCCATGGGTGGCGGTGGGCCTAGATATGGGCCGGTGGGTCTAGGTCTAGGTCTAGGCCGCATCTAGGTAGTCTCGCTCAGGACAGGCTAGGTGCATCTTAAGCTTGAGCGTGCTAGGGTTCAGGTTGGGTGTCATGTTTGTACAGCCTGAGGCCTGGGCACGGTGGCTCTGGTGACCGGCGTCACGACCTGAGCTGGTCCCTTGGCCCCTCGGTCCGGTATAAGAGGCTAGTGTCCTCGGTAGGGGCAGGGACACCATGCCTTCTTCCCTCTCATTTTGCTTTGGCTTGAGAGATCTTGGGTTATTGGCTGGTAGGGTGGCGCTTCAATGGAGTGGTGGCGAATCGTCGCCGCCGGTTGCTTGATTGTGATGACCCTGGTGACGGCGCATCATGGAGCTGCTCACTGGTTTGCTCACATTGGGTTTGGCTTGCTGGGACACTAGCGAGCTTGATGGTGTGCCCGTGAAAGCACCGCAAGGCTTCGGCCACTGTCGGCGACGGTGACGTCTATGGATGTGTCGTTCACCTCCATCGAGGCGTGGCCACGACTCACATCCTATTGTTGGTTGCCTACCCTGGGGCACTGTCTGCTGCCCTGCTAACTCGTGATTTTTCCGAGGTCCTCCTCGGAGTCCCAACTCGTCGATGCCATGTGCCTTGATGTGACCGGCTTCATATAAACGGTGTGCTTCTGGTTTGTGTGGCCACCCTCAAGCCTAGGGTGGTTGTCGGGGTTTGTGCCTGTGGCACGGGAGACACCGGTGGTTCTCAACAGATGGTGGCTGTCACTATGGCAGGTGCAAAGACTAAGGTCTTCCGTGGGGTGGGTGATGAAGCTTATGCAAAAGCATTGCACAGCTCCCCTGTGCCGACAACGGCGACGCTCGAGGGCGCCGTTTTCATTCCTCGAGGCGTTGTCGTGAAGTTTCCCCCTTTAAACTCTCGTGGTTCGTCTGTTCACTAGCACATTTAGCTAGTTTCTGTGGGTGTTGGTGGTCTTCTGCTATGCGGCTTAGTGTGCTACTTCAGTTTGGTGCAGCTTCACCGGGTGGCGTCTCGTTGCTTGAAGATTCAGACTGAGTTGCCCGTGCTTAGCTATAATCTCGGACGTCCTTGTAGATCTTGTAGTCTGGAGACTTTCTCTACTCCATCTAGTCTTTTCTTGGTTTAGTCATTAGCTTTGCACCACGTGTGCTTGTACCTCTAGCTGGTAACTCTAGTTTTTTTTTCCTTTTTTCCTTCTGTTGTTAGTTTTGTTGTAATCCTGGCTGATTGATAATTTTGTTAATTTAAAATTGAGCTCGTGAGGTTTAAAAAAGTGTACACGATGTCGGTGGCACCACGAGAGATGATCTCACCCGATACGTTTTCCACGGGAACACTGTGCAGACTGGCTGGTAGTACGATTCTTCCAAAGACCAGTGTTCCTTCAAACAAGACTGCGACGCGTGTATATATTGCTCTTTTTTCTTTGAGATAAACCACAACGAAAACCCAGTTTGAAAAGGCATGCACGTACGGGTGGTGGCCTGCCTTTCTTGACGCTTTATGTTATTCTCAAGTCATTACTCGGACTTGGACTTCTCTCATCTCTGTCTCTCCACAGCAGACACGCTGAATTCTCCTTTTCCTTCCCGTGGAGGCAGATGTGCTATACATGATGTTATCTTCATTTATTTATTATTTATCTGATAAAACTATACCAGTATTATGTATGAAAAAGCACGGCACATGATTTACGCACCGGGTCAATGGATAAAACCTGGAAGGCTGGATCGAACCTTCCTCGATCGCTTTGAAGCCGCAACTACTTGTGGTTTTTTATTTTTATTTTTTTGCGAAACACAGTACAATCAAAGACGCTCACATACGCGCACACACTCACCTCTATGAACGCGCACACGCACATCCTACCTCTATAAGCACATCCAAGAGACTACGTTGAAGAACCGATCCGGTAGATCTTGAGATTGACGAAATCACCACAGCCGCCTCGCTGTCGACCGGAACGTCGCCTCTCACTGAAAATATTCTGTCTTTATGAGATACCAAAGTGTCAAATCTGAAATTTAAACTCTGATGGTCTGGGGGTGTCACTGCCCTCCTAAGAGCAGGTCTAACAGACCCCTTAAATGGCCCAACCCCGTAAAATAACCGCCGATATACGGGGTATGGCTCTACCCGGCCGTCTAGCAGACCCCGTAAAACAGGCCCCCGCGTCGATTTTTTACAGTTTTGGCTACGGGGTGGCTTTTGGCCCCTTACTTCTACGGGGCGGGAGGCTGAGCACGAGGCCAACCCTCACTCGTGGCGCGCCGAACTTTCGTGAAAATCGCGACGGTTGGAGCAGCCGGGCGCGTGTGCACCTGATGGCGTCGGAGCCAGGCACGGGCGGGAGCATGCGAGGCGCGACGCGGTGCGAGCGGCAGCCGCGGGTGCAGCCAAGCCGGAGATGCGTGGACGCGCGGCGTGGCGGAGGCGGACGGAGCCGTGGCGGGCGAGCCGCGGGCGAGGTCGAGGCGCGGCGGCTACGGGGCGAGGCTCGGGCGGGCGGCCGCGGGGCGGGCGAGCGGGGCGGGCGGCTGCGAGCGAGGTCGAGGCGGGCGGCGCGGAGCGCGGCGGCCGCGGGCGAGGTCGGGCGGCGGAGCCGCGCTGGCGAGAGACAGAGCAGCGCGGCGGCAGCGGCGGCGGCGTGGAGCGGAGCCAGTGGTGGCGGGCAGGGCGGCGGCGATGGGCAGGGCCGGCAGCGGCTGGCGTAGTGGTGCAGCTGGAGGCGAGCGGCCGGCCGGGCGAGCAAGACCTGGGCGAGAGCACGAGGTGGTTGGAGGAGGAAGAAGGAGAGGAGGAAGAAGAGGAAAAAGAAAAATTGATTTGGTATATTCTAGGAATATACCCTTTTACAGTTTAGGGATACGGGGTCTGCTAGCTCGTCCGAGTTTTCGGCCGGCGAAAACTGGATACAGGACCCTCTACTCGCGTTTTAAGGGGCGAAAAAATACGGGGCCTGTTAGACATGCTCTAACCATCCAACCACATGTTGATTCTCCCGCAACTACTTGTGGTGAACACGCGCGCCTAGCTGGTCAAGTATTTCTCAGTCAATGGCTTGCCTACCAAGATAGATACATGGAGCGAATCGTGGTGATTCTTGGTCAGTCAAACATATATGTCTGGTTAGCGAGGGGCATCCGCATCCCGTGGGGGGTCATCAGCCGGACCACTACTTTCTTGGCACTAGCTTAAAGGAAAACTGAAAAAAAGTGGGTTAGATTTTACAATGTTTTTTACCCTCAAAAAAGTCAAATATTAGTAACTTTGGCTAATTATTTTTAAAAATATATGTACAACCACAATATTGAATATACACATTAATAAAATATATTTTATGGTAAATCTATTGATACTAGTTCAGTATTGTAATTATTCATATTTTTAGGTATAAACTTGATCAAACAAAGAAAACATTTACTTTTGAGTAATGTTTACACGCATTATAATTTGGGATGGAGGGAGTATAATTTATCAAAAATCTTCAGAAAAATGCACTATATGTAATTATGCAAAATTCATGCATGATCTAAAAACATTTAACAAACAATTACAGTAATATTTAAACAAATGAAGCTTTTGTTTAATCACAAAGATAATGAAAAACTTGTATATCATGACTCCCCTTTCTGCAGAGATGTGTGTCTTTTCAGGAGAGGGCCTGGTGCAGCGGTAGAGCCTCACCGCTTGTGACCGATAGGTCTCAGGTTCGAGTCGCGGTCTCCTCACATTGCACTTTGTGAGGGTAAGGCTTTCCACTAACACCTTCCCCAGACCCCGCACAGTGCGGGAGCTCTCAGCACTGGATACGTGTATCTTTTCAGGACCAACAACTTTATAAACTAGAGTTTTTTGCTTTTTTCATAAAAGAAAATGGGTTTTCCATTTTTATTTGTTCACGAAGATGGCAAAATAAGTAGGCTTTTTGTGAAGTGACTATCAAGAGCAAGGTGCACACCGCCACCGCTTCACTTGTCACAAATAGGGGACATTGTAGAATAGAGTTAAATCCATGGTTTGAGGATTTATCTTGGACTAGAGATAAATACTAACTGACTTTTTGGTTTTAGCCGTTTAAATTTAAATTTGAACTATTTTTCGAAAGGGGAACGGAACCCTAGCATCTGCATCAAAAAGCAATGCCTACAGACTTTATTTAGATTTTATTGAATGGAGATTCGTCGAAAACATACATCACAAAACCTAAAACAACCATACAACACCTACAAACATGTTTGTTGTGGTCTGTATATATACTAAATGGATGTACCCACAACATAGTCTAATACCGGCAAACCTAGGTAAGCTACAAATGGTGGGTGGTTAGACCTATGGTCTAACCGGGCTGCCCAGTTGTTGATTGACCATAGGAGAGAGTCTAGCCCAGGAAAAGCTAGTGCTGGAAAAATGGAAAATTCAAAAAGAAATAGAGGGCCGCCCATATTGTATTTGCTGGTGTATGAAGGCATTTCCTATATCAACGGAGCTAGTGTCAGCGTCCCAATAATGTTATGCCGACGCCTATTTACAACGTGCAGATGGAAATGCCCAGTGGACCGATAACTAGCATTTCACAGTACCATGGACAAAAACGAAAAAGAAATAACAGTTGCTGTGGCAAAATGCTTTTCCACTCGTCAAACCAGGAAAGAAGAATGTAAGGTGCCCAGTGCGGGAGCTCTCGTCGATGAGGCCGATGCGCGGCTGGGCACCAGGAGGAACGCCGGCCAGGGGTACCCGCGGTCTGGGCGCTGGTAGGAATGGCGCGCCGTCAGCCGGGGGTTGATGCAGGGTAGGGAGGGCGGCGCCGGCCGCCAGCAGCCGCAGGTGGAGGTTGGGGTAGGGAGGGCGGTGCGAGCAGGGGAAGGGGGTGTGGGTGAATTGATTTTGAGCGGTTGGGATGACGGGTTAGCGCAGCGCTCGCATTAATTGTTTATGCGTCGGTGGCCGATGAATACACATCATATACGTACTGGAAATACATATCTTGTCAGCTACGTGGCGTTCCCTGATTGACTAGTTTTCATCCTCGCCTAGTCCCAGGTTCCGTTCAATATTTCCGCTATTGTGGTCTATGCTTCAAGAGTTTGTAATAGGCCCGGCTAAGGAGCTTGCGGCCATGGGTGTAGGTGAAGTTCATGAACATCATACCATATAAACTATGAACTTCCTTACTATTGTAACCCGTCTGATGACCAAAGATTATGCCGTATCTTAATAGGATATAAGTGTTCTATATCAAAAAAGGGAAATCTCTGCCTGGAAAGAGATCTTGAAAGGAGCTGATCTGATTGCTTGACACACAACTGTGAATTGTGACGCGCCGGTATTTTAAATCTGAAGCCGATTTGATGCCCTAAACCACTTGTGCTCTATGTTCACCATGTGAATATCGCTCGACTGCATGACTTCTGGTCTCCTTTGTTCCCGCTCTAGGATTATTAGAACATCCTTCGTCAGCGTTTTCTAAGCTTCTGATTATGGAGCTTTAATCCCTTTCGAGTCAACGATTGAAATGAAATAACAACCTCTTCCTCTATCGTCTACCAAAAACTGTTATTTCCTCTAGCTTCTGATACGCTTCCCCTCTAATGCTTGTATATTAATTTATTGACAAAACATACACATGTTCCCGTACATGAGAGATAGAGAGGAGACTAGGGTTTCCCTGCCTCTCGTCGGTGCAGCCACCAATCTGCCCTGCCTCCTATGGCCTTAGGGCCATGGAGGCGCGGTGGATCCCGGACCTTGACGGCGGGAGGGCTCTGATTCAACTGTTTTCCTCAGTCTATTTATAGTTTGTGTCAAACTCAAGAAGGCGTGGCAGTGGCGACTCACTCAAGATGGAACATAGTCCTCCCAACCTAGCCATCCATTCCGGTGATGCATCTAGCTTCGCCGGAGGGCCGTGTGGAGATTTGTCTCTGGGTCGGGTTTGGTCCATGTTCCTTATGATCTGCGCTTCTCCGGTGATAGATGTTATTCTCTTGCGTTGGTCGTTTGCGGTCTTAGCACGATGAATTCCTGTTTGTCTACTATAACAAACTCTACTACCCCAATTGGTTCCTCGCTCCAGTGAGGGAGGGGCAAGGACATGGCGGGCCTTAGTAGTCTTCGCTAGATGGTTCAAAGATCTTTTTGTAATTTTTATTACTTTTCGGTTTCTTATATTATTGTTGAAGGTTATAAATAGATCGGTGTACTTTTTGCAATTTTCTTTGACAAAACCCATTGACTCCATCGGTGAGAAAATAGCTGACGCGCACTACTGAAACCAATTTGTGCATCTTCTTTTGCCAGGAACGACAAACATGATGGGTCAGTCTAGCATGTGTCACCTATGCAGAAATAGTTTAATAGACTGACCTAGCCATGGGGGTGTTGGGGCCATGGAGGTGCCGCGGATCACGACCCCTCACCGAGGAGTGACTAATTCTCAGTTGAGTGAGTTTTACCTTAATTCTTAGGTGACATCATCAAAACTCAGTTGCAATTCATATTGCAAACCATGAAATGGATTCAACAATCTGAGGCATTTTTCGCTGTTACAACTCATATTGTAACTCATGGATAGCACGAAGTACAAATTAATCCAATGCTTGCAGCCTTATGTGCAATTGGAAAATCTCATTTACAAGTACAACTCATGTCTAGCACGAACCACGGTGTAATTTTATGCTATAGGAGTTGACCGAGAATTCGAGATGCTGAAGCGGCGGCCACACATACTAAAATCAGAATAAAATCCCGGCAGAGGCGTGTGGAATTTTCTTTCCGATGGATCCCCTGAGATTTACTCGGTGTTCGTATTCTTGATACGGTTGCAAGTCTGGTTGTTCTAGTCTACGATTGTTTTCATTGGCGGTAGTATTTGATGTGATTTGCTAGTTATTTGAAGACTTAACACGACTTATCGTGTGTTTATTATTTCAACAATCTCTACTATGACAAGATTTGCTCAGCGATGGTGAGATGGGAGGACAACGGTGTGCCTTCGGCTTTAGTTGAGTGGTCGCCGTTAGGTGGTTTAAGAACCTATTTATAATTTTGTATTACCGTTATACATTTTATACTGCCATTTATGATTACTACTAGTTTGGTGAATTATAAATTTAGAAAATTTGTGATACATTTTCATACGAATTATGAAGAACAACGTTCCCATTTTCTACACGAGATTTTCACGACATCGTGATGGTGAAATCGTGCATCGTCTGCAGACGTCGGTGGCGCCAAGAGAGATGATCTCGCTGGATACGTTTTCCACGGGGATATGATGGGTGGCTGGCTGGTCCGATTCTTCCCAAGAACAGTGTTCCTTCAAACAAGACTACGACACGTATATATATTGCTCCTTTTTCTTTGAGATAAACCATAACGAAAGAGTTGATGCGAAAAGGAAGACACGAATCGCGTCAAATCAAATGCATTGTGCAATACGTACTTACGGGTGGCCTGCCTTTGTTGACGCTTTATTATCAAGTTATTACTTGGACCGCTTTGACGTGGACTTCTCTGATCTTTGTCTCTACACAGCAGACACGCTGAGTTCTCCTTTTTTCCATGAAACAAATATTACGATGACCTTTTTTCTTCTTCTCGTGTGGGCAGATGGGGTGTCTGATACTAGTACTACCTCCATTTCTAAATGTAAGAGTTTTAGATAGCTAAGTAAGCTTTCAAAAAAACATATATTTTAAAATGGTGATAATAATAGTAAAAGGGAACGGCACATGATTTGTAAACCGAGTCAATTGATAACCTGGAACCTTCCTCGATCACTTTGAGCTGCGACTGCTTTTGGCCTCCCCGGCGTCCCCGCTAGTTAATTAAGGATGAACACGCCTACCTAGTCAAAGTGGTTTGCTCCGATTTTCTGATGAGAAACTTGTATGTTGGGCTCAGATTTTCTCAAGGGAAGCCATTGACACCTCATAGTTCCTGTTGCTCTAGGACCCACCCCTCGTCTCGACAAAGTATATGCTAGTACTAGTATTTCTGTTTTCACATTTTAGCTTTTGGTACCATATTTTGTTCGGGGGCTTCAATTTCTAATTGCCCAAAATATATTTGAAAATTGCAAGCACAGTTGTTTTGCACATAGAACATCAAAAGATTGTTAGTTTTCGATAAAAAAACATATATTAATATCGCTGAGATACCAATTACATTCAACCTCTGCAACAACGTCATGCCCCAATGACATAAATGATGCACACAACTAAAAAAAAAAAGAAAGAAAAGCCTCGCTACGTTGATCCATTTCTTGAAACAGCAACAAAACAACATCACAAGATTAGCTTTTCCATAGTCGACGCCTCCAAGAAGAAAACAGTGCACAAACATTGTCATCGTCCGATCATATATCTTAGGTTTTCACTCTGAAGAAAATCTTCACTCTAAAAATAATGTCTTCAACAAGAACATTGCCAGACACAACCAACTAAGGACAAACATTGGATTTTTCACCCTGAAAGATAAGACTCTGACTTCTCATGTGCAGTCGCCCTCGCCCCACATACATGTCGTTGTTTGAAGTCACGAAGCACCAAGCCAATTCCACATCACCACCAAGATCCGACCACCATTTCTATTCCACCGATCTTGGATTTCATGACCTTCTCCGCCAGCACCATGGAAAGAAAACGAGCTCCATGATATTAACAGCCAACAGAGTTTCAAGGCGCTCCCTTTGAAACCAAACGGTCAGATAAAAAACATGGGTGTGTACGACCGAAACCACCCAATCCAGCAATCTTCTGGCACGATTCGCACAATGAATTTCGCCGGTAGAGCCTTCCGAACATGACAATCCATCCAGACTGATGGGAACAAGCATCTGACAGATCTTCAACTTGGTGTGAGAAGAATCCGAGAACCGCCACCATTATTCGCAAGACCAGCAGCCCCCTTGCCGCCAGTCAACTATCAACCAGATCGACAGACATGGAGAGGGCAGCCAAGCATGGCCCGTCGGCATGGCAAGAACCAACACAAAGAACACACACCTACCTAGGCTCAACTGGCCCAGATCTTGGCCAGCGCTCAGATCGGAACAAGCTGACCTAGATATCCAGCATGCTGTGGAGGACCTCCCGGCGGCGCACCACCTTCTCCTCGTCGCCGCTCCGGTGGAGGCGCTCAGGCCCCGGCCAAGCCCAGCCGCGCCGCCCACTGTCCCCCATGAACCGCGGCCGAGATGCACCTCCCCTTCCCACCGTCGAGACGTCCGGATGGGCGCCGCCTTCACCGCCAGCACCGGCGGCCAGGAGAGCGGTGTGAGGGGGGACTTAGGGTTGGGGCAGGGGTAACCTCCGGAGCTGCCCGGGAGGGAGGTGGCTCGGGACGTCAAAAGATTGTTATGGGCTGCTTGATTATGGTCAGGTCCCCTAGTTGGGACAGTTAACCATTTAGTCAGAAGTGTAGTTACATGGCTACACTCCAATTTTTTCAGATCAGAATGTAGGGTGAATTTGGAACTGAAAATGTTTGTTCTAGGCAACAAAGACTGACTTGTTTTAGAGCTGCAACAATGAATGACTTGTGCACCATCATACCTATAAAAAAGGCTTGTGTACTATCCCTGATGGGCTCCAGTTCACTGGATGTTATTAGCTGACCATGTCTTATATATCCAAGGACAACTTGATGGCTTGTTATGAGAAATGATCAAAACTCATGACTTGTAATGATTAATGCACAAGGAGTATTGTTTCTTATGTATGTATTCCTAGCCATTCAGTTTGGTCGTTCAATCAAAAAGAGACAAATACTGTTGAACTTACGTGTAACGTAATCCTTGCTTCCTTTTACAGTTTTTGTACAGGGGGCTGATGATTTGTGGCAAGACAGTTTCACTTACTCCCTCAGCTCCATAAACTAAAACCACGGCAAGAAATTATGGAACGGAGGGAGTACCTATTAACATATGGCAGCCCACACTGCGCTAAAGCTCTAATGTAATGTTTCGGTGCAATACAAGTAACTAAAACCACGCCACTTATTGTGGATCAGAGGGAGATTTTGGTCTGAAAAGTTGTTTACATCGCGACCCCAGTACAAAAATTACATAGAGATGCAACTCAAGCTTTTCAAGAGGCCTTGCTGAAGCATCCCGTCTTGCAAGTTTCACCAGTGTTTGGTATTTCAAGTTGTGGAGCAAATGCGTTGTGCCGGTCACCTTGAATTATTTGAGAACCAATACTGGAAGTTAATGGTATATTACACATAAAACAAAACAAAATTGAATGGTTTGCAACTATATTCTTGTTGTTACAGCTACGTTCTTTTGCTTTGGGTGAGACATGATAGATCATCAGGTGAATAGTATTTATTAAATTTCGAGTTTACAACACCCACGTGATGAGAAGTAAGATATCCCCACACGCATATTCTCCTAGTCCTACTGTCTATAATCATGGCAATTTTTCATCGTTGAAAGGACACTTATGTACATTCCAACTATACTTCCATTCTTTAGATGCTGAAAATGCAATGCCAACAGAACAAAGAATACTAATAACACTACTTAGATATAATCTAGATAGAGGAGGCGGCAGATCAATTAGTTTACGAATACCTTCAGTTAATCACAGAGCAGGAGATAAATAACAGAAAAGGGGAGAAGAAGATGTGTGGTACCATTGTTTCGGTCATGAGGAGTTTGCTTCAGATTGCTATTCAAGCAAGGTTGGGAATGTTTGCAACCCAGTCTATGCGAAACCAATTCATCCCTGAAGGAGTGAGATGCCTGAAGCTAGCTGGTAGCTTGGCTGAATCAGAGAAATGCATAGACCTAGAGTTCACATGATCCAAATGAAGGAAGTAGCAGATAAAATGATTAGCTAGTAAGTAGTAGCCACTGAAGGATAAACACTCGAATAGAAATAAACATAGCAGACACAATAGTAATAATATTTGTATAGTATGGTTCGAAAAAAAATCTATAGTAGGAGAAGCACTACTTATTACAGATATCAAATATGACTTGAACATCACAGTCCACCAATTTCTTTTTGCGGCGCCACCAATGGTTTGCGACCAACAAATGTTAATGTTGGTGATGGACTTATAAACTAATTATTACCAGGGAACTCATCAATCCAACATGGTGTGTACAGAAAAGCATATTTGACCCTGTCCATTTCATCCCTGTCGTACCCGTAACCACCGTAATTGGCATAATCTGCTGGGTATATATCACCTAAGCGTTCGATCTTCGAGCTATTCAGATGATAGGCCAGCCCAGTCTTGGCTGATTCACAGAGGAAGAGGACCTCTTTGTACGGGTGAAGCCCAAGCATGTCAATCTCATATATATCTTCAATCCAATAACACTCTTCAAATTCAAATTTCTCTTCAAAATTTGCCTTTTCTATGTCCTCTGAGCTGTACTCTTCAATCAGGTCTTCACTGTTAAGAGCATCGACATTGTCATCATTGGAGTAACACTGTTCGGAGCTACAATCTTGAACGGTGTCTTCATAGCCAGGAACACCATCACTGTCGATGTTGGAGTAACACTCTTCGGAGCTACACTCTTGAACCATGTCTTCATGTTCAAGAACACTACCATTGTCAGAGCTCCACGCAAACTTCTCTTCAGCTGTTTCTTCCTCGTTGCCGTCTTCAGGAAAATGAGTGCAGAACGAGTTGTGGTTGATCCCCTTTAACATCCAGGGTCCACAAACTCGTCGAGGACGGAGGCATGCTAGCACGGGCTCAAGGTCTGTGTCATGCTTCAACACCCACTCTGCTTGACCGCATGATTCCTCCTCAAGGATCCAAACCTGAAGCCAGTTTCGGTCAAGCGACACGAAGTATACCCCCTTTTCCGATCTTTGTAGGCAAGGAACTGGATGGGTGTGTGCTCCGTAACCCGGTGGTGGTTTGATTACGCGATACGTATTGCTAGACAATGATATCCTACAGATTTAAATCATCAACCAGAAAGAAGGTGCTGGTTACTTTTACATAACTACTACTAGGTGATGTTTTTTGGCATGGTAAGAATAATAAGATATCAAATCAAAATAAATGAAATGAAGTAGTTAAGCACACACCTGAGAAGGAAATGAGATTCGCAGTGCACGTAAAGCGCTCCTCGCCAGTATACAGCACCGGACTGCGGCTGAGCTCGCACCTCGGCGAAGGTCCCTGCAGCGTCGCCTTCTCTAACGAAACGCGTCTCCTCCCAGCAACCCGTCCTTGACGAGAGGACGTTGAAGGTCCACGAAGAGGATGGGCACTCAGCTGAATCCTTACTCTTTAGATCATCCCTGGAGCCCATCCTGCTCAAAGCGCAGACACGGAGCACTTGGTAGTGAGGTGACACCGTGGGATCGAAGACCAGATAGGTATGGATGATCTCGTAGAGTGGAGTGGGATCGAGGCCGTTCTCGCTGCGGATGGTGAACTGGACGCGCCCGGGCGGCGCTGCGGGCAGAGCATCCCAGCGCCGAGTGGCAGGGTTCACCACGTACTTGTCGATCAACAGGAGCCCATTGCAGTGATCCTTGATGGAATACTTTTCCCGGCTGTCGTAGCCTTCGTCCGGGAGCCAGACGCAGCCGGCGGGGTTGGCGAAGGGCAGGAAGCTGAGCTTGCCGCTGAACGCGGCGGCGCCGGGCGAGGTGGGGCGGGAGAAGAAGGCCGGGTACTTGTGCATGTTGAAGTGGACGAAGATGCCGCGGAGCGAGAGCGGGAGCAGATCCGCGCGCAGGAGGCGGCGGGCGTCGATGGCGGCGCACCAGGGCCTGCATACGCAGCGGGACCCGGCGACCCAGCGCGGCTCGAGTCTGCCGAAGATGTTGGCGAGCACGTCGTCGGGCAGCATGGGTGGCGGCTGCGAACCGTCCTCCCGATCTTGCTGTTGCTCGCCGTCGCCGGCAGGCGCTACCACAACGGGAGGCTTGAGCGGTGGACCCTCCTCGCCGTCCATCGGCTGCCTCGCCGATCTGAATACTACGATCTGGGGGGCACTGACTCTTGCAAGGTTTCGAATGGATTTGGGGGAGGCGATTCCTGCTCTTTTAGTGCCAACGGAAATAAAAGAAGGCATAATATCAGTGCATATCAGGCAATTGCCATACTAGTAATTGGGATCAGGAATTAAATGGGAATCAATCCTGTAATTACTCTTTCCTAGTTAAATGGGAGTAAATACTCCTAGTAACATTGTATCGACATTACTGGCAACGATGACAGCTTCATTTTGCATGCACGATATCACTGTGAGATAGTTAACGTCAGCTAGTGGCAATTTTTGCATGCAAGAAGATTCTGAAACATTCGATTATGAAACTAGTGGAAATTTTGCATGTAAGATGTCTCATCCAAGTTAATTTGTTGTCCTTTTTCGTTATTTATTTTTCTGGATTCTAGAGTCGTACCATCCTCTCATCCGGCAAACAAAACAATCATGGAGATACCAGCACCACAAATACTTGTATTCTCTCGCTCTCAAAAAAAAATACTACTTGTATTCTCTGTCAAAAACAAAAGTACTTTTATTCGTCAGTCCTTGCAGCCACAATATCGCCAATGGCCCTGATCGACCTGCACACCCCGCGAGCACTCCTTTCCAACACACACAACACCTCCAGATCTCCAGGAAACTCAACGACCAAGACAATATATCAACCATCACGATTCAGAAAAGACTTCGAAGAAAAACAAGAATTGAAATGCAGATCACAAGTGATATGCTGGGATGCAACAGAGTATTTCTGATGTAGGCAGCTCGAGAAGGAGTGATGTTGTGTGGTGATGAGTTACCTTTTTCCTGAACTGGACACTGAAGGAAATAGCATATGTTAAACCACCATTCCCAATGAACTCTATAGAAAGTCCCAGGATACACTACTGGAAAGAAATTGTACTCCAGATATACAAAAATCACAACATGTGCATTATGAGGCAACAAGTAATGAACTCTTAATTAACCAGTAGCCAGAAAATTCAGTAAAGTGAAAATGGTCCATGTGTGTTTCAGTAGAATATGGTGATGGGAACTCATTACCGGCGCCATGCCAAACAATGACAATTTCAGTAGCCTTGGCATGTGAAGAAAGATGATCTATTTTGAAAGCAAGAGAGTGAAATTCGTTCATCAATTCTATCGGTACAGCTGCAGTTTTTGTCACAAATAGCAGGACCAAACTGTGGGGCAGCCTGCCATCATACTTTTGACCTTGCTTTCTCTTAATTTTACCATGACCGGACCAGGTCAATACTTCTGTTCAGCTCAATTATCTCCCTGTGAGCAGAAGATGGGTACAACCACCAGTCAGCAACAGAGGAATAAATTTGAATCAAAAGCACTGATGATGAAGAGAGCTTCATTTGAGCTTGTTTGTTTTCCCTATAGGGATTAGGATATCCTGTTTACCTCTGTTTAAAGTCAAAGATTGCTCAGGGATGATTGTTGGATCATATGGCATACACAACATATTGAAAAATACTGACAGTATATGCCCACGAAGGTTCGAAGTGGCAAGTGCTAAAAGAATATATTTCCATGTATATACCCATGACTAGGAAGCAACAACATATGGTTATACTTTTATTCAAGTTTAGTGCAATTTTTTTTTGAGGAAACAACGGGGGGCGATCGCCCACCTGAACTCAATTTTTCATTAATGCGGAGTGGATTACATGGGGGCATAAAGCCTACAAAATTAGGTCTGGGGCGGCATACCGCGCCCAAACAGAGCGAGAGTGAGAGATGGGGAAGTTGGATACAGAGGAACACAGGGGTGAGGTGAAAGACAGAGTCTAAGAGATAGAGATAGCGTGGCACCAAGAGAGCAGGGTGCTTGTGTCGACCCTAGGGGGGGCGCGGACGACCCACAGGCGGAGATGGTCTACCAACATGGCTAGAATGCGCGGAGTAGACATAAAATCTGCATCAAACACCATTCTCGTTGCGGGATTTCCAGACAGTCCACAAGAGAGCTAAGATGACCGTGTTGCGCGCTTCCGGGTGCATGGGAGGTAAGTCTTCGGAGAGAGCATCAACGAGGGCCGGAACGTCGGCGCCCACATGGGGGCGACCTGAGGGGGAGATGACATTCCAAAGGGGGCGAAGGCGGGGGCATCCGACAAACAAATGCGAGGTGTCCTCTAGTTGATTCAGGTAGAAGGGGCAGTCCGGGGAGGGCACACATCCGAAACGGTGTAGCAGCGCCCGTGTCCTGGTCTTGTGGAGGCGTAGTATCCAAAAGAACACCCGCACCTTTAGAGGCGCAAAGCAGGCCCGAGCTTGACGTCTTGCCCTGGGACGATACAACCCGAGGAGTGGAGGGAGCGGTAGACACTTCCAGTGGAGAAGTCGGTCGATGGGCCGAGCGATACAGAGCGAATGTCCGGCGACGAAGCGAGGGGGATCCGGGCGAGGCAAGCATGGATGAACTCCATCTCGCCAGCGGCTGCTGCAGAAACTCGGTGAACAAGTGGAACCCCAACCACTCCATTCTCGAGGGCGTCGGCAACAGTGGCGAGGGGGCGGAGGCAGTGGGAGAAGGCCGCGGGGAGGGCTGCCGACAGGGGGCCCAACGGAGTCCAAGCATCGTGCCAGAGCGAGGTGGTGCGCCCGTCGCGGGGTTCAACTCTTGTAATGGAGCGGTATAGTGGAATGAGCGACTGGAAGCACTTCCAAGCGGGGGTGGCCACCTGCGGGCGGGCACCGAGGTAACTGCGCTTCACCCACCTGGTCCACGGGGAGTCCCGTCCAGTGAACAAACCATGCAACGCTTTCAGCAGGAGACATTTGTTCTGGAGACCAAGATCGATGACACCCAGTCCCCCTTCGGACCGCAGACGGCAGACATAGTCCCAGGCAACTTGGCAGTCACCACCGGAGCATTTATCTTTTGCCTTCCAGAGCATCGCCCGTCGAGGCCTGTCCATTTTTGAGAGTGTCCCTTTCGGGATTGGTAGAACAGACATGGCGAATGACGGGAGGGCCGACAGACTGCCGTAGTGAGGGTAAGGCGCCCGCCTATTGGGAGCAAGGACGTCCGCCATCCGGGGATGCGCTTGGAGATCTTGACGGAGAGGAATTCCAGCGCAGCCGCAGTGCGTTTGTGGTCCGAGAGCGGCAATCCAAGGTATGTCTCGCGGGAAGGATGAGACGGGACAGCCGAGGATGCTTGCAAGATCCGATGCCAGCTCAGAGGTGACACCACCAACGAGGACGAAGGTGCTCTTGTGGAAGTTAATGTGAAGACCCGTGGCCTGCGAGAAGAGGTCGAGGAGCTCGCGGAGGCGACGGACTTGGGAGTGTTCAGCTCTCAGGATCAGAAGGGTATCATCTGCATACTGGATCACAGGACATGGAAGGTCGTCAACAAGAGGGTGCAACAGGCGATCTCCACCCGCCTCCATGGCGATGAGGCAGGGGAGGAGGTCGGCGACGGCCAAGTACAGGTATGGTGACAGGGGGTCCCCTTGGCGCAGCCCATTCTTGCAAGAAATCCATCGCCCAGGAACACCATTCAGCAGCACAGCGGTCCGCCCAGTGTTAAGAATTGCGGAGATCCAGGATCGAAACAGGGGGCCGAGGCCACGTGCATCCAGAATAGCATCCAGCGCCTCCCAGTTGACGGAGTCAAATGCTTTCTTAAAGTCAAGCTTGAGCACCACAGCCGGGGATCCTCGGGCTCGACAGCTTTGGACCACATCCGCGGCGTAGAGGAAGTTGTCGACTATGTTCCGCCCCTTAACAAATCCAGATCTGTTCAAAGGAGATGAGGCGCTCGATGCAGTGTTGCAGCCGCGTCGTAAGGATCCGGGTGATAATCTTCATAACACAATTCTGAAGCGAGATGGGGCGGAAGCCATCAGCAGTTAGCACATCCTCCTTCTTCGGAATGAGAGAAATAAACGCTCGGTTGATTCCGTCGAGGGGCGCCACCCCGTCGAAGAAATCCTGAAGGAAGGCCATGAGGTCTGGACTGACAACATCCCAGAAGGTGCGGAAGAACGCGGGGCCAAAGCCATCGGGGCCTGGGCTGCTATCCACGCGCATAGCCCAAACGGCGTCTTTTGCCTCCTGCAGGGTAAAAGGTCTTTCCAGCTCCTGCAAACCTGCAACTCGCGGCATGGCGGCGCGAAGGTCGAAGCCCCACATCGGGGGGGTGGAGGCGCCGAGAAGGCCAACATAGAAGTTATGCAATAATTCAGCTTTTTCTGCATGGTTGTACACGACCCTGTCGCCATCATGAAGGACTTTGATCTGATTTTTCCTGAGGCGCGCCGACGCGCATGCATGGAAGAATTTGGTATTATCTTCACCAAAACGGCATAGGCGAAACGTGAACCGCTGCTTCCAGTAGGTGTCCAGGGCCTTGTATTCCAAGGAGAGGCGCAAACGGACGCGATCCCTCAGCATTTTTTCAGGGGGCAACAGGGTTCGGAGTTCTTCAGTAAGGTCAAGTAGCTCAATCACCTTTCTGCAGTTAGAGACCACCTCGGCAGGGCGACGCCGGTTTTTGGCCCATTTTTTAGACTCAGCACGGGCCCATTTAAGAGTGTTGCACAGTCTCCGCGAAGCACAGGGAAGTGACCGGTTCTGCGGTCGGGCCCAGACGGAGGCCACAAGGGCCCGGTACTCGGGGGAGAAAGCCCATGTCTTCTCATATCTGAAAATCTGAGATTTCGGAGCGCGGGAAGAGGCAGTCAGTAGAAGGGGCACGTGATCCGAGGTGTTCCGAACCAGTGAGTGGAGAGTCGAGTTGAATAAACGGGCACCCCAGGCAAGGTTGATGAAAGCACGGTCCAGCCTCACCAGAGTAGGGTCGGCCCTAGAGTTGGTCCAGGTGAACCGCCGGTCAATCAGCGGCAGTTCTTGAAGAGCTAGCTCGTCAACAAGGTCATTCAGGCTATCCGCGGCGCCCGCATCAAAGTTGTCGTTGTTCCTGTCAGAAGCATACCGGGCGATGTTGAAGTCTCCAACCAAGAGCCAGGCATCCGAGTCGAGATCGGAGAGCGATCGCATTTCCGAGAGGAAGTCCTCGCGGCGAGCTCGGTCGCAGGGGGCGTAGATGTTTGTGACGGTGAAGCGGACGCCGTCCTCGACAAGTTCAAAAGTCGAGGAGAGCGAGAATTGGAGGGCGCGGTCGGAGAGGTGGGTGACGAACCGCGAGTCCCATGCCGTGGCGATGCCCCCGACGCACCGATGGACGGTAAGAGGGAGAACGACGAGAACCCAGGCGGCAGGAACGATGCAGCTTTTTGTGTAGGGATCGACTGAAGCTTTGTTTCCTGGAGGCAGATCACATGCAGGGGCTGAGCCGACAGGTTCATTTTCACGTCCAGGCATTTATCAGGATCGTTGAGACCGCGAATGTTCCAAGAGGAGAGCAGGAGTTGCCTAAAGCGATTTACATCCATGTTTCTGAGCGGAGCACCAGCGAAAAAACCCAACAAAACGAAGAACAACTGGTACTGAGCCCGAGTACAGCAAACATGCATGGTCTGAGCATGGGACAGGCCCCAACTCCTGGAACTATATGTACATGGAGAAACAGAGACAGTGGAACAGGCTCCACTCTCGGGTGAAGAACAAACAGCAAAACGTGCGTATCTAGACTATACAACAGATGGGGCACGCACACTACGGGGGATGGAGCAGGCAGAGAGACGCAAAGGTTGGAGGCGGGCATCGCGCGCGGGAGGAGCAGCAACGCACGCGCACAGAAGCCAAAATTTGCCCGCCTCGCCAGGGTCGGCGTAGCTCTCATGGGGCAGCTTCCTGCACCGCGTCCGCGGACAGAAGGTCGCTGACGTCCTTGTCGGGAAGCTGGCAAGCACGGGCCATGGCAACGATCTCATCGGTGCGGAATGGCGGAGGGACGGAGGCGGACGGAGCTGCGTGCCCGTCGCCAGCCTTCATCGCCTTGAGCCGGACTGCGCGCTCCAGCACGGACTCGAACAGGGGCCCGCCCATGTCACGCACACGGGCGCTGCGCTTCGAAGGCACAGCACCGGACGGCGGTGGCGGAGCTGCAACGGAAGAGGCCGGCACGGCGACAGGTGCAGCTACCTTGGCAGGGCGCCCGCGCTTCCTGGGCGCGGGGACTGGCGCCGGGGCCTGCACTGGCGCGGGGGCAGCGACCTGCATGTCGACGTGGGCAGGGGCTGGCGCCGGTGCCTGCACAGACTCAGGCGTAGCGAGCTGCAAGGTGACGGTGGCGGGGGCAGCGGCGGCGCGGAGAGCAGGGGACAAGTCCCTGGCTGCTGGGTTGACTCCCACGCCCGCAGGGAGCACGCCACGGTAAGGAACCAGGTCCAGGGGCGAGGCGCAGGTCGTGGCCTCTGCGAGGACGCGGACCGACAGGCATGCGGCCACCCCCGGCGCCCGCTCGATCTGATCGATCACGCCAACAGCGCCGGTCACCAGGTTGATGTGAGCGAAGCCACGGGGGCCAACCACGCCGGGGCTCGCCATCTCGCGCGGAACAGCAAAGTAGGCCGTCTCGCCGGCCCCGCCATGGGCGACGATGTGGAAGAAGCGGTTGCAGGCGCCAAGGCGGATGTCGGTGTGGGATGGGACGCCGCCGGGCGTGATCGCGGAGAAGGGCGCGTCGCGGCCCTGTCCAGTGCGCCGCGCGGGGATGTCGATGGAGAACTCGCCTTCGCCGCCCACGGGGAGCACACTAGCCGCAGGAGCTGCGTCGGGGCGGGCCGCGGGCACACATGCAGGCCATGATCGCCCAGCGTGCGGAGTGCGGCACTGGGGGCAACCACTGCTGTTACCAAACCTCGAGGAAGGAGGTCCGTCCGGCCTTAGGGAGTCCGGGCGCCAGTCGCTGGGACCGTCGCCGCGCGGGGGCCCACCGGGCGGGTCAATGTTGCTCCAACCGCCACCACCTCCTCCGCCGCCTCCCCCACCACCACCGCCGCCACCTCCGCCTCCGCCGCCACCGAGCGGCATGCGACGAATGCGTTGCACCTCCACGACGGTGTAGTCTCCGTCAGCATTCTTGACGTCCAGGTCTTGAGGGGTACGGAAGTAGTTTTCATACTTGATGACGAGCATGACGGCGGCGTAGCTGCGGCCAGTCATGCAGACCTGCGCGATCTCCATCGGGTTGCCCATCGAGCCCACCGAGCCCTGGATACGCGGCTCCGTCCAGTGGTCGAAGGGGAAGCGCATGAGGGCAAGGGCGGCGTAGCCGGCGTGGGTGAACCGCAGGCGGTTGGGTGCTTCCTCGTGCCGCTCAAAGTAGACGGAGTGCTCCAGGACGGGGAAGGGGCTGCCGTCCACCGCAGCCTCCCGGTCGGCGCGCGTACGGAAGAGGACGACGGTGGCGCCGTGCGGCCCCAGGGCCGTGTGCGCAGCCATCCCCTGGGGGACTCGGGTCAGCAGGGCGGAGAGGACGAGCGGCGCCGGCGAGGCAGCTTCAGGGTGGACGTACGCGAAGCCGATGTGCTCGAACGAACGCGGGTCGACCGGCGGCATGTACACGTCAATGTGGGACGGGTGCCGCGTCGGAGGACGCGGGTCCGAGTCGGTGGAGTCGCTGTCGTCGGAGTTGTTGGTGTTGCCGCCGCCACCACCGGCTGCACCGCCCGCACCTCCCGTGTCCCTGCTGCAGGACGCGCCGGCGAAGTCGAGCGGGGAGATCGGCGAGTACGGCGAGACAGGGTTGCGCGCCGGCGCGACGGAGGCAGCGGGAGTGGCGCCCGCGGCCGGCGCCGCGGCCTGAGGAGCAGCGAAGCCTGGTGGAGGGGCCATGGCGAAGGCGAAGGGGTGGGGTGTGACGGGGAAGCGCCCCTGGTTGCCAGCAACACGGGGAGGCGGGTCGACGGCCGCAGACGGCGGCGGGGCTGAGCGGGCGCCGAAGAGCGGGCAGCCACCGCTGCGGTGGCCGTCGCGGCGGCACAGGCGGCAGTGCATGGGGTTCCGGCACTCTCGGACTGGGTGGTTTGGAGATAGGCAACGGAAGCAAAGTCCCTGTAAATATATATCAGAGAGGGAGACGGGGCGGAGAGGCGATGGGCGTCGAGGACTCCGCATGGAGAAAAGCGGTGGAGAAGACTCTGGGAGGAGATTTGACTTCGCCACGTCCGCCCAGGAGCGAAGCGTTGGATGGTTGGCGGACGGATCAGATGGAGTGGGGGTCGAAGCGGTTGCCTGGCCAGCGCAGAGGGTGGAGCCCGCGAGGGAGCAGGGAAGCCGTCCACGTGCAACCGGGGATGGCGGTGAGGCCAGGGAAGGTGACACGCACGATGCGGTAGAAACTGGAGAGGTGGGACATACGGTTGCCTCTCTCCACGGAGACCCAGCAGTAGGGCGCGTGACGTTATGGCTGACGCATGGAGAAGTTTGCATGCCAGGGCCAGAGTCAGAGCGGGCCCGGACGAGTTGGACGGCCAGAACGGCTAGATTTTTGGAAGGGAAAAAGTCAACTTGCACTGTTCCTGCTGAAACCCCGCGGCGGCCGAGCATGGCCGCGGCGACGCCCGTGCCGGAGACACAGGTAGAGAAGACCTCGTCGCCAGCTTTAGAGACAGAGAAAGGGTCGCCTGAGTGGGAGAAGAAGAAGGTGAGACATGCAGCCAGGGATGGACAGTCCATGGGACGAGGGGAGCGGGCGCAAGCTAGCCAGATCGTGGCACCGGGGTCCGAGCAGGGGTCGCCGGCAAGGGGGCGACAGACGGGGGAGTGAAAGCTAGCCAAGGCGAAATCAGAGAAACGCTCGCCGGGAGAGCGGGCGGAGGATGGAAGCGCCTGCGCGGGGAGGCAAGGATGCATGCCTACAGCCGACGCTTTGTGAGGAGCAAGCAGCAGAGCGGGAAGAAGGGAAGGGAGGGGCGGTCGGCGGGGACGTCGGAGCAGGGGCGGGAGCGAGCAAACCTGCGGCAAAGGGCCGCGCCTGAGGACGACGGGGGCCAGCTGGGAGGGCTGGGAAGCGGCGCCGGTGTTGGGGAGGGCGGCTCCGACGCGGGCTGCTGGGTGAGACGGTGGGGCGGCGGCCGGCGGGGATCGCCCATCCTCGCCAGGAATCGCCAGAGCTCCGCTCATCCTCTCCGGAAAATCTCGAACTCGCATCCTCATCCTAAGTTTAGTGCAATGATGATAATAAATTCAAATATCTATGATCACCAGCCTGACAAATAAATAATCAGTGCAACTGCAATGTATTCTTCAATATCTAGTCGACCATTAAGCACATGAACAATATACATTGCAGCAGACACTACTAGAAGTTTTTGGAATTATTCTCAAGAAAATGAAGCAATGGCATTTTTGTTACTTACGCAAGGTAGAGACGAGATGTTACCTGGACAATAGAAATTTGAGTAGGGATAGCAGGCCATCGGATAATTTTGTTCTATTGTAGGGATATTTCTGAACTCGGAAGAAGCAAGCTGGACCGCAAAGTCACCAATATCTGTAGATAGAAATATCATGTTTGTGTCCTCATCATAACCCAGTATTGATGCTGACATTATGCTTCCTCTATCGGTGAACGGTCTAAATGAAGAGAGTTGCTCTTCCACTTGGATAGTTTTCTGCAGCATCCATCTGCGAAATCCATGGCAGTTAGACTTCATCTCCCATATCTGGATGCAAAGTTCTTCTGACAAAATGGCAAGGCCAGGGCCCCCATCCTCTGTCTGCACGATATGGCAGCAACCATAGTAGTTCATATCCTGGTTGTGTGGCGGCTTCTTGATCACAACCAGACTCTGCCTCTCAAAATCGAACTCAAGGATGCTATCCACAGAAAGGTGCCAGCAAAGTGAGTTCCTGACCAAGACAGCGGACCTTATGAAACAAACCAAGTCTGTAGTCTCTGTTGTGACAATATTTCCCCACGCACCAGATTCTGATTCGTAGAGGCGAGCGATGGCACGCGTGGTGTCATGGTCGACCCAAACCACGGCCAACCTGAAGGGACCCAGGTGGCCGTCACCGCCCTCTTGGCTGTCGCTGCCGGCAGCGGGCAGGACGGCGGCGTTGCGGACGTTCTTCACTATGCGGTTGTCGGATCCGAGTGGAAAAGGCACGCGGAGCTGGTGGCCGGTGAGGGGATCCCACACGATGGCCTCGCACTGCCGCCGGTCGAGGAGGACGGCGAGGCCGTGGCGGCAGCCGTGGAAAGTGCGGCAGGGCTCGTGCGGCAAGGAGAGGCGCGTCTCCGGGATGCGGTCAGGCGGATCCAGCGTGGGAGTGAAGCCGTACTTTCCTTGGCAGAAGGAGAATACGCCGAGGAGCGGGGGCTTCCGGTGGTGCAAGCGCAAGTGGCGGCGGAAGCCTGGGTTGGAGACGAGGTGGCGCCAGCGCGTGCAGACGAGGGAGGCGCGGGAGAGGGAGGACGGACGCGGTGGGAGGCGAACGAGGATCTCCCGGAGAAGGTCGTCGCTATCCAACGGCGATGCCGGCTGCGGCGACGCGGTGGAGGAGCACCGGCGGCTCATCAGGGTTAGGGCTCGGTGCTTCGAGTGGAAGAGAATGGTAGATTTGTTTTTTTTACAAATCTGATCCTTTGCAAAACATAACCTTTTTAAAAGCTTATATTTTAATATGGAAAAAGTAATAAAATCTAAATGATTTTAGAGTCTGCCCCCCTATATTCGGTGGCAACAAGAATGTAGCTAAATACACGTGGCGCCGATTTTTTTGACTCAACGGCCCACGAGATTTTATAAGTCCCGCTAATTACACCCATGGTCCAATAACTTGGCACACGATGTGAAGATTTAGTCCTCAAACTTGCAAATCGTGAAATAGTACAACAGCTCACGTGTTATGTGATGTTTTGGTCCTCCGATGCGGATTTGCCGACTTGGAGTCCGAAACAGAGCAAGCCATGTGAGGATCATTCTCTTTGACGTTTTTTTTGCATAAAACCGCCTACCACTATTTAGTTCCACGATGGTATCTTCTAGCAAGGATTGGCTATGTTTTCTCCTGAAATAAAGGCGTTGTTTTGGACTTGGTGGAACTGCCGCTGCACTTGCGCCCTTGCTCTCGGGGCACCGTCGTAGCAATGGAGCCGCCGGAGATTCGTGAACGGCTGTGGATGGATGATCCTCCCGCGTACGGTACGAGTTGCCGCTTTCGTCTGTCTCTTCTCCATCCCTCTCCCGCATTCGTTCTCGTCGGCGCCGTAATAAAAATGTTTTTTTGTTAATTTTTATGTGTTAGTTATGTTAATTTGAGTACCTTACGCGGGGAAGAACTAAAAGGTTGCAGATTTATGCACGATTTTGGAATCCTTAATATGAATTTAGTGTCGTTTTGCACAAGTGTTGTCTGTAACTGCACAGTCTTGTTGTAGTGGTACTAAATTTTAATTATTGCAATAATGCATTTATCTTTGTTTTGCAATGCATTTATCTTTGTGGCGAGGGGAAGGACCAATGCAAATGCAGAGAGAGGAAGAGGCAGAGGAAGGGTGAGGACCAATGCAGCAACAAAATCTACTAGAGGTGCTGGTAAAAAAGGGAAGGACTAATGCATTTGCTGGCATAAGTGGAAGCCAAACACACTGGAGTTCTAGATTTAAATGAAGAATACAACCCAGACTTCAGTGTCCAAGAGGTGCCACTTGGATGACATGTACTTGTGGTTCGACAATGCCATTTATCTGTCTTAATTTGTAGTGTGTCAAAGTACTTCTCTATGCACACTACTTGTGCAAAAGTTAAGCCACTTGTAATGTTCTGAAGCAGAAAACTATTTATGCTATTTGGACAGTGTACTCACACAAAGCCACAAAAACAGTACATTATCAAGCAACTAGCTAGAATGGAGACAAATAGCAACTCTCTCCTATCTCTACTTCTAAGCTCATCCTCATGTGCATTCTTCATTGCTTTCTTCCCTGCCTTTTCTTTTGTTTAACTTCATCTCCATTTGGTTGACCTTAGCCCAAAGCTGCAAATTTTCTTCCTCAATATCGCTCACATTCCTGCGACTAGTGTTGTAATTCACAGATTGTCCCATTTTATCAGATTGTCCCATTTTATCATACGAAATTAACACAGATTTTCCATCAATTTTAGCTACAGAACAAGCTACTGTAAATGCAACAAAACAAAACAAGGGAGAACAGAACATGGGAGAAGAACTTACTGGAGATCATGGGCCACCCGTCCTCGCCTCCGGTGTCGTCAACGGCGCCCTCATCGACGTAGGGTAGTACTAGACGGATGCCTCCACCCATTCCTCCTCTGTCCAAGTGCTTCCAGCCCCGCCAGCACATGCGCCTAAGCCACTCCCACCGGCACCTATGCCCGAGCTGCTCACCGATACGTCTCAAACGTATCTATAATTTCTTATGTTCCATGCTACTTTTATGATGATACTCACATGTTTTATACATATTATATGTCATTATTATGCGTTTTCCGGAACTAACCTATTGACGAGATGCCGAAGGGCCAGTTGTTGTTTTCTGCTGTTTTTGGTTTTGAGAAATCCTAGTAAGGAAATATTCTCGGAATCGGACGACAACAACGCCCAGCATCTTAGAAATCCACGAAGCTTCCAGAACACCCGGGAGGGACCAGAGGAGAGCCACAGGGGGCCCACACATGGGGCTGGCGCGGCCAAGGAGCCAGGCACGCCCCCCTACTGTGTGGTGGCCCCAGACCTCCTCCGACTCCGCCTCTTCGCCTATTTAAAGCTTCCTGACCTAAATCTTCGATACGGAAAAGCCACGGTACGAGAAACCTTCCAGAGCCGCCGCCATCGCGAAGCCAAGATCTGGGGGACAGGAGTCTCTGTTCCGGCACGCCGCCGGGACGGGGAAGTGCCCCCGGAAGGCATCTCCATCGACACCACCGCCATCTCCATCAACACTGTTGTCTCCCATGAGGAGGGAGTAGTTCTCCATCGAGGCTAAGAGCTGTACCGGTAGCTATGTGGTTAATCTCTCTTCTATGTACTTCAATACAATGATCTCATGAGCTGCCTTACATGATTGAGATCCATATGATGAGCTTGTAATCTAGATGTCGTTATGCTATTCAAGTGGATTTTACTTATGTGATCTCCGGAGACTCCTTGTCCCACGTGTGTAAAGGTGACAGTGTGTGCACCGTGTGGGTCTCTTAGGCTATATTTCACGGAATACTTATTCACTGAGTTATGATTTGAGTTGGATGTCTCTATGAAATTGTGGTGTGTTAATACCTCCTATGAATGCTCACAGTGACAGCGTGGGATGTTTATTAGTACTTGGGAATACATCTTTAAGGTTTGCCTACATGATGAATTAGTGTTCGTTATCTTGCCAAAGAGTAATTCAGAGTAGCATAGTGAAGTGCTTATTTATATTCCTTTATGATTGCAATGTTGAGAGTGTCCACTGATACGTCTCCAACGTATCGATAATTTCTTGTGTTCCATGCCACATTATTGATGTTATCTACATGTTTTATGCACACTTTATGTCATATTCGTGCATTTTCTGGAACTAACCTATTAACAAGATGCCGAAGTGCCGGTTCTCGTTTTCTGCTTGTTTTTGGTTTCAGAAATCCTAGTAACGAAATATTCTCGGAATCGGACGAAATCAACGCCCAAGTTCCTATTTTCATCGGAAGCATCCAGAACACCGGGAAGGACCGGAGGGGAGCCACAGGGGCCCCACACCACACCCCGGCGCGGCCAAGGGGGGGGCGCGCCCCCCTAGGGTGTGGGCCCCCCAGAAGCCTTCCTGCGCCGCCTCTCCGCCTATATAAAGCCCCTGACCTAAAAACCTCGGGGCGTTCGACGAAGAACCACGATACGGAAAACCTTCCAGAGCCGCCGCCATCGCGAAGCCAAGATCTGGGGGACAGGAGTCTCTGTTCCGGCACCCTGCCGGAGCGGGGAAGTGCCCCGGAAGGCTTCTCCATCGACACCGCTGCCATCTCCACCGCCATCTTCATCACCGCTCGCTGCTCCCATGAGGAGGAGTAGTTCTCCATCGAGGCTCGGGGCTGTACCGGTAGCTATGTGGTTCATCTCTCTCCTATGTGCTTCAATACAATAATCTCATGAGCTGCCTTACATGATTGAGATTCATATGATGATGCTTGTAATCTAGATGTCATTATGCTAGTCAAGTGAGTTTTACTTATGTGATCTCCGGAGACTCCTCGTCCCACGTGTGTAAAGGTGACAGGTGTGTGCACCATGTGGGTCTCTTAGGCTAGATTTCACGGAATACTTATTCACTGTTGAATGGTATAGTGAGGTGCTTATTTATATCTCTTTATGATTGCAATGTGTTTGTATCACAATTTATCTATGTGCTACTCTAGCAATGTGTTATTAAAGTAGTTCTATTCCTCCTGCACGTGTGTAAAGGTGACAGTGTGTGCACCGTGTTAGTACTTGGTTTATGCTATGATCATGATCTCTTATAGATTATGGAGTTAACTATTGCTATGATAATATTGATGTGATCTATTCCTCCTACATATGCATGAAGGTGACGAGTGTGCATGCTATGCTAGTACTTGGTTTAGTAGCGTTGATCTATCTTACACTAAAGGTTACTTAAACATGAGCATTATTGTGGAGCTTGTTAACTCCGGCATTGAGGGTTCGTGTAATCCTACGCAATGTGTTCATCATCCAACAAAAGTGTAGAGTATGCATTTATCTATTCTGTTATGTGATCAATGTTGAGAGTGTCCACTAGTGAAAGTGTAATCCCTAGGCCTTGTTCCTAAATACTGCTATCGCTGCTTGTTTACTGTTCTACTGCGTTACTACTGCTGCGTTACTACTGCTTGTTTCATTGTCTCGGGCAAAGCACTTTTACGGTGTCGTTGCCGTTGCTACTACTTATTCATACCACCCGTATTTCACTATCTCTTCGCCGAACTAGTGCACCTATTAGGTGTGTTGGGGACACAAGAGACTTCTTGCTTTGTGGTTGCGGGGTTGCATGAGAGGGATATCTTTGACCTCTTCCTCCACGAGATCGATAAACCTTGGGTGATCCATTTAAGGGAAACTTGCTCGCTGTTCTACAAACCTCCGCCCTTGGAGGCCCAACACCGTCTACAAGAATAGAAGCTCCCGTAGACATCAAGCACTTTTACGGCGCCGTTGCCGGGAGGAAAGGTAAAAGGCACTCATACTACGGTCTCGGGTAAAGTATTTTTCGGCGCCGTTGTGTGTGTGCTCAAAGCTATTTCCTTTAGATCCTGCAATTGCATCTTTTTGTTTCTTGTTTACACTAGTTTGGCATAATGTACAAGAGTGAGCTTCTTATTCTATTTCCTGATTTAAAACATGGATTGTTTGATGCGAAAATTAAAAAACCTATGAAATCTTCTTTGCATGTCTGGTAGTAATATTAGTATGAACGCTTTGAACACCATTGTTGACAATAATATAGAAAGTTCTAAGCTTGGGGAAGCTGGTTTTCATGATCTTTTTAGTCCCCCAAGCATTGAGGAGAAAATTTTCTTTGATGATACTTTGCCTCCTATTTATGATGATTATAATGATAGTGGTCTTTTGGTGCCACCTACTATGGAGAGTGAATTTGATTATGATTACAATATGCCTCCTATATTTGATGATGAGAATAATAATGATAGCTACTTTGTTGAATTTGCTCCCACTACAACTAATAAAATTGATTATGCCTATGTGGAGAGTAATAATTTTATGCATGAGACTCATGATAAGAATGCTTTATGTGATAGTTATATTGTTGAGTTTGCTCATGTTGCTACTGAAAGTTATTATGAGAGAGGAAAATATGGTTGTAGGAATTTTCATGTTACTAAAACACCTCTCTATGTGCTGAAATTTTTGAAGCTACACTTGTTTTATCTTCCTATGCTTGTTACTTTGCTCTTCATGAACTTGTTTATTTACAAGATTCCTATGCATAGGAAGCATGTTAGACTTAAATGTGTTTTGTATTTGCCTCTTGATGCTCTCTTTTGCTTCAAATACTATTTCTTGCGAGCGCATCATCAAAACTGCTGAGCCCATCTTAATGGCTATAAAGAAAAGAACTTCTTGGGAGATAACCCATGTGTTATTTTGCTACAGTACTTTGTTTTATATTTGTGTCTTGGAAGTTGTTTACTACTGTAGCAACCTCTCCTTATCTTAGTTTTGTGTTTTGTTGTGCCAAGTAAAGTCTTTGATAGTAAAGTAAGTACTAGATTTGGATTACTGCGCAGAAACAGATTTCTTTGCTGTCATGAATCTGGGTCTAATTCTCTGTAGGTAACTCAGAAAATTATGCCAATTTACGTGAGTGATCCTCAGATATGTACGCAACTTTCATTCAATTTGAGAATTTTCGTTTGAGCAAGTCTGGTGGCCTAATAAAATCCATCTTTACGGACTTTTCTGTTTTGACAGATTCTGTCTTTTATTTCGCATTGCCTCTTTTGCTATGTTGGATGAATTTCTTTGATCCATTAATGTCCAGTAGCTTTATGCAATGTCCAGAAGTGTTAAGAATGATTGTGTCACCTCTGAACATGTGAATTTTTATTATGCACTAACCCTCTAATGAGTTTGTTTCGAGTTTGGTGTGGAGGAAGTTTTCAAGGGTCAAGAGAGGAGGATGATATACTATGATCAAGGAGAGTGAAATCTCTAAGCTTGGGGATGCCCCGGTGGTTCACCCCTGCATATTCTAAGAAGACTCAAGCGTCTAAGCTTGGGGATGCCCAAGGCATCCCCTTCTTCATCGACAAATTATCAGGTTCCTTCTCTTGAAACTATATTTTTATTCGGCCACATCTTATGTACTTTGCTTGGAGCGTCTCGTGTGCTTTTGTTTTTGTTTGTGTTTGAATAAATTGGATTACATCATGCTTGTGTGGGAGAGAGACACGCTCCGCTGGTTCGTATGAACACATGTGTTCTTAGCTCATAATATTCATGGCGAAGTTTCCTCTTCGTTAAATTGTTATATGGTTGGAATTGGAAAATGATACATGTAGTAATTGCTATAAATGTCTTGGGTAATGTGATACTTGGCAATTGTTGTGCTCATGTTTAAGCTCTTGCATCATATGCTTTGCACCCATTAATGAAGAAATACATAGAGCATGCTAAAATTTGGTTTGCATATTTGGTTTCTCTAAGGTCTAGATAATTTCTAGTTTTGAGTTTGAACAACAAGGAAGACGGTGTAGAGTCTTATAATGTTTTCAATATGTCTTTTATGTGAGTTTTGCTGTACCGTTCATCCTTGTGCTTGCTTCAAACAACCTTGCTAGCCTAAACCTTGTATCGAGAGGGAATACTTCTCATGCATCCAAAACCTTGAGCCAAACAACACCATGCCATTTGTGTCCACCATACCTACCTACTACATAGTATTTCCCGCCATTCCAAAGTAAATTGCTTGAGTGCTACCTTTAAACAATTCAAAATTTATCACCTCTGATTTGTGTCAATGTTTTATAGCTCATGAGGAAGTATGTGGTGTTTATCTTTCAATCTTGTTGGGCAACTTTCACCAATGGACTAGTGGCTTCATCCGCTTATCCAATAATTTTGCAAAAAGAGCTGGCAATGGGATTCCCAGTCCCAAATTAATTAACCAAAAATAGACACTCCTCCATGGTATGTGATTGTTGGACGGCACCCGAAGGATTCGGTTAGCCATGGCTTGTGTAAGCAAAGGTTGGGAGGAGTGTCATCATAATAAAACTAAAATAAAAGGGCACTCCTTCATGGTATGAGATTGTTGGCGGGCACCCGAGGATTCGGTTAGCCATGGTTTGTGAAAGAAAGGTTGGAAGGAGTGCCATCCAAAAATAAAACAAAATGGGAGCCGCTCTTTGAAGGTTTGTCTGGCAAGAGGGTTAGAGTACCCGCTACCATTCGTTGACAACAACATACACCTCTCAAAACTTTACTTTTATGCTCTCTTTATGTTTTCAAAATAAAAGCTCTAGCACAAATATAGCAATCGATGCTTTTCCTCTATGGAGGACCATTCTTTTACTTTTATTGTTGAGTCAGTTCACCTATCTCTCTCCACCTCAAGAAGCAAACATTTGTGTTAATCTGTGCATTGGTTCTTACATACTTGCATATTGCACTTGTTATATTGCTTTGCATTGACAATTATCCATGAGATATACATGTTATAAGTTGAAAGCAACCGCTGAAACTTCATCTTCCTTTGTGTTGCTTCAATGCCTTTACTTTGAATTATTGCTTTATGAGTTAACTCTTATGCAAGACTTATTGATGCTTGTCTTGAAGTGCTATTCATGAAAAGTCTTTGCTATATGATTCAGTTGTTTACTCATGTCATTACCATTGTTTTGATCGCTGCATTCACTACATATGCTTTACAAATAGTATGATCAAGATTATGATGGCATGTCACTCCAGAAATTATCTTTGTTATCGTTTTACCCGCTCGGGACGAGCAGAACTAAGCTTGGGGATGCTGATACGTCTCCAACGTATCGATAATTTCTTGTGTTCCATGCCACATTATTGATGTTATCTACATGTTTTATGCACACTTTATGTCATATTCGTGCATTTTCCGGAACTAACCTATTAACAAGATGCCGAAGTGCCAGTTCTCGTTTTCTCGCTGTTTTTGGTTTCAGAAATCCTAGTAACGAAATATTCTCGGAATCGGACGAAATCAACGCCCAAGTTCCTATTTTCATCGGAAGCATCCGGAACACCCGGGAAGGACCGGAGGGGAGCCACCGGGGGCCCCACACCACACCCCGGCGCGGCCAAGGGGGCGCCCCCTAGGGTGTGGGCCCCCGTAGGCCTTCCTGCGCCGCCTCTCCGCCTATATAAAGCCCCTGACCTAAAAACCTCGGGGCGTTCGACGAAGAACCACGATACGGAAAACCTTCCAGAGCCGCCGCCATCGCGAAGCCAAGATCTGGGGGACAGGAGTCTCTGTTCCGGCACCCTGCCGGAGCGGGGAAGTGCCCCCGGAAGGCTTCTCCATCGACACCGCTGCCATCTCCACCGCCATCTTCATCACCGCTGCTGCTCCCATGAGGAGGGAGTAGTTCTCCATCGAGGCTCGGGGCTGTACCGGTAGCTATGTGGTTCATCTCTCTCCTATGTGCTTCAATACAATAATCTCATGAGCTGCCTTACATGATTGAGATTCATATGATGATGCTTGTAATCTAGATGTCATTATGCTAGTCAAGTGAGTTTTACTTATGTGATCTCCGGAGACTCCTCGTCCCACGTGTGTAAAGGTGACGAGTGTGTGCACCGTGTGGGTCTCTTAGGCTAGATTTCACAGAATACTTATTCACTTGTTGAATGGTATAGTGAGGTGCTTATTTATATCTCTTTATGATTGCAATGTGTTTGTATCACAATTTATCTATGTGCTACTCTAGCAATGTGTTATTAAAGTAGTTCTATTCCTCCCGCACGTGTGTAAAGGTGACAAGTGTGTGCACCGTGTTAGTACTTGGTTTATGCTATGATCATGATCTCTTGTAGATTATGGAGTTAACTATTGCTATGATAATATTGATGTGATCTATTCCTCCTACATATGCATGAAGGTGACAGGTGTGCATGCTATGCTAGTACTTGGTTTAGTAGCGTTGATCTATCTTACACTAAAGGTTACTTAAACATGAGCATTATTGTGGAGCTTGTTAACTCCGGCATTGAGGGTTCGTGTAATCCTACGCAATGTGTTCATCATCCAACAAAAGTGTAGAGTATGCATTTATCTATTCTGTTATGTGATCAATGTTGAGAGTGTCCACTAGTGAAAGTGTAATCCCTAGGCCTTGTTCCTAAATATCGCTATCGCTGCTTGTTTACTCGTTTCTATCAGCGTTACTACTGCTGCGTTACTCATCGCTTGTTTACTCGTCCTAGGCAAAGCACTTTTCCGGTGTCGTTGCCGTTGCTACTACTTATTCATACCACTCGTATTTCACTATCTCTTCGCCGAACTAGTGCACCTATTAGGTGTGTTGGGGACACAAGAGACTTCTTGCTTTGTGGTTGCAGGGTTGCATGAGAGGGATATCTTTGACCTCTTCCTCCCTGAGATCGATAAACCTTGGGTGATCCACTTAAGGGAAACTTGCTGCTGTTCTACAAACCTCTGCTCTTGGAGGCCCAACACTGTCTACAAGAATAGAAGCTCCCGTAGACATCATCCACTAGTGAAAGTATGATCCCTAGGCCTTGTTTCCAAATACTGCAATCATCGCTTATTTACTGTTTTACTGCATCTTTACTTCCTGCAATATTACTACCATCAACTGCACGCTGATGACGCGTAAAGCACACGCCCGTTGGGAACCCCAAGTGGAAGGTGTGATGCGTACAACAGCAAGTTTCCCTCAGTAAGAAACCAAGGTTTATCGAACCAGTAGGAGTCAAGAAGCACGTCGAAGGTTGATGGCGGCGGGATGTAGTGCGGCGCAACACCGTGGATTCCGGCACCAACGTGGAACCTGCACAACACAACCAAAGTACTTTGCCCCAACGTAACGAGTGAGGTTGTCAATCTCACCGGCTTGTCTGTAACAAAGGATTAGATGTATAGTGTGGATGATGATTGTTTGCAGAAAACAAGTAAAACAAGTATTGCAAGAGATTGTATTCGATGTAAAGGAATGGACCGGGGTCCACAGTTCACTAGAGGTGTCTCTCCCATAAGATAAATAGCATGTTGGGTGAACAAATTACAGTTGGGCAATTGACAAATAGAGAGGGCATGATCATGCACCTACATGATATAATGAGTATAGTGAGATTTAATTGGGCATTACGACAAAGTACATAGACCGCTATCCAAAGCATGCATCTATGCCTAAAAAGTCCACCTTCGAGGTTATCATCCGAACCCCTTCCAGTATTAAGTTGCAAACAACAGACAATTGCATTAAGTATGGTGCGTAATGTAATCAATAACTACATCCTCGGACATAGCATCAATGTTTTATCCCTAGTGGCAACAAGCACATCCACAACCTTAGAACTTTTCGTCACTCGTCCCAGCTTTAATGGAGGCATGAACCCACTATCGAGCATAATTACTCCCTCTTGGAGTTAAGAGTAAAAACTTGGCCGAGCCTCTACTAATAACGGAGAGCATGCAAGATCATAAACAACACATAGGTAATAGATTGATAATCAACATAACATAGTATTCTCTATCCATCGGATCCCAACAAACACAACATATAGCATTACGGATAGATGATCTTGATCATGTTAGGCAGCTCACAAGATCCGACAATGAAGCACATAAGGAGAAGACGACCATCTAGCTACCGCTATGGACCCATAGTCCAGGGGTGAACTACTCACTCATCACTCCGGAGGCGACCATGGCGGTGAAGAGTCCTCCGGGAGATGATTCCCCTCTCCGACAGGGTGCCGGAGGCGATCTCCTGAATCCCCCGAGATGGGATTGGCGGCTACGGCATCTCTGGAAGGTTTTCCGTATCGTGGCTCTCGGTACTGGGGGTTTCGCGACGGAGGCTTTAAGTAGGCGGAAGGGCAGCCTCGGAGGGGTCACGGGGGCCCCACACGCTAGGGCCGCGCGGGCCCCCCTGGGCCGCGCCACCCTAGTGTGTCGGTGCCCCGTGGCCCCACTTCATCTTCTCTTCGGTCTTCTGGAAGCTTCGTGGCAAAATAGGCCCCTGGGCGTTGATTTCGTCCAATTCCGAGAATATTTCCTTACTAGGATTTCTGAAACCAAAAACAGCAGAAAACAAGAATCGGCTCTTTCAGCATCTCGTTAATAGGTTAGTGCCGGAAAATGCATAAATATGACATAAAGTATGCATAAAACATGTAGATATCATCAATAATGTGGCATGGAACATAAGAAATTATCGATACGTCGGAGACGTATCAGCATCCCCAAGCTTAGTTCTCGCTCGTCCCGAGCAGGTAAACGATAACAAAGATAATTTCGGAGTGACATGCCATCATAACCTTGATCATACTATTGTAAGCATATGTAATGAATGCAGCGATCAAAACAATGGTAATGACATGAGTAAACAAATGAATCATAAAGCAAAGACTTTTCATGAATAGTACTTTCAAGACAAGCATCAATAAGTCTTGCATAAGAGTTAACTCATAAAGCAATAAATCAAAGTAAAGGTATTGAAGCAACACAAAGGAAGATTAAGTTTCAGCGGTTGCTTTCAACTTATAACATGTATATCTCATGGATATTGTCAATGTAAAGTAATATAATAAGTGCAATATGCAAGTATGTAGGAATCAATGCACAGCTTCACACAAGTGTTTGCTTCTTGAGGTGGAGAGAAATAGGTGAACTGACTCAACATAAAAGTAAAAGAAAGGCCCTTCGCAGAGGGAAGTATTGATTGCTATATTTGTGCTAGAGCTTTGATTTTGAAAACAAGAAACAATTTTTTCAACGGTAGTAATAAAGCATATGTATCATGTAAATTATATCTTACAAGTTGCAAGCCTCATGCATAGTATACTAATAGTGCCCGCACCTTGTCCTAATTAGCTCGGATTATCGGGATTATCATCGCAATACACATGTTTTAACCAAGTGTCACAAAGGGGTACCTCTATGCCGCCTCGTACAAAGGTCTAAGGAGAAAGTTCGCATTTGGATTTCTCGCTTTTGATTATTCTCAACTTAGACATCCATACCGGGACAACATAGACAACATATAATGGACTCCTCTTTAATGCATAAGCATGTAGCAACAATTAATGTTCTCATATGAGATTGAGGATATATGTCCAAAACTGAAACTTCCACCATGGATCATGGCTTTAGTTAGCTCTAACCATTAAATGAGTGGTAAATCTCCCTTACTTCAGACAAGACGGACATGCATAGCAACTCACATGATATTCAACAAAGAGTAGTTGATGGCGTCCCCAGGAACATGGTTATCGCACAACAAGCAACTTAATAAAAGATAAAGTGCATAAATACATATTCAATACCACAATAGTTTTTAAGCTATTTGTCCCATGAGCTATATATTGCAAAGGTAAAGAATGGAAATTTTAAAGGTAGCACTCAAGCAATTTACTTTGGAATGGCGGACAAATACCATGTAGTAGGTAGGTATGGTGGACACAAATGGCATAGTGGTTGGCTCAAGGATTTTGGATGCATGAGAAGTATTCCCTCTCGATACAAGGCTTAGGCTAGCAAGGTTATTTGAAACAAACACAAGGATGAACCGGTGCAGCAAAACTCACATAAAAGACATATTGTAAACATTATAAGACTCTACACCGTCTTCCTTGTTGTTCAAACTCAATACTAGAAATTATCTAGACTTTAGAGAGACCAATTATGCAAACCAAATTTTAGCAAGCTCTATGCATTTCTTCATTAATGGGTGCGAAGTATATGATGCAAGAGCTTAAACATGAGCACAACAATTGCCAAGTATCAAATTATTCAAGACATTTTAGAATTACTACATGTAGCATTTCCCGATTCCAACCATATAACAATTTAACGAAGAAGATTCAACCTTCACCATGAATACTATGAGTAAAGCCTAAGGACATATTTGTCCATATGCAACAGCGGAGCGTGTCTCTCTCCCAAACAAAGAATGCTAGGATCCATTTTATTCGAACAAAAACAAAAACAAAAACAAACCGACGCTCCAAGCAAAGCACATAAGATGTGATGGAATAAAAATATAGTTTCAGGGGAGGAACCTGATAATGTTGTCGATGAAGAAGGGGATGCCTTGGGCATCCCCAAGCTTAGACGCTTGAGTCTTCTTAAAATATGCAGGGGTGAACCACCGGGGCATCCCCAAGCTTAGAGCTTTCACTCTTCTTGATCATAGTATATCATCCTCCTCTCTTGACCCTTGAAAACTTCCTCCACACCAAACTCAAAACAAACTCATTAGAGGGTTAGTGCATAATCAAAAATTCACATGTTCAGAGGTGACACGATCATTCTTAACACTTCTGGACATTGCACAAAGCTACTGGAAGGTAATGGAACAAAGAAATCCACCCAACACAGCGAAAGAAGCAATGCGAAATAAAAGGCAGAATCTGTCAAAACAGAACAGTCCGTAAAGACGAATTTTATTGAGGCACCAGACTTGCTCAGATGAAAATGCTCAAATTGAATGAAAGTTGCGTACATATCTGAGGATCACTCACGTAAACTGGCATAATTTTCTGAGTTACCTACAGAGAATTAGGCCCAGATTCGTGACAGCAAAGAAATCGTTTCTCGTGCAAGTAATCCAAATCTAGTATGAACCTTACTATCAACGATTTTATTTGGCACAACAATGCACAAAACTAAGATAAGGAGAGGTTGCTACAGTAGTAACAACTTCCAAGACTCAAATATAAAATAAAAGTACTCGTAGTAAAAACATGGGTTGTCTCCCATAAGCGCTTTCTTAACGCCTTTCGGCTAGGCGCGTAAAGTGTGTATCAAGTGTTATCAAGAGATGATGCATCGACAGCGGGGTTTGGAGTTTTCTCAACCATGCATAGTATTTTGGATACATAGGTTTCAGTGGCTCCCTTTTTATTAGTCTTGGGCTTGCTACTCTCATCAAACAAATTTTCGAGAACAAGCCAAGCATAATTATCATCTAGAGCTTCATGCATCGCTAGGAGCTTACATGGTATTGGTGCTTTAATCTCCCCACCATCATTACCACTATTAGTGTACTTAATTCTATCCATATTCATTTTTTCAAGTGTTCTTTTAAAATCGGTGATCGTACTCAAGCCTCTCATGCTTACTAAAAACTTTTCTAGCTTCTTTAGCTATATCCGCAAATTCTCGCACTAAGACTTTTAGAACAAAATCTCTCTTCTCTCCCCGCTCCATATCGAAAGTGTAAGAAACATGTGTTGTATCATGGGGTTGAGACTAATAAATCTAGCTTCCATCATGCGTACCAAACAAACAGAGGCATCTTCATAAGTAGGGACAGACTTTTGCAAGGGGTATATCTTTAAGATCTTCATGCATACTAACATGGGTGAAAATTTCTTCTATATTATCTCTTCCAATTATAGACCCTTGTCCCACAGGTATATCTTTTACAGTAAAATTAAAAGGAAACATGTTGAAATAAGTAAAGCAAATGCAAGTAACTAATTTTTTTTGTGTTTTTTGATATAGAGAACAAGACAGTAAATAAAGTAAAGCTAGCAACTAATTTTTTTGTGTTTTGATATAATGCAGCAAACAAAGTAGTAAACAAAATAAAGCAAGACAAAAACAAAGTAAAGAGATTGGATTGCGGAGACTCCCCTTGCAGCGTGTCTTGATCTCCCCGGCAACGGCGCCAGAAATTTACTTGCTGGCGTGTAGTTGACGTGGGAGTTAGAAGTCTTTGTGGTGTAACTTTTCTTCAGGTCCCCGGCAACGGCGCCAGAAATTTAGCTTGATGACGCGTAAAGCACACGCCCGTTGGGAACCCCAAGTGGAAGGTGTGATGCGTACAGCAACAAGTTTCCCTCAGTAAGAAACCAAGGTTTATCGAACCAGTAGGAGTCAAGAAGCACGTCGAAGGTTGATGGCGGCGGGATGTAGTGCGGCGCAACACCAGGGATTCCGGCGCCAACGTGGAACCTGCACAACACAACCAAAGTACTTTGCCCCAACGTAGCAGTGAGGTTGACAATCTCACCGGCTTGCTGTAACAAAGGATTAGATGTATAGTGTGGATGATGATTGTTTGCAGAAAACAGTAAAACAAGTATTGCGAGAGATTGTATTCGATGTAAAGGAATGGACCGGGGTCCACAGTTCACTAGAGGTGTCTCTCCCATAAGATAAATAGCATGTTGGGTGAACAAATTACAGTTGGGCAATTGACAAATAGAGAGGGCATGACCATGCACATACATGATATAATGAGTATAGTGAGATTTAATTGGGCATTACGACAAAGTACATAGACCGCTATCCAAGCATGCATCTATGCCTAAAAAGTCCACCTTCAGGTTATCATCCGAACCCCTTCCGGTATTAAGTTGCAAACAACGAGACAATTGCATTAAGTATGGTGCGTAATGTAATCGGTAACTACATCCTCGGACACAGCATCAATGTTTTATCCCTAGTGGCAACGAGCACATCCACAACCTTAGAACTTTCCGTCACTTGTCCCAGATTTAATGGAGGCATGAACCCACTATCGAGCATAAATACTCCCTCTTGGAGTTAAGAGTAAAAACTTGGCCGCAGCCTCTACTAATAACGGAGAGCATGCAAGATCATAAATAACACATAGGTAATAGATTGATAATCAACATAACATAGTATTCTCTATCCATCGGATCCCAACAAACACAACATATAGCATTACAGATAGATGATCTTGACCATGTTAGGCAGCTCACAAGATCCGACAATGAAGCACATAAGGAGAAGACGACCATCTAGCTACTGCTATGGACCCATAGTCCGGGGGTGAACTACTCACTCATCACTCCGGAGGCGACCATGGCGGTGAAGAGTCCTCCGGGAGATGATTCCACTCTCCGGCGAGGGTGCCGGAGGCGATCTCCCGAATCCCCCGAGATGGGATTGGCGGCGGCGGCGTCTCCGGAAGGTTTTCCGTATCGTGGCTCTCGGATGCGGGGGTTTCGCGACGGAGGCTTTAAGTAGGCGGAAGGGCAGCCTCGGAGGGGTCACGGGGGCCCCACACGCTAGGGCCGCGCGGGCCCCCTCGGGCCGCGCCGCCCTAGTGTGGCGGCGCCCGTGGCCCCACTTCATCTTCTCTTCGGTCTTCCGGAAGCTTCGTGGCAAAATAGGCCCTCGGGCGTTGATTTCGTCCAATTCCGAGAATATTTCCTTACTAGGATTTACGAAACCAAAAACAGCGAGAAAACGACAGCGGCTCTTCGGCATCTCGTTAATAGGTTAGTGCCGGAAAATGCATAAATATGACATAAAGTATGCATAAAACATGTAGATATCATCAATAATGTGGCATGGAACATAAGAAATTATCGATACGTCAGAGACGTATCACACGCCAGCAAGCTATTTTCTGGCGCCGTTACTACTGCTCATATTCATTCATACCACTTGTATTTCACTATCTCTTCGCCGAACTAGTGCACCTATACATCTGACAAGTGTATTAGGTGTGTTGGGGACACAAGAGACTTCTTGTATTGTGATTGCAGGGTTGTTTGAGAGGGATATCTTTGACCTCTTCCTCCCTGAGTTCGATAAACCTTGGGTGATCCACTTAAGGGAAAACTTGCTGCTGTTCTACAAACCTCTGCTCTTGGAGGCCAAACACTATCTACAGGAAAATGAGTGTGCGTAGACATCAAGCTATTTTCTGGCGCCGTTGCCAGGGAGGTAAGGTAAAAGGTATTCACATCCTCCGACTACTAAGCTATCTCCTAGTCTTGTTGCCGGTGTGTGAGTGCTCGAAGCTATTTCCTTTAGATCCTGTGATGTCTACGGGAGCTTCTATTCTTGTAGACAGTGTTGGGCCTCCAAGAGCAGAGGTTTGTATAATAGCAGCAAGTTTCCCTTAAGTGGATCACCCAAGGTTTATCGAACTCAGGGAGGAAGAGGTCAAAGATATCCCTCTCATGCAACCACGCAACCACGAAGCAAGAAGTCTCTTGTGTCCCCAACACACCTAATAGGTGCACTAGTTCGGCGAAGAGATAGTGAAATACAGGTGGTATAAATAAGTATGAGCGATGGCAACGGCACCGAGAAAAGTGCTTTGCCCGAGGCGAGTAAACAAGCGATAGTAACGCGATAGAAACAATAAACAAGCTGCGATAGCGATATTTAGGAACAAGGCCTAGGGATTAGACTTTCACTAGTGGACACTCTCAACTTTGATCACATAACAGAATAGATAAATGCATACTCTACACTCTTTTGTTGGATGATGAACACCATTGTGTAGGACGAAAGAAGCCTGGTGACCAGGTGTATACGTGAGCACGCATCCATTGGTTGACACGTGTCACATCTAGCAATCCATTGTTACCATCATTGTTGGGTTAGCAAACCACATCAGCACTAACAACACTTCCAAATCACGTAGGCGCTACCAATCATTGAAACGCGGGACCCGCAGCCCACGCCAAGTGCGCTTAGCGATGGATAAGACAACGTCAAGGCAACAGATCCAATTGACAGAACCGGATCTCAACGCAGATCGTGTGGCATCTAGAGGGTGCTCACGTATACACCTAGTCACCAAATCCCCTCTCTTGCGTAGGATTACACGAACCCTCAATGCCGGAGTTAACAAGCTCCACAATTCAATATTCATATTTAAATAACCTTAGAGTGCATGAAAGATCAACACGACTAAACCAAGTACTAACATAGCATGCACATTGTCACCTTCACACTATGTAGGAGGAATAGATCACATCAATACCATCATAGCAATAGTTAACTTCATAATCTACAAGAGATCATAATCATAGCCTACGCCAAGTACTAACACGGATGCACACACTTGTCACCATTACACCGTGCAGGAGGAATAAACTACTTTAATAACATCACTAGAGTAGCACACAGATAAATTGTGATACAAAACACATTGCAATCATAAAGATATATAAATAAGCACTTCACTATGCCATTCATAATAGTGAATAAGTATTCTGTGAAATATAGCCTAATAGACCCACACGGTGCACACACTGTCACCTTTACACACGTGGGACAAGGAGTCTCCGGAGATCACATAAGTAAAACCCACTTGACTAGCATAATGATATCTAGATTACAAACATTATCATATGAATCTCAATCATGTAAGGCAGCTCATGAGATTATTGTATTGAAGCACATAGGAGAGAGATTAACCACATAGCTACCGGTACAGCCCCGAGCCTCGATGGAGAACTACTCCCTCCTCATGGGAGACAGCAGCGCTGATGAAGATGGTGGTGGTGTCGATGGAGAAGCCTTCCGGGGCACTTCCCCGTCCGGCGGCGTGCCGGAACAGAGACTCCTGTCCCCCAGATCTTGGCTTCGCGATGGCGGCGGCTCTGGAAGGTTTCTCGTACCGTGGCTTTTTCCGTATCGAGTTTTAGGTCAGGGACCTTTTTATAGGCGAAGAGGCGGCGTCAGAAGGTCAACGAGGCGACGACACGCTAGGGGGGGGCGCGGGCCACCCCCAGGCCGCGCTGGGGTCATGTGTGGTGGGCCTGTGGCCCCCCTCTGGCCTCTCTCGGGTGTTCTGGATGCTTCCGGGAAAAATAGGAACCCGGGCGTTGATTTCGTCCAATTCCGAGAATATTTCCTTACTAGGATTTACGAAACCAAAAACAGCGAGAAAACAGAAGCTGGCCCTTCGGCATCTCGTCAATAGGTTAGTTCCGGAAAACGCATAAATATGACATAAAGTATGCATAAAACATGTAGATATCATCAATAATGTGGCATGGAACATAAGAAATTATCGATACGTCGGAGACGTATCAGCATCCCCAAGCTTAGTTCTCGCTCGTCCCGAGCGGGTAAACGATAACAAAGATAATTTCTGGAGTGACATGCCATCATAACCTTGATCATACTATTGTAAGCATATGTAATGAATGCAGCGATCAAAACAATGGTAATGACATGAGTAAACTACTGAATCATAAAGCAAATACTTTTCATGAATAGTACTTTCAAGACAAGCATCAATAAGTCTTGCATAAGAGTTAACTCATAAAGCAATAATTCAAAGTAAAAGGTATTGAAGCAACATAAAGGAAGATTAAGTTTCAGCGGTTGCTTTCAATTTGTAACATGTATATCTCATGGATAATTGTCAACATAGAGTAATATAACAAATGCAATATGCAAGTATGTAAGAATCAATACACAGTTCACACAAGTGTTTGCTTCTTGAGGTGGAGAGAGATAGGTGAACTGACTCAACATAAAAGGTAAAAGAATGGTCCTTCAAAGAGGAAAGCATCGATTGCTATATTTGTGCTAGAGCTTTGGTTTTGAAAACATAAAGAGAGCATAAAAGTAAAATTCGAGAGGTGTTTGTTGTTGTCAACGAATGGTAGTGGGCACTCTAACTACCTCATCAACCGGACTTTCAAGAGCGGCTCCCATGAAGGACGTTATCTCTACCGAGCAAGGTAGATCATCCCTCTTCTCTTTTGTTTACACATGTACTTTAGTTTAGTTTTTCTTTATTTATGAATGACACTCCTCCCAACCTTTTGCTTACACAAGCCATGGCTAACCGAATCCTCGGGTGCCTTCCAACATTCACATACCATGGAGGAGTGTCTATTTGCAAAATTAAGTTGCTTACTGATGAATCAGAGCAAAACATGTGAAGAGAATTATCAATGAAAGTTAATTAATTGGGGCTGGGAACCCCATTGCCAGCTCTTTTTGCAAAATTATTGGATAAGTGGATGAAGCCACTAGTCCATTGTGAAAGTCTGTCAGAAGTAAATGACAAGATCGAAAGATAAAACACCACATACTTCCTCATGAGCTATAAAACATTGACACAAATCAGAGGTGATAAATTTTGAATTATTTAAAGGTAGCACTCAAGCAATTTACTTTGGAATGACGGAGAAATACCATGTAGTAGGTAGGTTTGGTGGACACAAATGGCATAGTGGTTGGCTCAATTATTTTGGATGCATGAGAAGTATTCCCTCTCGATACAAGGCTTAGGCTAGCAAGGTTATTTGAAACAAACACAAGGATGAACCGGTGCAGCAAAACTCACATAAAAGACATATTGTAAACATTATAAGACTCTACACCGTCTTCCTTGTTGTTCAAAACTCAATACTAGAAATTATCTAGACTTTAGAGAGACCAAATATGCAAACCAAAATTTAGCAAGCTATATGTATTTCTTCATTAATGGGTGCAAAGTATATGATGCAAGAGCTTAAACATGAGCACAACAATTGCCAAGTATCAAATTATTCAAGACATTTTAGAATTACTACATGTAGCATTTCCTAATTCAAACCATATAACAATTTAACGAAGAAGATTCAACCTTCGCCATGAATACTATGAGTAAAGCCTAAGGACATATTTGTCCATATGCAACAGCGGAGCGTGTCTCTCTCCCACACAATGAATGCTAGGATCCATTTTATTCAAACAAAACAAAAACAAAAACAAACCGACGCTCCAAGCAAAGCACATAAGATGTGATGGAATAAAAATATAGTTTCAGGGGAGGAACTCGATAATGTTGTCGATGAAGAAGGGGATGCCTTGGGCATCCCCAAGCTTAGACGCTTGAGTCTTCTTAAAATATGCGGGGGTGAACCACCGGGGCATCCCCAAGCTTAGAGCTTTCACTCTTCTTGATCATAGTATATCATCCTCCTCTCTTGACCCTTGAAAACTTCCTCCACACCAAACTCAAAACAAACTCATTAGAGGGTTAGTGCATAATCAAAAATTCACATGTTCAGAGGTGACACAATCATTCTTAACACTTCGGACATTGCACAAAGCTACTGGAAGGTAATGGAACAAAGAAATCCACCCAACACAGCGAAAGAAGCAATGCGAAATAAAAGGCAGAATCCGTCAAAACGAACGGTCCGTAAAGACGAATTTTATTGAGGCACCAGACTTGCTCAGATGAAAATGCTCAAATTGAATGAAAGTTGCGTACATATCCGAGGATCAATCACGTAAATTGGCATAATTTTCTGAGTTGCCTACAGAGAATTAGGCCCAGATTCGTGACAACAAGAAATACTGTTTACTGCGCGATAATCCAAATCTAGTATGAACCTTACTATCAAAGACTTTACTTGGCACAACAATGCAACAAAACTAAGATAAGGAGAGGTTGCTACAGTAGTAGCAACTTCCAAGACACAAATATAAAATAGAGGTACTGTAGCAAAATAAACACATGGGTTATCTCCCAAGAAGTTCTTTCTTTATAGTCATTAAGATGGGCTCAGCAGTTTTAATGATGCACTCGCAAGAAATAGTAGTTGAAGCAAAAGAGAGCATCAAGAGGCAAATTCAAAACACATTTAAACCTAACATGCTTCCTATGCATAGGAGTCTTGTAAATAAACAAGTTTATGAAGAGCAAAGTAACAAGCATAGGAAGATAAAACAAGTGTAGCTTCAAAAATTTCAGCACATAGAGAGGCATTTTAGTAACATGAAAATTTCTACAACCATATTTTCCTCTCTCATAATAACTTTCAGTAGCAACATGAGAAAACTCAACAATATAACTATCACATAAAGCATTCTTATCATGAGTCTCATGCATAAAATTATTATTACTCCCAACATAAGCATAATCAATTTTATTAGTTGTAGTGGGAGCAAATTCAACAAAGTAGCTATCATTATTATTCTCATCATCAAATATAGGAGGCAAAGTATCATCAAAGTAAATTTTCTCCTCAATGCTTGGGGGACTAAAAAGATCTTGAAAACCAGCTTCCCCAAGCTTAGAATTTTCCATATCATTAGCAACAATGGTGTTCAAAGCGTTCATACTAATATCATTGCTACTAGCATGCAAATAAGGTTTCATAGGTTTTTTAATTTTCGCATTAAACCATTCATGTCTTGATTCAGGAAATAGTACAAAAAGCTCACAGATGTTTTCCATTATGCCTTACTAGTGTTTAACAAGAAACAAAAAGATGCAATTGCAGGATCTAAAGGAAATAGCTTCGAGTACTTACAACGGCGAAAATAGCTTAGTAGCCGAGATCCGGAGTGTGAGTACCTTTTACCTTTCCTCCCCGGCAACGGCGCCGGAAAATAGCTTGATGTCTACGGGAGCTTCTATTCTTGTAGACAGTGTTGGGCCTCAAGAGCGAGAGGTTTGTAGAACAGCGGCAAGTTTCCCTTAAGTGGATCACCCAAGGTTTATCGAACTCGGGGAGGAAGAGGTCAAAGATATCCCTCTCATGCAACCCCGCAACCACGAAGCAAGAAGTCTCTTGTGTCCCCAACACACCTAATAGGTGCACTAGTTCGGCGAAGAGATAGTGAAATACAGGTGGTATAAATAAGTATGAGCGAGTGGCAACGGCACCGGAAAAGTGCTTTGCCCGGGGCGGTAAACAAGCGGTAGTAACGCAGCAGTAGTAACGCGGTAAAACGATAAACAAGCAGCGATAGCAGTATTTAGGAACAAGGCCTAGGGATTAGACTTTCACTACTGGACACTCTCAACTTTGATCACATAACAGAATAGATAAATGCATACTCTACACTCTTTTGTTGGATGATGAACACCATTGCGTAGGATTACACGAACCCTCAATGCCGGAGTTAACAAGCTCCACAATTCAATATTCATATTTAAATAACCTTAGAGTGCATGAAAGATCAACACGACTAAACCAAGTACTAACATAGCATGCACACTTGTCACCTTCACACTATGTAGGAGGAATAGATCACATCAATACCATCATAGCAATAGTTAACTTCATAATCTACAAGAGATCATAATCATAGCCTACGCCAAGTACTAACACGGATGCACACACTTGTCACCATTACACCGTGCAGGGAGGAATAAACTACTTTAATAACATCACTAGAGTAGCACACGAGATAAATTGTGATACAAAACACATTGCAATCATAAAGAGATATAAATAAGCACTTCACTATGCCATTCATAACGGTGAATAAGTATTCTGTGAAATATAGCCTAAGAGACCCACACGGTGCACACCTTTGTCACCTTTACACACGTGGGACAAGGAGTCTCCGGAGATCACATAAGTAAAACCCACTTGACTAGCATAATGACATCTAGATTACAAGCATCATCATATGAATCTCAATCATGTAAGGCAGCTCATGAGATTATTGTATTGAAGCACATAGGAGAGAGATGAACCACATAGCTACCGGTACAGCCCTGAGCCTCGATGGAGAACTACTCCCTCCTCATGGGAGACAGCAGCGTTGATGAAGATGGCGGTGGTGTCGATGGAGAAGCCTTCCGGGGGCAGTTCCCCGTCCCGGCGGCGTGCCGAAACAGAGACTCCTGTCCCCCAGATCTTGGCTTCGCGATGGCGGTGGCTCTGGAAGGTTTCTCGTACCGTGGCTTTTTCCGTATCGTGTTTTAGGTCAGGGACCTTTTTATAGGCGAAGAGGCGGCGTCAGAAGGTCAACGAGGCGACGACACGCTAGGGGGGCGCGGGCCACCCCTAGGCCGCGCCGGGGTCATGTGTGGTGGGCCTGTGGCCCCCCTCTGGCCTCTCTCGGGTGTTCTGGATGCTTCCGGGAAAAATAGGAACCTGGGCGTTGATTTCCTCCAATTCCGAGAATATTTCCTTACTAGGATTTCTGAAACCAAAAACAGCAGAAAACAGGAACTGGCCCTTCGGCATCTCGTCAATAGGTTAGTTCCGGAAAACGCATAAATATGACATAAAGTATGCATAAAACATGTAGATATCATCAATAATGTGGCATGGAACATAAGAAATTATCGATACGTCGGAGACGTATCATCCTGCAATTGCATCTTTTTGTTTCTTGTTTACACTAGTAAGGCATAATGGAAAACAACAAAAATATGAGAGATCTTTATGAACTTTATCTTGAATTAGGACATGATGTGTTTGAAGAGAGAATTAAAAAACCCATGGAACTTTATATGCATGCTAATGGGAATGTTATTAGTATGAATGCTTTGAACACCATTGTTGCTAATGCTATGGAAAATTCTAAGCTTGGGGAAGCTGGTTTTGATGAGCATGATATTTTTAGTCCCCCAAGCATTGAGGAGAAAAATTTCTTTGATGATACTTTGCCTCCTATTTATGATGATTATAATGATAGTGGTCTTCTGGTGCCACCTACTATGGAGGATAAAGCTTATTATGATTATACTATGCCTCCTATATTTGATGATGAGAATAATAATGATAGCTACTTTGTTGAATTTGCTCCCACTACAATTAATAAGAATGACTATGCTTATGTTGGGAGTAGTAATTATTTTATGCATGAGACTCATGATAAGAATGCTTTATGTGATAGTTATATTGTTGAGTTTGTTCATGATACTACTCGAAAGTTATTATGAGAGAGGAAAATATGGTTGTAGAAGTTTTCATGTTACTAAAACACCTCTCTATATGCTGAAAATCTTGAAGTTGCGCTTGTCTAGTTTTCCTATGCTTGTTGCATTATGCCTACATGACTTGTTTATTTACAAGATTCATTTTCATAGGAAGTGGGTTAGGCTTAAATTTGTTTTGAATTTGCTTCTTGATGCTCTCTTTTGCTTCAACTCTTATTTCTTGGGAGTGCATCATTAAAACTGCTGAGCCCATCTTAATGGCTATAAAGAAAGCACTTCTTGGGAGATAACCCATGTTTTTAGTTTACTACAGCAATTTTGTTTTATATTTGAGTCTTGGAAGTTGTTACTACTGTAGCAACATCTCCTTATCTTTATTTTATTGCATTGTTGTGCCAAGTAAATTCTTTGATAGTAAAGTGAATACTAGATTTGGATTACTGTAGCGCAGGAACAGATTTCTTGCTGTCACGAATTTGAGCAGTAGTCTCTGTAGAAAATTTATAAAAATCTGCCAATTTACGTGAGTGATCCTCAGATATGTACGCAACTTTCATTCAATTTGGGCATTTTCATCTAAGCAAGTCTGGTGCCTCTTAAAAATTTGTCTTTACGGACTGTTCTGTTTTGACAGATTCTGCCTTTTATTTCGCATTGCTTGTTTTGCTATGTTTGATGGATTTCTTTGTTCCATTAACTTTCAGTAGCTTTGAGCAATGTCCAGAAGTGTTAAGAATGATTGTGTCACCACTGGATATGTGAATTTTTGATTATGCACTAACCCTCTAATGAGTTTGTTTTGAGTTTGGTGTGGAGGAAGTTTTCAAGAGTCAAGAGAGGAGGATGATACAATATGATCAAGAAGAGTGAAAAGTCTAAGCTTGGGGATGCCCCCGTGGTTCATCCCTGCATATTTCAAGAAGACTCAGGCGTCTAAGCTTGGGGATGCCCAAGGCATCCCCTTCTTCATCGACAAATTATCAGGTTTCTTCTCTTGAAACTATATTTTTATTCGGTCACATCTTATGTGCTTTACTTGGAGCGTCTGTGTGCTTTTATTTTCGTTTTGTTATTTTCATTCTCTGAATAAATTCATGCTTGTTTGGGAGAGAGACACGCTCCGCTGTTGCATATGAACACATGTGTTCTTAGCTTTACTTTTAATGTTCATGGCGAAGGTTGAAACTGCTTCGTTAATTGTTATATGGTTGGAAACGGAAAATGCCGCATGTGGTAAATGGTATAATGTCTTGAAAAATTTGATACTTGGCAATTGTTGTGCTCATATAGATCATGTTTAAGTTGCATCATGTACTTTGCACCGATTAATGAAGAACTACAAGGCTGGGTGTATCCATGATGTAGTCGTTCTTTAACCT